>NW_017306356.1:62551-155187 GCF_000935625.1 Nanorana parkeri | reverse complement strand
AGTCCCGGTTTACACCTAGGCATTTTTTAGCAGTTTAAAGTGTGCTTAAAAATGCTCCACACAAGAAATCCCATGATTTTCAATGGCCCCTGCGCACACCGGAGGAGCAGAACGCAGAAAAAAGTACATGAGCTTCTTTTGGCAGTTTGCAGTTCGTTTTCCCCCATAGACTTCAATGGAAATGCCAGGAAACATGTCACGTGTTTCCTGGCGTTTCCATTGAAGTCTATGGGGGAAAACGAACTGCAAACTGCCAAAAGAAGCTCATGTACGTTTGTCCATTGACCGCAATGTCTCTCAATCTTCCAGCTAAAATGTGCATCTTCATGTGCATGCGTCTAACACGCGCAAAAAAATGTGCAAAAGAAACACTAGAAGGAAACGTGTGTGAACCAGGACTTAGGGTCACACCTTGATCTACATATGAAATTGTAAATGCAATGAAAGCATGTAGGGTTACATTGTATTAACTGGATGACACTTGCAGACTATGTGCAAGTGTCCTTTAACACGGGCTGCATTTTGACAGCCAATTCTTCTGTGTAATGCAAAACAATTGCCAGCTGTCCTTTTCATAGCTAGTAATAGTGGCGGGGAGAGGAGCTGGACAAAAGAGATGCGTGCCGAAAACTTTGAAGTCTTTTTGGAAAACCTCAGTTGTTTAAAAAAAAAAAACATTCACCCAAATTTACATGTTAGTTGTAAACTCTTCTCACTGATTAGTTGGTTGGATCCCCTAGCTCTCTCCATGTTGGGAGGAGGGCACAGCAAGCGTGGGCGGGTGCAATAGCCAGCCTGCTATTGCAATTTGAAATGGCTATTGCACCAGCCCACTACCTGCTGTATTTACATTCAGCTGCCGTCTGCGGAATCTTGCCGCTGGCAGCTGTCATTCTCTGGCTGAAGCTATGCATGTGCTTACAATTCAATTCATAAAAAAATTATAAGGTGGGGCAAAAAGTTATTTTCGGTTTAGGTTTGACAAATTCTGCTGCAGGAGGTGTGTTGCAGTGCCATTCATTTCAATGGCACCCCAAGCGCGCCTCCCACCCACAGTGTGATCGCCCGCACTTGAATGCATGGTACCGCAATGGCGTGTGTTCCAGTACAGTACGATTGCAAAAAATGTGAAGTAAACTTTGTAACACTGTATTTGTGTATTTTTTAAAAAAAATGAAGGCTGGTATTTATTTTTTATCCGATTTAAAAAAAAAAACAAATCGGCCAACCAATTATGAAAATAATCATCAGTTGCAGCCCTACTGAGATATACATATTGTAAGGCTGCTAAGGTGAGGGATGATGAGAAAACTTACCATTTTTCTTTCTGTCAAAAACGAAAATAGATATTGAAGTAGAAAGAGAATGTGATGCATAGAGTGAGGAAAATAATGATTTGACCCCCTGCAGATTTGGTAAGTTTGCCCACTTACAAAGAAATGAAAGGTCTATAATTTCTATCATATGTGCATTTTAAATGATAGAGACAGAATATCAACCAAAGATCCAGAAAAAACACATGATACAAATGTTATAAATTGGGTTGCAGTTCATTGAGTAAAATAAGTATTTGATCCCCAAGCAAAACATGACTTAGTACTTGGTGGAGAAACCCTTGTTGGCAAGCACAGAGGTAAGACGTTTCTTGTAGTTGTTTATCAGGTTTGCACACATCAGGATGGATTTTGGTCCACTCTTCTTTACAGATCTTCTCTAAATCCTTAAGGTTTCTTGGCTGTCAAGAAACCTTAAGGGTTAAGGCTCCCTCCATACATTTTCTATAGGATTAAGGTCTGGGGACTGGCTAAGCCACTCCATGACCTTAATGTGCTTCTTCTTGAGCCACTGCTTTGTTGCCTTGGTGGTATGTTTTGGGTCCATGTCATGCTGAAAGACCCATCCACAACCCATCTTCAGTGTTCTGGCTGAGGGAAGAAGGTTCTCATCCAAGATTTTACAATACATGGCCCCATTCATTCGCCCCTCAATGCGGCAAAGTCGGCCTGTACCTTTAGCAGAGAAACAGCCCCAAAGCATAATGTTTCCACCTCCGTGCTTGACTGTAGGGAGGTGCTCTTAGGGTCATAGTCAGCATTTTTCTTCCTCCAAACACGGCGAGGCAAGTTAATGCCAAAGAGCTCAATTTTTGGTCTCATTTGACTGAAGCACTTTCTCCCAATCCTTCTCTTAATCATTTAGATGTTCATTGGCAAACTAGAAGGGCCTGTAAATGTGCCATCTTGAGAAGGGGGACCTTGCGATCGCTGCAGGATCTCAATCCATGGCGGTGTATTTTGTTAGCAATGGTTTGATTGGTGACTGTGGTCCCAACTGCCTTGAGATCATTCACAAGCTCCTCCCATGTAGTTCGGGGCTGATCCCTCACTTTTCTCATGATCATCCTTACCCCATGAGGTGAAATCTGGCATGGAGCTCCAGACCGAGGGTGATTTGATGGTTTTGTCTTCCTTCCATTGGCGAATAATCGCTCCAACAGTTGTTTCCTTCTCACCAAGCTTCTTGCTGATAGTCTTGTAGCCCATTCCAGCCTTGTTCAGGTCTACAATCTTGTCCCTAATGTCCTTTGACACCTCTTTGGTCTTGCCCATGGTGGTGAGGTTTGAATGGAAGAAAGAGATTCTGTGGACAGGTGTCTTTTATATACATAACGAATTGTCGTTAGGAGCATCTTCTTAAAGTGACAGGACTAATCTGTGTACCACATAGCCAGTCTGTGGGAGCCAGAACTATTGTTGGTTGGTAGGAGATCAAATACTTATTTTACTCACTGAACTGCAACTCAATTTATAACATTTGTATCATGTGTTTTTTCTGGATCCTTGGTTGATATTCTGTGGGTTAAAATACACCTATGATAAAAATTATAGACCTTTCATTTCTTTGTAAGTGGGCAAACTTACCAAATCTGCAGGGGATGAAATAATTAGTTTCCTCACTGTTTCCATATCATAACTCTTCTTCCTCTCCCTCTGTTTATACACAGCTCTTGTGGTAACTTGTACGTATAATTTTTATTTTTTTCTTCTTCTACATGAACATTTTCTCCTGATTTAAAATGGGGAAGTAAGATTATTTATCTATTAAGCGCAGCTTTTTTTTCCCTCCCTGCGCAGTGCAGTTAATTTTCATTTTTGTCCTCTTGTTTGACACATGGAGAATGAAGTGTGTCCCTACCAGCTCTCTGAAAAACTGCTAGCCTGTTAAGTGGCCTTTTCAGTATTTTTGTTTTTGGAGTGCATTAACATTCAGATAGAATGAATAGAATAGCGGTGCTGTACCATATATCCTGTTTGTGCTTAAAGCAGTTTTTGCTTTAGGAAGGAAATCTGTAAATGTGCTGACACAAACAGCCAAATGAGGATAGGTATGCATGGGGGGGAGACGGCGCATATTCAGAGGAAGCTGTTACAACACTACAGTTCTTTCAAATGTACTAGTATACCAATGACTCATGGTTAGTGAGGGACACTTATTCAGTACTTTCTTAATGTAATATGTGACCAACTCTGCACAGTGAACTGACCTTATTCACTCCCTTGTACAGGACACCGACTATACTAGCCATGGACCCTTTTTTATTTGGAAAGGAGACCTTTTCTATTTATATAAATTTAGATTGTTTTGCTAGATTTAAAATACGAGAGAGAGAGAGAGCTACCCCTGCATTGCATCGGTTAAGGGCTTGTTTTGTGTCGGATCCGGCTGCCTGTCACAGCTATCCCTCCAGCCGGTCTCCTCCGTAGAGAAGTGGAGGAGGAGCAAGGTGGAAGGAACCAGTCTAAGTGCTGGCCATCTCCGGGGATCAGGGGAGTATTGCTTTTTATTTGTAAATGTTTTTAACCTAGACACAATCGAACACTTAACCCTTGCAGTGCAGTGGTAGCTCCACATGCATTTGTTTCACCGGAGTTCTGCATTAAAGCTGAACGCCAGCCTTACTTTCTTTTCCCCACACTTGTCCTCTCCTGTGTTGAAGTGATTACTCTTAATCTCATTTTAACCACCTGCTGTCCGGCCGTTGTAATTAAACGGCCGGGCAGCGGTTTCTTGAGAACAGGTGGGCGTCTTTAGACCCCCCCCTTCGTCGCCGCCGCTGCTGGCGATCCTGGGCTCCGCTGTTCCCGGTGTGAGCCCGGGACCAGCACAGCAGCTCTGCGGCCGGAGATCAAACGGAGCTCAGTACACAAGCTCAGTTTAATCTCCTCTCCTCTTCTGAATGCAGGCAGTGATGTGTATCACTTCCTGCATTCAGTGTCACTCTCCGGGACAGAAACGGGAGAGAAGCTGGTGAAGCAGATCTCTGCTTCATTTGCTTCTCTGGGGGTCCCAAGGTGACATTAGGGGTCTTGAAGACCCCTGATGTCTCCATAAAGAGGACCTGTCACTGCAAATTGGCCATCACATAGGGAGCTTGTTTGCACCCTATGTGGTAGCAATAAAGTTCAGTGAGAAAAAAAAGGTTTAAAAAAATATAAGTTACAAAAAAAAATTAAAAAATTAAAAATCACATATATCAAAGCAATACAAATAATAATAAAGTCCCCCGCCCCCACATGCACACGCAAACATGCGTCAAGCCCGCCTACGTGCAAAAACACAGATTACATCCATTGCGCCGCACATGTTGCATATCGCTGCGAACATCGGAGTGAGAGCAATAATTCTAGGCCCATCAATCACTGATAACACTAAACTGATGAGCGGTAAAAGCTTTTAAAGCGTCGGCTATGGTCAATTTTGAGTGGTAGTTTTTTTTTCGATTTTTAACGGGTGCGCGCAATTTTAAAGCTTGACATGTTTAGTGTCTATTTACCCGACGTGACCCTGACTTTTAGATTTTACCAAAAAATTAGGTAATGTTTTATAACATAACGTAGGGAGAACAGGTTTTTGGTACTTTTTCCATTTATATAGTAAATTAAATACCACCAAGAGAAAGCTCTATCTGTCCCCCCAAAAAAGGTATAAAATTAATTTCAGTACAGCGTTGCATGACGGAATAAATGTCAAAGTACCGCAGCTCTAAATACTGAAAAATGGCTTGGACAGGAAGGGGGTGTAATCACCCCGGTCAGCAAGTGGTTAAAGTGCATTTCCACAATATAACCCTTTGAAGCTGCAGTAGCAGTCTTGAGCGCACCTTCAGTTACTGTCTGAACAACCTCCATCATTCATCAATTACCTCTCTCCCTTATATCTACTGTCAGAGCTATGAGCTTTCTCTGCCATCAATCATTTTGTTCCTGAGCTGTTTGTAAGGAATACATCCCCGGCATCCGAGCTCAGCTAAGGTCTGCAGCACCAAGTGTCCAGCAGGGAGAAGCAGACGCATCTAAAGGGATCACAGGGATGTGTTCTTTCATATAATCACAGTGGTTCACCGACACATACAAAGAAAAGATCCAATATCAATATTTCAACATAGTGACGCTCTGATGAAGGGTCCCTGCGATGTCCCATGACATGACATGACATTTCACAAATAAACATATCAACAAAATATTGATATTGGAACTCTTCTTTGTGTGTGTCGGTGAACCACTGTGATTACTTGAGCACCACTAATACTACAATGTTGAGACGTAAGGAGTGCAGGTGGCCTTCGGAAACTCTTTCGTATAATTCTTGTAAGAAGGAACCAAGGCGGAAAGCTGTGATGTTTACAGGCCGGCCCCTGCCACCAAAGAGCAGCAGACAGACCCAGGGGTGACATCGCTGGATCCCAAAACTGTTTTTTCTTGAAAAACAAAATGATTTGATTAAAAAGGTTTAATGGCACGTTGATCGGTCGGACAAGCAAAGGTATGCGGACACTACACTTGAGCTTTAATCATGTATGGACAGGACCTTTTTTCTAGTGTGTGTGACTTTTTGCTCCCACTTTTTGGCTTAATAGCCAGAAAGGTTGGGGCGCTTTAATAGAAAGTAATAATTGGGATGTCACCAGCTACCCAGGTTCAAATTACACAGGTGTGAATGGGGCTCATGTACAAAATGTACCCCAAGAACCAGGTAACCGTCTAAAAATCATTAACCCACTCCCCACCTTACCATAGCACAGCTGTTACACTGATTTGACACTTAAACAGTGTCAAATCAGTGTAACAGCTGTGCTATGGTAAGGTGGGGAGTGGGTTAATGATTTTTAGACGGTTGTGGGTTTTTTTTGCAAACGACAGCTTGACTGCAGGTCTCGGATATTGTTAACAGAGGAAATTCCTGTGGATAAAGAGTCCTGGGAATGACAATAGAAAGCTAATACAGCAAATACCAGAGACTAGCAGAAGGTCTAACCAGGATGGGTTATGGGTGAAGACTTAATGACAAAGCTATGCATGTCAAATCCAGGAGCCAGCTTCATTGACAATAACTAGAGAAAAACTTTGAACCTTAGGCGCTAGCTGTCATGTTTAAGGAGCATAGGCTACCTGGTTCTTGGGGTACATTTTGTACATGAGCCCCATTCACACCTGTGTAATTTGAATTGCTTTGTCTGTAGTGCGACAATGCATTATGGGAATACCATTAATTGCTATGGTGCCCCTTCACACCAATGCCATAGGCTTCTTCTTGGTGTTAGACTTTAATATGGGGTGCATGAAACTAGGGCTGCAACAACGAATCAATTATAATCGATAATGAGAATCATTGGCAACGATTCTCATCATCGATTAGTTGCAGCCGCTCTGCTCCTCTGTTCTCCCCGCTTGTGCGGACTGCAGCGGTTTGTGTCCCTCTTCAATCCCTATATCAGCAGAGGCAGCGGGGACACAGACTGCTGTTGGCACCAGCGGGGAGGAGAGACAGCTGTGACTGTATTCCCCCTTCCTGTTCCTCCTCTGCCCCCCCCCCCCCTTCTGCTGCCACCCCGTTCCTTCTCTGCATCTAGAGCAGGGGTAGCAAACCTCCGGCCCTCCAGCTATGGTGGAACTACAAATCCCGTGAGGCATTGCAAGATTCTCGCAGACACAGACATGACTCCCGAAGAGATGCATCATGGGATTTGTAGTTTCACCACAGCTGGAGGGCGGGAGGTTTGCTACCCCTGATCTAGAGGCTGGGAGCCATACCCACCCTGCTAATGAATATTTTAAATGCAATAGCCAATAGCAGGCTGGCTATCGCACCCACCCACTGCCTGCTGTCGATCAGCAGAGGAGGACCTGATGGAGAACTTTCTGCCAACAATGTACACAGTGCTTTACATACTGTACATTTACACCATTGACCTGTTCTATGCACACAAATCTGAGTGCACACTGCCATAGCTCCCAGATGGTGATCACTCTTTATTTGGGAATGATTTGCCTTAAAATGCCTGATTGTCTATTCCAGGCGTGCCCATTAGGTCGATCACGAAGCTGTTAGATTGCGAGCCGGCTCCCCTGGAAGGGGTGATCCGCCCCTGCCCGCCTTCAGCGTCCGACACATTTGGAACTTTTAAAGCGCCGTCTTTGGATTTTTTTTGGGTACTGAATCATGTTTCCGTTTTCACAGACTCGCACTATTTTAAACCTGGGCATGTTGGGTATCCATTTACTCGTCGTAACCTCCTTATTAAACAGTGGGTAACTAAAACAAAATGGTATTATACGGTGCACTAAATTTAACTTGAAGTGCGTTTTTCACAAACTTTTTGAGTTTGATCAAGAGTTGCGCTAATATCGTGCAACATAAAAAAATTGCAACCGCCACCCTGTAGTCTACAGGGTCTTGCCTTTCAGATAATATATATTGTTTGGTGGTTTTAAGTAATTTTCAGGCCTAAAATGTGGAATACCTTGTGTGCAAAGAATGGGGGAGAAAAAGGCCTTGGCAGCGAAGGGGTCCTTAAGGGGTTAATGTCCCCCAGACCTAGACAGGCACTTTACCCTTGCAGTGTGGGGGTAGTCTGACTGCAAAGAAAGATAACTGAGGGCAAATGAGACTAACTGAACCATCCAAACATAATGATAAAACAAAATAATTGCGCATAGTATGCAGTTAGTGGAATCCGGTATGTTAGATTTTGCAGTCGGTAATAAAAGTGTGTGTGTGTGTGTGTGTGGTCCGTCTCTACGCTTCTGTTTTAGTTGTTGCATTGCTGCATCACTCGGAAGTCAGTCCAAGAACATGTTGCTCTTCCTTCTTAATGCATTCTTTAAAGCAGTGGGGTTTTCTGATACTGCGGTAACACTGAGATCGCTGTCTGGGCTGATGGGTCAGGGGAGATCGTGCATACTTGTAAATGTAATCTAGCATTCTTCTATTAAGTCAACATTCATATTGCCTAGTAGTTCTATTCTCTAATATTTTGTGATGGGAGACACATTACTGCAGAATAGACAATAGTTATGTGTAAACTATACTTGCCTGTACATCCGTCCTCCAACACGCAGCTTATAAGGTCTCCATACTAGATTGCTAGGTGTTGAGGACCCACACAAATGGACACAATTGTCTTTATACGTATAGTACCCTAAATTTCTTAATCTTGGTGTGCAGCTAATGTGCAGACTAGCTGGTCTTCTAATTTAGACAGAATAATGCGTTTGTACCTGCACTGAGAGAAATGTATAAGCTGCAGTTGCTGGCTGCTCCTGCTGAAAACCCATGGATGTATTTCTGTCATGCTGATCCTCCTGGTTTCAGCATTTTTTTGAATCACTGGCTTGAGACCATTATGCAGAAAGGAAGGGCTGAATTCATGTGCTGCATACTTGCACAGGGCCAATGACTTGATGCTGAGACCAGTATGCAGATGGGGAGGACTGAATTCATGTGCTGCATACTTGCACAGGGTCAGTGACTTGATGCTGAGACCAGTATGCAGATGGGGAGGACTGAATTCATGTGCTGCATACTTTCACAGGGTCGGTGACTTGATGCTGAGACCAGTATGCAGATGGGGAGGACTTAATTCATGTAGCTTGCATCTCTCACACTGATTGGCTCTTGTGATTTTGTTTGTCATCTGCTCTGTCAAATGACTGCTCAGTCACAGGCAAGGGAATCTTACTAATGGGGAGACGGATAACAGTAAAAACCTGACCCCCTCCCCCCCATTAGATATACAGTAATTATTCTGGCCCATTCACCATGAATGGCAACCCAACACATTGCACCAAATGAAATGAAATGTGATTCTGCTTTTTGTTGGTCAACATCTGTAATTATATGTAATTCTAATAATATACATTTGTTTTGTTTTGCAGATGGGGTTATGAACGGTGATTTCTATCAGGTAAAATCAATTTCTACTTTCTTATCGTTGATGACCTAGTATAGGTATTCACTGGTCAGGTTTGTCTATATTGCAATCAGTGCGATAATGTACTGATCACTAGGGATGGGCTCGGGCTTGTTCGCAAGCGCCTCGCCCGCCAGGAAGCCGTCGGTGTGCAGGGCCAATCCCAGGCACTGAGACATTTTCCCGGTCCGCAGCTGCAGAGATCGGAAAACGTCTCGGTGCCTGTGATTGGCCCTGCGCGCTAACAGCTTCCTGGCGGGCTCGGCACAAGGTGCTTGCGAACACGCTCGAGCCCATCACTACTGATCACGTGTTTACATCTTTGTGCGCATGTTGTGATCTTGATGTGAACAAAGATCCTTGGTGTGGGGATGCAAGGGGACGCATTCTTCTGATCTGTTTAGTGAAATGAGCTTGTAGTAAGATAAGTAGATTACATCGTAGTCCCACTGGAGATAGCTGTTTAGTTTAAAATAGAACTAGTTTATAATCTGCTTAAGATAAGCTCTCTTTAATAGGTGAAGCTAGAAATAAGCGGCCGCATCAAACTAGCGGAGTACTAAGACTTCTTGTTTGCCTGTGGTAGCTACAGTGTATGTGAAAGAGAACGTACATCTATTACATCTTGGATTGCTAATGGATGTCTCCTTGGCTGTGCTTGGCTAAAGAGGTGCACAGCCCATATTTAGATAATTTTGTAGTATTTGCTCTTGAATGAAACCAGCTCATTTTCAGCCATTTAATTATGTCTATATTAACCCCCACACACAAAGAATAATATCCCCCCACCCTTATTAACCCCCCACACAAAGTTATAATACACTCAACCCCTTCCCTGAGCCTCCTGACCTGTTCACATCTTTGCAGGGAGGAGGCCGTGAGCAGGATCGATCCCTGGTTTATCTGTGAGTGATTACAGAGGTCTGCAGCAGCCCTCACTATCACACCCAGATAGCCAGGCATCGATGCTGCTCACAGACATTCTTTCCTTCGCTGGAGCTCAGAACTGTCAGAGCTCCGGCCGAAGGAAACCGGAAACCGGAACTGACAGGAGCTGCTCTGCTCTCAAATTTCCACTCGCCCTCACCTTATTTTTACTCGCAAAATGCGAGCAGGCGAGTGGAAATTTTAAGCCCTGGTCTAATGCATTGCTTGGTTACTTGAAGAAACCTTTATAGTTATTATTCCTCGGGGCCCATTCACCAAACATGCATTGGGCTGTGTTGTTCAGCGCAGGCCAAGTGAAATAACAAATGGAAATCCATTGTTTTGAATCTGCCCAGTTTATACTATATTGGTGTGTGCTGGTTGAGAAAGCAACATTCTGCGTTTAATGCATTGCATTACAATGCATCCTATCGCAAAGCATGTTAAGTAAACCAAATAGAAAAATATTATAGTAATGCAGGATGTCAGTGCATGTCAACACATGTGCCATAAGCATGGACTGATGTGTGCTAAATGCAACACAAGCGGTGTGAATTTAGCCTTGGGCCTAATCTACATATTTGCATTTAAAGACCCATTATTTTTTTACTAACTAGTTCTTAGGGTTTTGTTTGTTTTTTTAATAATCTGTGCTGTTGATTTCACTGAAGCATGATCGTCTGCTTCAATGCTCCCAAGCTGCTGTGTTTGTGATTTTAGGAAGGATCACTGATATCTTCCACCATGTATCTAAAACAGGGAGCGCACTTTGACAATAGATAACAGGCTTCTAAGGCGACTTGTTAGTATAGCTGGTATGTCTTTACCTTACCTAGTAGAGGAAACTCATCTCACCTGAGGGGCAGCTCCCTTTGGTTACAAGACAATGGCATCTTTGGTGTGCACCTGAAGGAGCAAACCTGTGCATATAAAGGAACACCGTTCTTAAATCCCACCTATAGTTGAGGCAGATGCATGATAGAATATGTACTTTGATCACAGCTGGAGTGTAGAGGTTGCCTACCCACGTACTAGGCGTTCTCTAAATCGCCAATGCACTAAGCAAGTGACCCCTTGTGTTTTCACAGCATAGGGAAGTAGCTCGGTACAGGACATGAAAGATTGCTGTAAAGCACCGTGGTAGCTGCTGCTGCTCAGATTGACAGTTCTGGCTACAGGGAACAAGAGTGACCTGCTCTCCCGTTTCCTCGTTAATTCACAAAAGCCTATTCTTTTTACCCAATACAAGGCGTTCTGTGAATGGAGAAGGGGAGAGAAGGGGTGGGTAAACCACAAGATCATCTCATCTATTCACAGAATGTCCGGCATTCAATGAATGAATAAAGAATACCAGACTTTTTATAAATAAAGGACAGAGAAAGGGGCAGAGCAAACGCCTGTCTTGTTCACTGTACACTAGATGGCACTATCAGTCTGAAGGGCGGCAGCTGACAGTAGTATCGTGTATAAAACTAACACTTGTAGCACCCCGAGCAGCTGGCAAAGCACTACACTTAACTTCTTTTGACCAATCACAATTTAAAAAAAAAAAGTACTTTTGAGAAATACAAATGGCAGGTAAAACAGTAAGCAGGCGAGTATTTCAACTGTGAATTTTCCTGTTTATCTGGATTTTTTCTGTAATGTCTAAAGCATCATGAAAATCATCATGGTTAATTGCAGAAAATTCAAAAATGGCTTGGCCAGCTGATTTGAAAAATGTTCCGGAGGGCTTGGCAGCGAAAGGGTTAAGAAATTGTGGCATGAAATAATCGGTGATGGCTTAGTTGTCATCTCGAATGCTGAAACCGATCTGTGAGTTGAAACAGCATATTGTTAATGCTGTAATTCTTTTTTTCTTTTCTCTGGAGCAGGAAAGTAATGGGCCAACAGATAGTTATGCAGCCATTTCCCAAGCTGACCGTTTGCAAGCAGAACCAGAAAGCATCAGGAAATGGAGAGAAGAGCAAAGGAGCCGTTTAGAATTACTTGGTGAGCACTTTGTGTGTAGCCTGCTAACCTGAAATATTCTTTTTTTTCCCATGTATTATTATACTTTGGGAGGAAGCACTGCACTATGTACAATTACAGCAACTTTATATCTGTTTACCTTTCAGTTAATTGAAGGAGCTCATTACCTACTAGTGCAATTTGGCTTGTAAACATTTATTTGTGTATGTTGTAGCCATCACTATACCTTGTTCAATGATGTGTTTGTAACAGGCCAATCCGTATTGTGATATCTTCTCTGGAGTTTTCCAATAAATGTCAGGAAAGGGGAACTATGATGGTTGGGGAAGGCCACTTAGACAGTACCGAGGCCTTCGGAGCTGTATATTAACAGCGGTATCTGTTAACCCATTGAACCAAGTAAAACCTTTACTGAAGTGGTTCTTTGGGCCAACACAAAATTCCTTCTGCTCAACAAGAAGCAGGATCCTTCAGGCATAACCTTTTGAGAATAACATCTGTCTTCTTGCTGTTCAGTTTACATTTGCTGCCATATCAGTACTCATGGGCCATAATCATTGAGTGGTCAGCTTTATCAAATAACCAAAATGTGTATGTGTAACTAATTAAAAAAAATTATATATATTAGGGCTGCGGAAATTAACGATTTAATCCTTCGATCAATTGTTAATTTTTTTGATCAAAATTATTTTGATCGATCAAAGTCATACTCACCTCTTCGCCGGATTCCGGGTCTTCTGTCGATGTCCGCGACGTCACCGGACTCCTCCCCCCTTCCACAAGTGGCTCTGTCGGCTAGGGAAGGGGAGTGGAGTCCGGTGACGTCACTGGACTCCTCCCCCTTTCCTTCGTTACCCAAAGGAGTACACAGCGAATACACAGCCTAACTCTCCCGGCCGCCACGGGAGAGTGGTTTAATCTGCTCTCTCTTTTTACCGGAAAGGTTTAATCTGCTCAATCGAGCAGATTAAACCTTTCCCTGCGATCGTTTTTTTTTTTTTTTTCTTTTCTGACATCGGGAGCCGCAGCCTGACCGTTCTCATGCATCTATCTGGGTTGGCTCTGATTATGCACTGTGTCTCACATTTGAGGATACTTGAGAGCAGGATACAGTATTTTTTCTGAATTACTGGTCAGGTTTCACTTAATTGACTTCTGGCAAAGTGTAGTATCACCCTTTTTTTTTTTTTTCTCACAAGAGCATCCATGGCTGGGAATGAAATGTTTGATTCTTTGTAGAAAACTAGTAGTAGTAAACAAAACAAAAAAACAGCCCCCGTATAACCCTACCTCGGTCTGTCATGACATAGCTTTTTGCTAGTGTTCGAGGCGACCGGATGCCTTTTCCTCAGCTCTGTGTGAAAAAAAATGTTTGCAATAATTTTGTAATACTCCTTTATTGACTTTAAAAGAGAACTATGGGATAAGTGTTTTTCCCTATAGTTCTCTTTAGGGTCACAGGCGGACATATATTAACCTCCTCCCGTGATCCAAAGCTCAGTATATAGTACTGAGAGCGCCGCAGCCGGGACAGATCCTGACAATACTGTTGAGATCCACCCAGCTCCTTGAGTGACAGCAGGCTCTGCCTATCTAGAGGCAGAGCCAGCTGTGCCCACTCCCTCCCCTGTTGGTTCCTCCACTTAGCGCTGGAGGATCGGAGAGGGGAGGGGGAATCCCTGCTGAGAGCAGTGACTATCAGGAATTGAGCGGATCGGCTGCATGTTTTTGCTCACTTCCTGATCTATAGAGCCGACCTGTGACAGCTTCTTTGTCACATGTCGGCTCTAACTATGAGGATGAGTGGAAATCACTCACCTCATAGATCTCCTTTTAAGCAAGATTCTTGAAACACCTTTTAATAAGTGTTTTCCTTTGGTAACTGATTTCTATTAAGCTGCTTGAGCTAGTCCCATATTGGCTCTTATATTTTTGCCTTGACCGTTTTTTACCCACGTATCCTTTTTTTCTTTCTATTGAAGTATTCCTTTTTTAGATAAATCTTGTCTGGAACATCAGAGACTTGGGGCTCAAAATGTCTTTTTTCTTTGGGGGACGGGGTGGAAGTTGGTGACCTCATTTGGCATTAGGTTAATTCTGACATGGTACAACCATAGTGGCAGAGTAAAGCTGTGGGGTGGTGTTTCACTCAGTACTTTTAAAACCTGAGAAAGTTGCGACTCGGTGTCCACCCAAAACCAACATGTTTTATGTGTTTTTTTCCCCTTTTTGATTTGTCCGCAATGTAAACAATAAATCCTATTTTCTCTGGTCCAGATGCCAACTCTCGAAACCAAGAAGCAGAGTGGAAAGAGAAAGCCATTAAGGAACTAGAAGAGTGGTACACAAGACAAGATGAGTTATTACAGAAGACGAAAGGAAATAATCGGTAACTTATTTCCATAGCCCAATATTTTATCACTTTTCCTATCTATGGTACCACCCACCTTTATTGGTTTTGTAAAATCCGGTCCAATCTACAAATAGAATTACAGAATTATCAATTTTGGGGTCTAAAAACATCAAAAACAAAAGGTTTCATTATGCTAAACTCGGTGTGACCACAATGAAAACAAATGAAAATTTCACAACTTAATCATTTTATGTTCAAGTCAATTTTTAAAGAAGTTATTATCAACTCTTTAACAAAACTGACTGTAAGTAATAGAGGAAGCGTACATTCAGAATTAGATTTTTGAGTAGATACAATTCAATAGGAATGTCGAAACAATCCAATTTATCTATATTGGTCACCCATAGACATGCTGAGCACTTGGTCAAAGCCTTGGGACTAGCCCTAAGGACCTGACTTAAAATAAAATTTTCAAATGACAACTGTTTTATTGTATTCACTGGATGCATTTAGTGGACTCTATTCTTATTTACAATCATGAATATTAGTAGTAGGCCATTACTAATTTTACTAACCTTACCTAAAAAAAAATATTTATTTTCTAAATGCATATTGAGGTTTATGTTCATATGTTATTTCTCCTGAATGTTAACTGTACATGAAAGTGGAACTCCAGACAAACTTATAAACAAGTTATGTATTTGTTAAACATTGAATATATTTTATAATTTTACTAATGTAACAGTCTGAAGTATATTCCCCCCCCCACCATCACCCACCCACAATTCCTTGCACGGCAGGTTGCTATAACTTTAACATGTTTTCAGGCACTGGCCGCTGTGAAGAGTAAGGTGTCTAGGTAGCTTATAGGAGGTAGAGCATATATGGAGGAACTCAGCCATGTGTTGATTCTCATGCATAGTCCAGATAACTGGCAGCTGGTCATGCAAACTGCAAACTTGCTCTAGTGGATAGTGGTGCAGCCACCCTGACTGTTCAGCGAGAGGGTTGTATGAATCAGATTTGTAGCTGAACAAGATAACAAATATTGTAGGCGGTTTAAAGTCCATATTTATGTATTTTGGATTTGGCCGGAGTTCTACTTTCATAATCTACACCTATCCCTGCCTTTAATCTTAATTGTGGTGTAATCCTTGTTTCACTCCGGTTTTCACTAATCTCTCTTTCTCGCCAAGTTTATTTAAGGCTGTCTCTTGCATTCTCTTGTTTTCATCGCTCTCTCCTTTTCTTTTCTTGCCTGCTTGCCTTCTTTTTGGACTTCTTGCTGTCTGTAGGGTGGCAGATGAAGCTTTCTTCAAACAACCCTTCGCTGACGTGATTGGTTATGTGTATGTTGCCTAATTACTAATTCTACTGACAGTTTGTGTTCACAGTGTTCTTTTATTTTTGTTGTAAAGCTTTGAAGTCTTGTTTTGTCACTGGGATGCCGTTCGTTAATCGGGCTAATAGAAAAGTTTTTTTTTGTACATATATTTTATAGAAACGTATTGGGTACCCTTATTGTAGTAGCCAGCTGCATGCACTGGGTAACTAAAAATAAGAGATCTAATGGTCTTGTGGTTAACTGGATTCACAATTTGCTTACTTCGCAATCTAGCAGAGTAGGTTTTCTTTAAAGTAAATGTGGTCACACTGCAAAATGTGTCTAATTCCAACTCATTTGTGCATGTATGACAAGCCTAGCTCTGGCCTATCGCCAACATCTCCATCATGGCACCTCTTGTTCACTCTGCATTGAAAATGCCAGTTGGCAGGCCAGCGAGAAAAAAGTAAACAAATGCAGCCACCATGTCTAGGGACTGGTAAGCTGAACAATATTACTCTTTTGTTCTTGGGTTCAGATACACTTTTTCAAGTTCATTTGTGCTGCCTCTTTATGACCTTGTTTAGTTACATTGCTCAGTGTGACAGGTTTACTTTAACAATATGTTCACTAGTTCCTTGAACGTTGTATGCACAGGGAAACTGGTCAAAACCTATGCAATGAAATATCTCCCTCTCCCTCAAATGCTAGTTACTTTATTTTACAAAGACCAAAGACCTAGACCAAATGAGCACTTAAGCTCATGCTCAATGCTGTGCAGGGGGGGCATAAATGTTAACCCTTGTAGTGGGGCTGCCCCCCTGCACAGCATTGAGCATGAGCTTAAGTGCTCATTTGGTCTAGGGCAGTGGTGGCGAACCTTGGCACTCCAGCAGTTTTTGAACTACAAGTCCCATGAGGCATTGCAAGGCTCTGACAGCCACAGACATAACTCCCAGAGGCAGATGCATGTTGGGATTTGTAGTTTTGCCACAGCTGGAGTGCCAAGGTTCGCCACCACTGGTCTAGGGTGTAAAAGTAACTCACTTGATCCTCTGAGCCGGATAGCCTCTCACCTCCACTCCAGCCCCTTTGCATCCTCATGTCCAATAAACCGTATTGGACGTCATGACTCACTGGACCTTGGGCCACCGGAGTGGAGGATGAGAGAAGCTGCAGATATCGATCTAGCAGCCAGTTGGCTCCTAGGTTTGGGTGAGTTATTTTATTTTACACCCTAGACGAAAATGAGCACTTAACCCTTGCAGTGCGGGGGTAGCCCCACTACAAGGGTTACGTTTTATTCTGGCTAGAGTTCTTTAGGGTAGAGTCAAATTTTTCTTCCTTCCTGGAACGATTGTTTTTGCCACATTTTTCCTACATTAAAATGCCCAATCAGATTTCAGTTTGATGAATGACAATTGTTTTTACTTGTAAGAATATAATCATACGCAACTTTAACATAATCAACTCAATTCAAACAAAAGCTAGACCTTGTATGTAAGTACTTGAAAATCGTTCTATTTACAAAGTAAATACCACTGCAAAATAGGGAAATGTTCAGGGGAAAATAGTCTGTAGCAATGGGTCTTAACATTAATAGAGGATGGGTCGCTTTCATTCCGGGTAAAGTCTTAAGCCTGTAGAGCAGGTCAGCCATGGAGATGAACTGTGGCAGCTGTGCTCCCTGCCCGCAAAAAGCCAGATGGAGCTCAAAGGACAACTCACCAGCATTGTAGTCTATGTGCAGCTGATATTGCAGCTCCTTACTGACTTAACATGCCTTTGTTCTGCACTGTGTTTGTGTGGAGGTGGCCATCTTGGTAATGGCAGGCCTCGGGTTCCTCATGTTGGAGCCTCCTTGAAAGAAAATGGTGAGCAGCACTCTAGAGACATCACTAATTCTTATTCGAAATCAGCTAAAACAATAAGTCAGGGCTAGCAGTGCCTTAGATCTCACACTGCAGATATATGGCTGCGGGGCTGTAGGTGCCTAAACGCACTCCTAAACCTGGAAGTGCACTGCCAGTATTCAGGCGAAATCCAAGACAAAAGGTCAGAGTACTAATTGGGCACAATTTACACTTCTACATGTTCCCTATAACATAGAAAATCCTTAACGTTTTAATGTTAGTTCCACTTTAAACGCTTGTAATATTTATTGAGCACAATAGGCTTTTTACAAAAGCATCTGAAAGAAGAACTGTCTGTGTTTCTGGTGTTAAGTAATTGCTTGCTGTCACATTCAGGTTCACTTGTCTAGCTCTGTCTCAAGCTCTTTGCAGAACTGGATGGACTTTGTTAGTTTCACTATAATAGTCAGTCTAGTTTGTTAGTCAAAGGTCACTGATCCATTTTAGAAGTGCCATGTTTCTAGGGTTTGCTGAAATAAAAACTCTCTCATATGCCAATGCGAGGCCAACTATTTAATACAAAACCAATTCTACTGTAAATCACTTCAGTGGTATTGGAGAATTGTTTGACATGTTAATTCTTACCTTATACCATCATTCAATTAAAACTGAAGCCAAAACATTAGTTTTTTTAGTTTTAGATAGATTAAGGGACAGTTATAACCCATCAGCTTTTTTTTTTTTCCATCTGTATACCATTGGGGAGATTTCCGTTCACTTCCTGCCTGATGGCCACAACAGGAAGGGAGAGGAAATCCCTCCAAAGAGAGGGAGATCCCTGGTGTTCAGCAGGGTCACCAGAACTAGTGTCCCCATTGGAAGATTTCCCATAAATTCCTGTTCTGATGACAACCCAAAATGTGGGATTTTCTTTCCCTTTCAGTGATAAGTCACCAGGAGAAAGAGAGAGGGGGAGCTCCCTATTGGGAACACACAGCAATAAACACCTGACATTTTCTTTTATGACTTCTCCACACTATTCAAATCTTACACAAAAAAAAAATGGGTTTCAGTCGCAGTTTTCTATGGAAAAAATATCTGATACATTTCCCTTGGGCAGTATATACACTGAGTGACCAGATTATTATGACCACCTGATGTTTTGTATGCAAATTAGCTATAATTTCGTGCTGAAGTTGCCAGAGGGACAGACCATTATAAATAGGGAAGCAGGTTGTTTACCACGACAGTAGAAGTGATTTGTTTCTGAAGATATGGGTAAACAATGCGATTTAACAGCCTTTGAACGTGGGATGATTGTTGGCGCTCGGAGCCATGGAGCGAGTATCAGCAAAACAGCAGAATTTGTTAAATGTTCAAGGGCAGCTGTTGTTAAAGTGTTTTAAAGTCTGGACTGTCAGCCGAAAATCTGGATCTGAACGTGCGAATTGTGGCCATCAGCGACTAGTCAATGTTAGGGCAGAACGGTACAAGACAACAGAAGGGCAACAGTGCAGGGTCAGATTCCTCGCATCACCTTTTAACATCTCGTGGAGTCACGAGGCGGCCCAACGAAGTCATCTCGTGGCCCAACGAAGTACTGATGGGGTGGTCGTAATAATCTGGCCACTCAGGGTATACTATAGGAAAGTAGTCAAAAGCTGGCCATACAGTGTTGTTTTTCTTTTATTATTTTTCAACCACGGGGGCTGAACAATAAAAAAAATTGAACAGTTTTCTCCATCAACGCTTACGGTTCCTCAATCGGCTGAAATTCGCAGTGTATGACCATCTTTAACTGCCTCCGGGCCGGCCGTAGTAGTAAAACGGCGCGCGTTGAATACTGAAAAATGGCCTGGCCAGGAAGGGGGTCTAAACACCTGGTCTTGAAGTGGTTAAGCACGTAGTTGTCCAGACTGTGTAATGTTATTGTACTGTTTAGGAACTGTCTTTTTGAATCTACAACATAAAGCAAGAATAACATGTGATATCAAAGTTTTAGCAAATTTATAGAATGGTCTGTCGGGGAGAATTTTCTGGCTAGTGCACCAACATTGGTCCTTTTTAAATAAGACTGGCGGCATAGGTTTTCCACATTTTATCACATAACCACAAGGGAAATAATTAGCGCAGTCCTTTTTATTTTGTTCCTGACGAATATACTTGTGCCCCTAGAAGGAAGTCTGGAAGGTATGATGTGATTGTGATCCCCGTGGAGGAGTTAGGAAAATAGAATTGCCTAGTTTGGAAAAAAATGTGCAACTTTGTGGCCTTGTTGTGTGCTTAAAGCAAAACTCCAGGCAGATTTAAAAGACACAAATTTAATGCAGCTCTTTCATTCTTAATTAATTGAGTTTTTCTATTGCAAGCTGTACAAGTACTTGAATTTGGCCTGAAATCTGCAGAGCTCAGAAAGAAGTGCAAGGAGCCAGTCAGGTGTATTGCTGTGCAAGAAGCATGCTATTAGGAGTGAGTAAAGCGCCAGAAAGATGATTATTTATTCAGTCCCTGCCCTCATGGAGGTTACAATCTAAGGTCTATCTCGCATACATACAGGGCTGATTTAGACAAGAGTTAATAAACTTACCAGCATGTCTTTGGAGTGTGGGAGGAAACCCACACAAGCACAAAAACATGCAAACTCCCTAGTGCTGCAAGGCAGAAGCGCTTACCACAAGCTCTTTGTGTTGCCCTTAAGCTCATCGGTGTGCATTTATAGTTTGGGGGTGAGGATGAGATCTGTAAGTGAAAGTGTATCTGCAGCAGAGAAAGATCAGGTCCCCTTCCAGACAGGGTTGTGCTGTGCGGCAGTAGTAAATATGAGGAATGGATGGATAGAAATACAAATCCTTTTAGCTGCTAAAACAGCTCTCGTAAATGTCTCATCGGTATGATTAGCTGTTTGCCTGGAGTTCAGCTTTACATTGATGGTAAACCTAAAGATTTTTATGTAATATCACATCTTTATTGCATATGTTTTTATGAGGTTTTTTTGTTTGCTTTGTATTTTTAGCAAGCCTTGGCTCTCATTCCTTTCGGGTGCTTGCTAGTGATAACAAATGTTTTTGAAAAGTATAGTTCCACTTTTGCAGTCAAATTTGAGAAAACCGCTCTATATGTTGTGTGTTCCCACTCTCACAGCATACGGAAGAATTAATTAAAAAAAAAAATGTCTTACCTTTTAGCCCTCATTCACACAAATAACGGCCGTATCGGGCCGCTCCAGTGAAGGGCAGGTGCTGCGTGTGATTACATGCAGCAGCCTGTTCTTCTCTATAGGAGTACGCAGCCATACGCTCACCCGAACTGCATGTCCGTGCGGGTGTCTCTGTTTGGACGCAGATAGGATCCATCCTGTCACCGTAGGAGTATGGACACCCGCACGGACGTGCAGTTTGGGCGAGCGCATGGCTGCGTACTGCCATAGAGAAGAACAGGCTGCTGCATGTAATCACACGCAGCACCTGTCCTTCCCGGGAGCGGCCCGATACGTCCGTGCACGCAGCACGAGTCTGTATGGGCCGGCCGTTACTCGTGTGAATGAGGGCTTAGATGTTTTGTTGCGGCAGGCAACATTACTAATTCTGAGTTTTTTTTTCCTCAGTGATCGGTCCTTATAGAAAGACTGAACTGAAATCTCAGAATTGGGTTTCTCTCATTAACATACAACGGAGAAGCCGGGGCAGTAATCCTTTAGCCCCATCTAACATTACAAAGAAGAAGAAGCAAGTAGAAATTGTAACCCGTAGACCCCATTCACACTGAGCTACATGATTTGAGCTGATTGACATTGAGCTACAGTGCACGTTTTGTCACACTACTTAGCACTTCTTTTGACAGTCTATCAAAGCAATTGGGGCCAAATCGCATAAAATCCGCTGGAAAAATAGGTCATGTTTGAGCGACAAGCTTGAGCCACCGCCTACAGGCGACATTGAGATGTGAACGGCTCCACTGAAATGCATTGGACGAGCTACAGTGAGCGATTTTTCAGTGGAAATCGCGCTACAAAGCGATCAGTGTGAATAGGGTCTGAATAAGCCAAGTAGGAGCTCTAACCCAAGTCAAAGCAATTTACTCTGCAAGAAGCATTTTTTAAAATATTTTTTCGCTTCTGCTATGTGAATGCAAACATGTAACAATTCTAAAATAGGCAACCTGATTAACTCAATAGTACTACTCCTTTACAGCAGCACTAGAGAGAATGACGTGTGCACACCGACAGAACCTGCCTTGCTTCAACATCTATATATGCTCACAGAAAAAAGTCCAGCCACATACCGCATACTGAAGAATTT
Organism: Nanorana parkeri; assembly: GCF_000935625.1. NCBI lineage: Eukaryota > Metazoa > Chordata > Amphibia > Anura > Dicroglossidae > Nanorana > Nanorana parkeri. The sequence goes on along the minus strand of NW_017306356.1, from coordinate 133,211 downwards.
TTTGTAGCACGCAGGTACACATCGTCCCGCCATGGATACTCTTCACTCTCAATATAAAATGGGTGTTATCCCAATTTGGCTGCAAAAGTTTCTATATAATTTAAAACTGACCTTCAGACTTCTATCGAAGACGCACATTGAAGCAGCTAGGTATTAATAAATCATGAAATGTAACATTATAAATGTACTATTGTAAGTAGCTGAATTTGATTTGGGATTAGTGTCATACATTCTCCTATGCAGCAATCATCAAACTGAGAGGAGAGGAGGGCCAGAACTGGCAACCAAATAGCTGTGTTGCATGCAAATGGGTTTTGACGAGGAACATTCTGATAGGAGTAGGGTGCAGAGGGTTAATCTCATCCTCTGCCGATTCTCTTTTTCTGTGCAGTCATCAGGCTGGGGGTAAAGAGGACACGCCTGTATTCCTTCTACAGTCTATATCTGTAATACAGAAAGTGGTGGTATTTGCCTGCTTGTAGTGTGTGTGTTATATATATGCTATTACTGGATATATAATTATATATAATTACTGGATTGACATAAATACAGATGACAATTTCACAGGTAAAGCTGCGCCTTTTATGCATGTAATTTATTGAATTTAGCGGTTTGCCTGAACTTGAGCTTTAAGGTAGACAATAAACATGCATCTATGTACCATATAAATGATCAAAGTGTGACTGGTTAATGTTGAAGGATCGGTCCAAAGCTCCTCTCGCTACCCCCTTCCGTACTGGGTTATAGAAGTGTAAAGCTCAAATTGTGCTAGTTTCCTTTTTGTTTTTTTACAGTATTGGTACAGTTTTTACTCCCTCATTGCTTAATGCCTTATATAACTATGGAGAATAACAGGGCCTATTGTCCTCTTGGAGCATACATTAGTCTTTCTTTCTTGCTGTCTCTTGTTCTGACCCAATCACACACCCATGTTTTGCCTGGGAAAATTCAGCATTTAGCTTAAGCTGGTCATACATTGGTAGCATCTTGTTCCCAAGAATTTGTTTTTAAGCACATTCATTATATTTTCTAATAGTTAATAGGGTCAAATCCATGATTGACTTTGACTGGAGTGATGAAAAAATGGAAGGAACAGGGTGGATAATGGTTCTCAAACTCAATTCATTCCAAAACCGACTGGCGAAATCATACAGAATTTCTAATTACATTCATCAAGTCATGAGGGCATTATTAAATGTTCTGACAAGATTTTTCTGAAAGTTTTTCTTCATATAAACGATCAATCTGTGGCCAACTTTTTTTTTTTTTCTCTCAGGTTTACCTATCCTTTAAACAGGATGAGTGACCTGGCACTCACGCAGCTAGGTGGATCTCGACAGTAATGTCCAGATCTGTCCCGGCTGCGGCGGTCTCCGTATACCGCGAGCTGTAGCTAACGATATACTGAGCTTTGGGTCATGGGAGGACGCCAGTATATGTCCTCCCGTGACCCTTAAGAGAACTTTGGGGGAAACACTTACCCCATAGTTCTCTTTTAAATCTGCAGGCTTGGTTTCCTGCTTTGCAGTACTGCACAATATTTGTGCATTACTGCTCCTTTTACTGCAAGTCAGCCAACTCTTGACAGTCAATGAAGACCTTGTGTAGGTCATATCTTACCTTAAGACTTGTTGAGAGTAATTGCGCTAAGCTTTTGAGAGCTCTTTCTAGTCGCTAGTCTATAAAACTCTATATTTAATACAATAACAAAAACACGGATCAACAAGCATGAACAAATGTGAAGGTCCTATCAAAAATTTCTTGAAGGTAAGCACTGCAAAAAACCTGAAAATATGAGCTCATGGCTAACCCATCGCCTTTCAGAGGACTTCAGCTCAGCACGGTTGTTTGGCAGTAGAGCTCTAAACACTGGAGAACAGTCTTGTGCATCAAAGCTGGTTTTTCTTTATTTTCTGTTATGTGTGGACAATTAGAAACCATTGTATATTTTGTGTTTTAGAAAGGCTTTCAATAAATTCGTTTTAGACCCACCTGACTCCAAAGGTTAGAGCCTCATTTTAGACTTATCTGGGCAGATCTAGTATCTAAAGAAAGGTTCCTGACAGCATGCCAGCTGAATGCCATTTATGTCCCGCTTTCCATCAGCATTAACTTCATTTTCATTTTCTATATCTGACTTAAACTTCTTGTTTTTTTTATTTCTTCTCTTCACCTTTTAAGCACACACATAAACCATCCTTGCTACAGCCCAGAACAGTTAAGTAAACTCTTCTCACTGCCCCTTAACCTGTCTGTCCCATGGTTAGTGCTAGTGTCGTAGTGACCTGTCTGCAGTGATGTTGTCCATCCTGAGTCCAGATGTGCCCATGCCTCACCATGAAATGCCCATCTTCATTGTAGTCCTATTTGCTTTCCTGGATTATCTACATGTTGCATTCCTTTTTATCTCCCTTGTGCGTGGTTTTTTTTGTTTTTTTTTTACATTTTAATAATGGTTTTGATGCAATTGTAAAATGAGGGCATCTTGTGTGGTTGCTTTAACCATTAGGCTTTGTAGATTAGAATACTAGATGCTTCAGAATATCCCAAAACCTGAATGATTAGACTTGCAACAATACTATGTTAGCATGTTAAAGTAGTTGGCTGCAACCAAACGTAGGTTATCTTCTACAAGTCCTGCTTGCCTATTGTACATGTCTACGCATCTTTGTGAAAAGGGCTCCTATAATGCACTTTATTTTTGGCTGTGGAAGCAGAGGAAAGGAAAATTGAAGGTGTTGGTCATAACAGCCAATCGGATTATAGCTTTCATACTAGTGCAGGTTTGAAAATGCAAGATCAGTCTCATTGGCTGTGCATCTCCTATACCTTTTTTTATTCTTCTCCTTTTATTGAAGTGTGATATAGATGCTTTGTGTGTTCTAAAAATAGCTTTATTTTAGCTTCAGCTGCTCTCTTCTGATTTCAGTGTTTGTTTCCTGAAATGTGTTTCAAAAGAGAAAAATCTGCAGTTAGTGTTATATAAGCACCATTGTTCTGCTGGGATTTACAAAGCACATTGATTTTGTTCAATCAGAATTATTTTATGAGGCACATGGCAGGCATCTGCCTGTTGAAGTTCCTCCCCATAGCGTTCAGTAATTCTTACTTAATGTTTTTTTTTTTTACCTCGCACCGTTATGATTAAATAGAACAGAGTTGTTAACAATTCTATAGTGTTTTAAAGTGTATTTAAATCCAAGAATGGAAATATATTGCAGCTTACCGAGCCTTAGATTTGGTGGCTGCATGCATTTTAGTTTTTTTAGGCTAAGTACATTTTCTGCAAGTACAGAAAAATACCTGCAAAAAATTACAACAATGTTGTAACTTCCTGTGCACTGAACTGCAATGTCCAATGTTATCAGCCTTGCCAGTTCTTTAATGTGGATTACAGAGCACCTCCCCCCAGTCAATGATGCTTCTCTATTGATACAGTACAGTGAGCGAGCGTTTGTCACCCTGGGGCAGGAAGTGTAGCGGGCGGAATCACCAGATAGAAAGAGCGCAAAAATACTGAAAAAACGAATGCAGTCACCACATCTAGGGAGTGGCAAGCAAAGGTTTTTGTACCAGCCGTAAAATCAATTCCTTTTGAGTCCTTTTGAGGGACCTAGGAATTAAGAAAGTCAGGTTATACTGCCGCCTAGAAGAGGTTTGGACACTGGCAAACAGAAAAATTCTAAGCCAGCCCCGTATAACTCCTTCTCTACATAGCGCACTTTAGTTTTGTGGTAACGAAGAACCAAAAACAAGACCAAAAAACATAGACGGTCGGACCTGTGTCCCGCAATGGACTCCAAGAAATAAGATTCTACGTACGTACAAAATTCATATATTTTATTTCAAGTCCATTGAGGGACACAGGAATTCAGATACAGTCAGGATGTCCAGAAGCAGTCGACCTGAGGGGTGGAAAACAGCCTCTAACAGGTCAACAAGAAGGGACTGGGAACTGTCTGCAGCTTAGGACCATGTGAAGAACCAATGCCCGAAAGTGAAAAGATGAGGTGAAGCTGCCAATGGCCAAGGAAAAGCCAGACAATTAACCTGATGCATAGGAAGGGAAAAGAGAAGGTCTCCTCCTGAGGGAAATGAATCTACCCGAAGTAACATTTACCCTAAAGTCACAAGAGGCTTTAAAACAAAAACCCATCAAAATCAGGGGGGAAAAACAAAAATACCTGATAATGGAAAAACACGTGATGTGGTCATAGAAGAAAAAAAAAACACAGAGGCACGCACCCAGAAGAACAGGGTTCCCAAGAGGAAACCTTGGACAAAAGCAGGTCCACAAGAAAAGACCAGTCGGTCTACACATGAAGGGCCATGCTTTGTATTCCCAACCCTTAGGCTTCAGAGAAGGAAAATGCCATGATAAGGAGGGTGTCTGGCCAGACAACCAATCTTATTAATGAGATATCCAAATGATGTTAGAATCATCACAGTGCACTAGTCCATAAGGTTAGAAGAATGACCTGACACTGGTAAGCAACTCAAGGGTACAATCCCATAAAGGCAGCTTGACTGAAAGGGGATAAGGTGCATGAGAGGTACCCCTACAAGGGCGGGCAGGGATGAAGGTATACTGCAGCACCAGAAGAAAAAAGGATGACCAGAAACCATCCACTTTAAGACTTGGAAGTGTACCATGGGGCATGACCGGAACTCTCCAGGACCTACCTAACCTTAAGGACAGAATATGGTTCCAGAAATTTACAGACTGAATCTGGCCCAATCAGCTTCTCTCCGGCATTTTCAAAGCTTAACTGAACAAACTGAAAAGCGGTGTGTGTAGCGGAAAGGTATTTGCAGCTGTTGTAGGAGTTCTAAAAGACCTAAGATCTGGAACAACACACTGATTCTCTAGATGCTGTATTATAATGTGCAGCATCCTTAAGGTTTGAAAGGACCCCCTGCAAATCTGAGGTCACAGAGGGAGACTGATGCCTCCAGAGGCAGGTGGGACTCTTAAATGGAGTCTGACATGGTGACAAGGACCACAGGCCGGGTTTGATTTAAGGGCTCAGGAGAGACAGATTGTGCAGGGGATGGCACAGGGGCACACTAAGAGCCCCTGTGGGAAGGATGCCCCAGTAACTGAGCACAAATGGCCAAAAGATCCTGAATGGACATGGAGATTCGTAAGGACTTGGCTAATGGAGCTGATGAAGACTTTGATAATGCTGACCCGGTAACAGCAGGGGTTCCAGATTGCAGGTGCCTGTTCATTCTGGGGAACGTCCCCAGAACTACTAGGGAAAGTATGGGCTGGAGTCAGCCGTGGCAGTGGGATTGTTTCCAGTGGTGGAAATTTGAAAGGTGCACATCAGTGCAAGCAGTGAGGTAGCTCCCGGTGCTTTAGCCTTAATGGCTTTATTCACAAAGAGACAGGGTCATCCGTGGGGCAGTGTCACGTTTCTGAATTTGGGAATCTTAATTGAAGTTATTGAGGAAACAATCACCTGGGAGGGGGCTAGCAAAAAATAGTTCAACTTTTTAAATTTATTTTTTACCATGGTGCATTGTAGCTATAGGAGGGGTTATACATGGGGCTGGCTTACAAATGTGCTGTTTACCAGTGTCCATAAAATAAACATAAAGATGGGTTAACTATGGTAAAACTCTGTGTAAAAGGAACTGGGACACTTTGGAGTCTAGAACATTGCATTAGTACTTTGCTGTTTACCCTTTTTTTAATTTTATCCCAATTTCTTGTTTTTTATAGATCGCATTTTCATAGTAAATACAGCCCCCAATGTGATAGCATATTGGGTGTTGACAGGTCCTCTTTAAGGTGACATTAGGGGGTCACCGTGTTGGTGGGTTATTATGGATCTACATTGGTGGACGACATGATTTTCATGGGGGGGTTGGGGGGGGCATTGGATTGCAACCATACCAGGCCACATGCCTTCTACACTGAGAGAGCACATTGGAAGGGGCAGCAAATGCCCCCTTTTTGTTCCTCAGATTGGTGAATTAGTATAAGGTTTTTACTCATTCACCATAAAAAAAGTAAGTACCCCACACCATGAAAAAAGCCCTTTATTAGGGAAAATAATGTCCCCAGATAGAAATCCAGCGTCCATCAATGTAGATCCACATCAGTCACGATCACATGACAACCTGTGGCTACACCCAAATGGCATATCCCTGGCTACCTGCTGTATGTTCACAATTTGGCCAGGGAGAGTCATGACCATATTTTATCAGTAACGTCACTCAATCCCCTTATCCCCTTGCTGGTCTGTTTAAAAGTACCAGCTGGCCAGGGTACTGCTAATGATCCAAAATGACAGGCCTCTGGCTGATCTTTGTTTCCAAACATGAGTTGGTGGTTCGGCCAGGAGAACTGGCCATATATCGCCAGTTTGTCCGCTCATTTGGCTGGGTTCGGATCGAACTCCTAATGAGAACAAACATTATTTTATGTCCGAGCAACCATTACTGGTTTTACAAGTTAGATATTGCATATGGAACATGTTTTGGCATTGGCATGAACCAGAGAATAACAAAACCTAAAATCTTTTGATTTACATTTGTTTCTAATAAAACCCTTTCTGTTTTCAGGGCCGCTGAGGAGGCGTTTGTGAGTGACGTTGAAGAATCGACCCCAGGAACCGAATGGGAACGAGTTGCTCGTCTTTGTGACTTTAACCCCAAGTCTAGCAAGCAGACAAAAGATGTCTCCCGTATGCGCTCAGTCCTGATATCTCTCAAGCAGTCTCCACTGGTTCACTGAAAGGAAAGAACAGAAAAAAAACATGACACTTCCAATATTTTAATCTCAGAGAAGCTATGTTTGCAGAATTTGGTTATATTTTACTTTTTTCTCCTCCTTTGGGACCAAACTACACATGTATTTGATATTGATCATTGTATGTAATTGCCAGTCTACTCCCTGCTCCATTTTCCCTTTACTTAGAAATAAGATATTGGAGGGAGCCCAGTATGGTCATAGTCTCACTTTGTGCTTCTGTGTCATTGCAATGTGATTTGTGAAGGATTGTAATAGTGATATTAAAGGTCTGTATATGATATATTACGGTGTCACTTTTTCTTTTTTGTAGTTTTAAACCGCTACTCCAGAATTAACCACTATCTGATACCACAGTTAACATCAATTTCTTTAGAGACCTAATCTTCAGGTGCTTATGCCTATACCAACTCATCTGTCCAGGCCATTTTAGAATATCATTTATCTCTTTTCACACTTTCTTTGCTTTAATCTATGGCACACCAAAGGCATGCAGGTATAGATGAGACGAGTGCTTTTTATTTCATAACTTTTCAGGAGGAATGAAACATGCAATGCTTTGAAACAATGCTGTAAGAGTACCAACAAATTTGTCCATGTATGCATGCCCTCATGTTTTGCATGATACTTTAAAGTCCATTTTCATCTTTGTAAGTGATTAGCTTTTATTATGGTAATGTAGAGGCACAGTGATGATGTATATATGTGCACATTTTCACGACTTATTGCAAATTTCCTCATTTTTTTTTATTAGACCTGAATCCTGGAAATTCAAAATGTTCTCCACAGGAAATTCAGACAAGACACCGGGTTCAGATTTAAAAGCAGGCTGTAAACAGCTGCCCCCTCCCTGTTATTCTCTGTAAGACGATTACTAAATATCAGCTCTGCCTTTGCACACAATACACTGTCAAGGGGAGGGGGGGGGTTGCCACTATGAATACTAATGAATGGGGGGGGTGGGGGGGGGTAGGGAGCTCAGTTGTAATATACACGCATTGCTTGCAGAGCACAGAGGTGGCTATTTCCATGAAGTGGAAAGCTATCAAAAAATGTAAGTTTGTGTGTTTATGTACAGCAACTGCATATGTCTGCTTCATGTTTCACTCGATCTACATTGCTGGAATATATATTTTTTTAAATACCTCTGCAAATGTGGAAATGGGTTTAAGGCCAAACTTGTTTGTGTTTTTTTTAATTTTAAATAGTCCCTCAACAGTAGTGCTAATTACAAAGCATCTCTATCTGCAATACTCTCCACCTCTCTGGCATAGTGGCCAAAAGTAATAACTATGGGGGACAAAGGCTGCATTCACACATGAGCATATTGTAGCTCAAAGCTACAAAATGCTCAACAATAGAAATCTCATTGAGCTCTCGGGTGTTATCAGGCACCATAGAAGACATGTCCCTTTAGCAAAACGCTTGTCGCTCCAAAAAGTACAGGAGCTTCTTTTCAGGCACAATAGAGCATTTTGGTCCCATAGACTTTAATAGGAACACCTGAAAAACGGGTCTTTTTACACGCTCACAATTAAAAATTAATGGGGCCAAAAACTCAATTCTGCTTCTCTGATAAAGTAATGCATAAAACCGCTGGAAACATGCCTGTCCATTGTTTGGCTACACTCCTGCTCAGGTGTGAATGCAGGCTTAATAATCAGCTTATATTTTGTCAAAAAAACTGTGAGTTATTTTGTTTGCAATGTTAAAATGCATTCAAATTAATTTTAGTGCACACGAAGTTTAGGATTGATAGCCTGTTGTGCTAATATGTGACATAACACATTGGAACTGCCACCATTGTATTCTCCAGCTTCTCTGCTTTTAGAAAATATATAATTTGGGGGGCTTTAACCAATTTCAGGCCTAAAATTTCAATTTTAAGTGTGAAAAAAATGCACATAAGGCTCTGACAGTGAAAGGGTTAAATAAACAGGGTGGAATTCTGGTCTTGGGATAGGAGATCTGGACGGCAAGGAAATGCCCAGGGAAAGTCTGCCAGGAATTTGACTACATCCACGCACCACAATATTCTGGGTCAGTTGGGATCAATAAAGATCTCCAAAATGCTCTCCTTGTCGATCCTGTGAAGTAGGCATGGCAAGTTACAGAGGAGGGTAAGGTGTAGAACAGGCTGAATTGATTCCAAGAAGTCACCAAGGTATCCGCTGCAAAGGCCCAGTGATCCCTGGTCCTGGTGACAAGCTTATCCATTTTGTTGTTGAACCTGGATGCCAGGTGCTGCATGTCGGGCACCCCCTACCTGGGAGAAAGGTCCCGAAACACTCCGGGTGAAGGGACCATTCTCCAGGGTCTAGATGTTGACAACTGAGGAAGTCTGAAAGTGTTGGAGCTGATAAAATTAATATCTATGTAAAAGCTTTGATATAAAGGTGTTCCTTAATTTCCTGGGCAATCAGCATGTGGCTGTGTGATACACAAATGAGGATAATCAAAGGGTTCTTGGGGGCAGGGACACTAACAGATGAAGATATGCTGGAGGTCGTTATCTCCTGGCACAAGCCAAACCCTTTGCTGGTATTTACTGCCCACACCTGTGTCAGCGATGGGGGCAGGGACACATGATGGAACCTTCTTCCTGTGTGATCATCTGCATAAACCTATCTCACAAGCAGGAACAATGGTAACCTTTGTGACCTCTGGGACACGGGAAAAGGCCATGGCATGTGTGAATGAGAGAGAGTGATGATGCTAGCTGAAGGATACTAACCTCAATTCCTATCCCTACTAATCCCCTCTCCATTTCCCTTAATTGTAATTAGAATGTATGTATATCCCCATTTGTAATTAAACTCAACACTTATTTAGATTCAGTTGTCCATCAGTCATTTAAGGCACCCCCAAAGCAGAGCACATTCTACAGAAAGTCCCAATTTTCCATTTCCGAGGTGAGTATGGCAGATGAGGCTGGGATGTGAAGTTCCACCCAAGCCAGATTCAGTTCTGCTTCTCTTTGAGCTTTGTGAGGTCTGGTGCCTCCCTGATGATTGATGTAAGCTGTTGCTTTGTCCTACTGAATCATAGTTGAGTGGTCCTATAACTGAGGAGTCCAGCATTGAAGAGACAACCAAACCGCTCTAGGATTTTAATTAGTAGATTCCTCCGCTGACCCTTGAACCAAGAGGTTTCCTAGCCTGACAGACTGGCATCTGTTGTACCTTCCAGACCATTGTGAGGAAGGCTTTCCCCAATTCCAGCTCTTGGTGTGAAATCCACCTTGGAGTAACATAGTCATTAAAAAGGGACATGCCTCATCCACTCTTTGCCCTCCTAGTGGGCTTACTCCTCAGTTCACGCACTGCACCAAGTAAGTGTCCATGCAGGATCGTTTCCCTTAGCACATTATAGGCCCATTCTAGGTGCAAGCTGCCGTGAACAAAACTAATTAAGTCTCAAATTTTCCTAAGCTGCTGTTAGGTGCTGTAGTGGGTGTGAGTAGCAAAGTCCTTTACTACAATAAATGCTACTGCTGATGTATGTGTGCACATTTTCATGACTTACATTGCAGGCTTTCTTCATTTAAAAAAAACAATTAAAGTTTTATTAGGCCTGAAGCCTAAAAAAATAAAACAGCAACAGCTGTTGCACAGCACAGAAACAGATTTTTTTCATGACGGGTAGAAAGAGGAAAGCAAAACTTTGCGCTTACAAAAACTTCCTGGTATCAGGAAGTTTGTTTTCATATACATCAACTGCATATGCATGCTTCATGTGCACGGTGTACATTGCTGGCAAATGTTGAAAAATCTCTCTGCAGAGGTGGAAATGGGCTTTAAGCAGAAAGAGGATGGATGTCTGTAAGAGCAAACAAGACACCCCTACGTAACCCCTCCCACTACCAGCCTGCCTGGGGTTTTTGCAAATTTTCTTAGGTAACAGTGCAGTGTACAAATACCTGAAGGTATCTGCATAACCCTATTGCAGAATTAACTCCCTGGCAGGTGCCTGCGAGTACTATGGATATGAGGTGGGAATCTAATCCAACTGAAAACATCTACATCAGGCAACCCTTGTGCCAGTGTCATGGGAGTCTATTGGGATTGTCAACAGTAAAGATTCAGCTTTTCTTTCATTTTCAAAGCATAACTGAACAAACTGCTCCAATCAGCTTCTCTCTTCAGACAGAATCTGGAGCAGTTGCTCATAGTAACCAGTTATGATATATCTCCCCGTTGAATGTGCAAGATAGACAGGGAATTTGTATTTTCAGATGAGAGCTTAGCAGTGGCAGCCTCCAATACTTCTTCAGTAGTGGTTCAGGTTTCTTATAATTGCTATATGGTTGGCTGCTTCCCCCCCTCCCCAAATTCTGGGCTCTGTTCACACCAGCAGTCTGTTCCGGTCCAGAATGCACTGGAACGCATAAAAATGCATGCAAATGCACTGGAACACACCTGTAAGTCCATTTTAAGCTATAAAAATTTTTAAACAAGCGTCAAAAATCGCAGTTAAACCCAATTAACCGCGTTCCAGATCTGGTCCGGAAAATGGTGTGAACCTGACCTTAAGCCTCATTCACACGAGAATCGTGCTGCGTGCACAGCCGTATCGGGCAGCGGCTGCATGTGATTAGCCCGTCCTTCTCTTTGAGACTACGGCCCTACACGTCCGTGCAGATGTCCGTACTCGTGCGCTGACGGGATGGATCCTGTCTGCGTCTGAGCCGGGACACCGGCACTTGAGGTGAGCGTAGTGCGGTTCTGCAAGCACTATAAGAAGTGTTACCCTCTGAATATATCAAATTAAAATGAATGTGCTGCACTTCATATAGAATCTTGTTTATGTATTGTTCTAGATGAAGCGCAGCACATTCATTCTAATTTTGTACAAAAAAAGGTGCAAGGACCTACAAAGGTGAACGTGTATGGAAAGAAAATGTAGAAAATTATAATAACTGTATGAATGAGTACATGGGGCTAAGCAGGTACATGTAATATGCTTCATCTGAAAAGCGTATTGCTGTGTAAAGGTTGATGGACACCAATATAATTTATTGGATACCCAAGTGTAAAAAAAAAACAAAAAAAAAAAAAAAAACACAAATTCTGTTGTGACCGATTCCTTTCTGCATCAGGATGTGGTACAGGAGCAATAAAATAGGCAGAATGGGGGGAAAGGGAGGATAGGTTCCCTGCAGGTACCAGCAGGATGTTTCTTGTTGAGTAATTAGTCAAAAGGTATCCACGCTTGAGACCTGGGAGTAGATGATGCCTGCTTCCCAGTTGTTCAGAAATGAATTGTGTGCACTCCAATATTTCCAAAACCTTTTTTTTTTTCATAATGTCCTTAAACCTGTTATTAACATCTTCAAAACTCAGGATTTACAGCTATAAAACATTGAATGCGCCTATTCCAGAACTCTCATATGCTATAAAACTCAAAATGTAAATCAGCACAGAAGGATTCCCATGGATTCTTACTCGAAATATGGCTACTGATATATACTCTCATTTGCCCTTTTTTTTGCATGCAAACCTAACATGCGGACAGGTCTACCAGATGTCATGGTGCCTGGTACAGTGCATCGTTTGGTAAAACACATCTCTACCTAACCTCATAATTGCTTCAGTCGAGCTAGGGTGTAGCACCAGCGATAAAGATTTTACCAGAAGTACAAAAATCCCATTATCTTGGATTTTATTAACGGGACACAGGTATTTCCAAATCCTCCTGTAGACAGCAGTATAATCGAACAAAAAAACTGGCCAGCCTGTTACAACCCCTCCTACTCCCAGCATGCCTCAGTTTTGTAGAAAGCTGAACCAAAAGCATATTATACAGAGTGGTCGCACTTGTGTCCTTCAATAAACCATCAGAAATGGATTTTAGGGCAAGTACAAAAATCTAATTGAAACCTCCAAAAGAGCTCTTTCAATGTCAGATCTTGCCGGTACGTTTCAGCGTTATCCGACTCCTGCAGCCACCTTTAGCAATATTTCATAAGAACACATTTCACTGTCATCTGGGTAACTGCATCAGTCAAAACGTTTCATTTTTAGGATAAGAGAAATAAATTTCACAAATGACAGACTTTTTCACCGTTTTATTTACATAATCTCAGAAGCACAAACGGTTTTCAGAGGTCTATGAGCATGTGAGGACTCGTTATACAGATTGGTATAACTTGTATACCAAACATGTGTACCGTAACATGAAAATATGCAAAATAAAAATTCTTCCAGTAAGGAAATGGAATGTAGACAATATTTAAGGGAATCTGATAATACAGAAAATGTGGAAGCTGTCATTGATTACTTGTTTGTAAAGTTGTATGCTCCAGGGCTATTGTTCAATCCTTTACTAACAGGTAAGCCACTGGCCTGGAACAAGCAAGTGCATCTCAAGTGTCCATTTGGGGGACACTTAAGCATTATAGCCCTACGGCATGTAGCTTCACATAAGTCATAAATGACAGCTGCCTTGTTTCTATATTAACAGATTCCCTTTTAGGCCCCAACTCCAAACTTCTAGCTTCATATTAGGGAAGGAATTGTAAGAGCCTCTGTCAAAAACCCCCCACTTTACTTGTTATATTTTTGTCGGTGCATACATTTCATTACAGTAGCTTGCAGATATGCAGCTACCGTCACATATATTTTGCTAAAACTTTTATGATGGTTGTAATATTTTTAGCAAGTCACTAGAATCCCGAGTCATGGCAGTTCAAGCATATATTTTGGAACATGTCTGAAAGAACAATTTTAATTGTCAGCAAACTATATGAAGTAAATCAGGGGGGTTGAAAATGGTATATGAGAAGTGTCTTACTGTAGGAGATTTGTGTAATCTTTCTCCAGCCCTGCAGAAAACTCCTACCTTCCTACTCCTGCACTTAGGGCGCAGTAGAGAGAGACCAGAGCTGGCCTCTCTACAGCAGTCTGCCGAGTTAGAGCTAAAACACTGCAATCAGCATGGAGCATTAGATTTTCTGTATTTTAGCTCTAATTCGAGTGTTCTCTAGCTCTGACTCAGCAGGGGGTGTGTGTCCGACATCCATCGAGAAAGTGCTGCTCACAGAATGCAGTGGACCATCTACAGCCTTGGTTCTCAACTGGTGGGTCGCAACCCTGTGTTCAATGGGTTGCCACGTGCCTTCCACTTTTCTAGGTGAGATGCTTCTCAGGCTCCCCCTAGCACAACACTGTCAGTTCTCTTGGGTCGCGACTTAATGACTAAGGACAAGTGTGGGTCCTGAAGTTACACAGGTTGAGAACCACTGATCTACAGCATACTGAGGAAGACTGGAGTTTTTCTGCTAGGAGCAGGAGGATTACAAAATTTAGCAGTAAGACACCCCTGATTCGATTTATATCATTTGCTGACAATTACGCTTCAAAGTGGAACTCCAGCTCTGGGTGCATTACATAAAAACCAAAATATGTTCATTAAATATTAAAATAAGATGTAAAAAACGAATTACATTTTACGGGGGAACTTTACATCTGGCACCACAAAACAATTCTCAAGAATCGTCAGCAGTTGCCAACGTCCTCATAACTGATCAAAAATCTTTTATCATTTATCAACACAACCAAAGAAAACAATACCCCTTTGTAAAATGTGATTATAAATGTTATAAAAAACACACTACTGTTTTACCACAGGTCTTTTACAATAAAAATGCTAAATATTTTTTATCTACATTGGGTATTTACATAATTACACCAAGGAATAACCTAATTATTGCACAATCTTGTTCTTCTTCATTAGATTTGGGAAAAAAACTCTGTTCTTATAAATTTGAATTAAACATACAAAATATAAATACATTTGTAATGATATGGCAACTATAGATTATGCAGCAATTCTAACAAAGGACCATTTTAATGTTGAGTCTACTAAGAATAATTAAGCAGTGAATAGAAACCAGAGGGTCTCATGATGTCATGATGTATCTGTTGTGGGCCCCATCACAAGGGTGTATTTTTTAAATCCACCAAGTACCATGCTGTCTTTTGATTTATAATGGTCATGTTGAGTGCCAGAAACTCCAGCAAGGATATACTGTACTTATTTTAAAGTGTAGCTAAACCTTTTTTTGGGGGGGGGGGGGGTTGATAAGAGTAGGGAAGGGTTAAAAGCCAGATAATTTTTTTTTGCTGCCCATATAATGTTGGGGAAATTGCACTTCACTTATGGTCTTTAACTTCCTGTTGCATCTCTAAGTGAGGAGAATTCCCTGTGTAAACATTTGTATATCTAAGCGGTGATGTTTGGTCTTTTTTGATTACAAAGGGTTTAAGTTTTGAACAGCAAGCCAATAACGCTTGCCAAAAATATCTCATAATCATCTTAAAGTGAATAAATAGAAAAATAGTTTAGAAAAGTTAAAGATAATAGCTAAAATCATAAAAAGTCCAAACACTATGACCAAAAAAAAATAAAAACTTCCTCATTGAGGTTTCAAATGGTAAGGGGAGGTGTTACAATCACATTGTGTTTTGGCATATTAGTATGTCCTACGAGTGGTATAATCCAGCACCATACTTGCTGCCCCCAAGAGAGCAGGGTCGGATAAATTGGAGACAACCACATCTAAATCTTGAACCGATGCCAGGCCTCTCTGGCGTATGACTTCTTTCACCACATTAACGTACTGGTTGGCCAAAACCCCAGAAAGTATTACTAGTGAAGGATTTATGGTGTGCAGGATGTTCACAACCCCGATGCCAAGAGCTGTACCAGCTGCATTGAAAAGAAAAAAAAAAAATAATAATTAGATTGGCAGGAGAAAAACAAGAATCCATAGGAAAACATGTACTAGGTTCACTTAGTTTGCCTGCTACAAAGCCTCACAGTTTAAGATCGACTTGTTTGCTCTTCCACCTTGATCTGATGCTATGAAAGGGGCCCCCGGAAATCCTACCATAAACTGATTTTGTGAAAGTCGATACTTGCAAAGGCCCCCGTCCATTGTTTAACATCACTTGTGCTGGACAACTGGCTAAACAAATTTCAAAGTACTGAACTGTGGGAGGCAGTGTAAGTATCATGTGTATCCCATGTCCTGTTTTTTGTTATCAAATTTCCCTGCCACCAGGCTACTAAAAAAATAAAAAAAGTATGAGCAGGCCCAAAAAGGTGCCTTGCACAAAGCCTTAGGGCTGGTTAATTAGACATGTTGAATGTTATTATAACCTAGAAGGCTATACACCAGGGGATCTCAGACCAATCTCCTTACTTCCATTCACCTCCAAACTCCTAGAATGCCTCATCTACAGCCGCCTAAGTCGGCTTGCTGATCACAACCTTCTCGACCCCTTACAATCTGGCTTTCGCCCCCAACACTCCACTGAAACAGCCCTCCTAAAACTCACCAATGACCTACTCACTGCTAAAAGCAAAGCCCTACTCTTGCTATTAGATCTTTCTGCTGCTTTTGACACTGTTGACCGCCTGCTCCTCCTCAAAAAAATCCAGTCACTTGGGCTACAAGACTCTGCTCTCTCATGGTTCTCCTCCTACCTATCCAAGCGCTCCTTTAGTGTCACCTACAAATCTAACTCCTCCCCTCCTCTTTCTGTAGGGGTCTTCTCTATCTATACCTCCTCCCTTGGTCAGTTATTAACCTCACATGGCTTCCAATACCTTCACCTTCGTAACATCTCCAAAATACGCCCCTTCCTCACCAGAGAAACCGCAAAATTACTCATCCACTTGCTTGTTATTGTTGACTATTGTAACTCCCTCCTCATTGGCCTTCCACTACACAGGCTGTCCCTCCTTCAGTCTATCATGAATGCAGCAGCCAGGCTCATTCACCTAACCAACCGCTCAGTGTCTGCAACCCCCCTCTGTCAATACCTGCACTGGCTTCCACTTGCCCAAAGGATAACATTCAAAATATTAACAATCAGTTACAAAGCAATCCACAACTCCGCCCCCGGCTATATCTCAAACCTGGTCTCAAAGTATCACCCTATCCGTCCCCTCTGCTCTTCAAAAGACCTCCTACTTTCCAGCTCCCTCATCAATTCCTCCCATGCTCACCTCCAGGACTTCTGTAGAGTTTCTCCCATCCTCTGGAACACTTTACCCCCGCCTGTCCATCTATCTCCCACTCTGACTGCCTTTAGGCGATCCCTTAAGACTCATCTCTTCAGGGAAGCCTATCCTGCCACAAACTAACCCCTGAACCATCACTTTCTCAAACAATTCATCCCCACACAGCTATATAAATCCTGTATAATAATAATCTCCCTGAACACCCTGCTGTCCCTTATACAAGTACCCAGCTAACATAAAAGCTGTAAACTAGGGATGCACCGATACAGATACTAGTATCAGTGCTGATGCCGAGTATTTGGCCAAGTACTTACCCAAATGCTTAGATGTAGGGATGCACCGATACTAGTATCGATATCGGTGCCGATTCCGAGTATTTGGGCAAGTACTCGTACTCACCCAAATGCTCCGATGCCTAGCACGAGTACTTCCGGTATCAGGAAGCCGGGCAGCGCGCTGCCTGGTTTCGCGATTGACCGGAAGCTGGCCTCGTGAGGTAAGGTTACCTTACCTTAGTATGTGCAGCCTGTCATCCCCCGGGGCCTCTCCAGCGAGAATGCGGCCTTTGTCCGGTACCCAGCCCGAGCCGTCCAATCAGGAAGCCGGGCGCCCTGCTTTCCGATTGGCCGGGAAGCTGGCTTCATGCTCCCTCATCATCTCATGACGAGAGCATGGAGCCGGCCTCCCGACCAATCAGAAAGCAGGGCGTCGCGTCATTACACGGCGCCCGGCTTCCTGATTGGCCGGCTAGACGGCTCCCGCTGGGTAACGGACGAAGGCCGCGTTCTCGCTGGAGAGGCCCCGGGGAAAGACAGGCTGCACATACTAAAGGTAAGAGGGGACTTCTGTTAATCGGGAAGCCGGGTGGCGAGTCATTACATGCCACCTGGCTTCCTGAATAGTATTTCCGTTACTCGGTAATTGTTATCGGCGACTACCGAAAAAAAATTATCGGTAGTCGGTACCAAAATACCGGTATCGGTGCATCCCTACTTAGATGCCGATCCCCGATACTTCCAATATCAGGAAGCCAGGCAGCGAGTCATTACACGGCGTCCGGCTTCCTGATTAGGTGACGACAAAGCATGGAGACGGCTTTCTGGCCAGTGACGAGAAGCATTGGGACGGCTTCCCTGCTAATCGGGAAGCCGGGTGGCCAGTCTTTACGTCGCCTGGCTTTTCGGCTAATCAGGAAGCCTGGTGGCTTCCTTAATGGGACTTCCGGTATCGGTGAGTAACAAAAAAAAAAAAAAAATCAGTACTCGTATCTGTGCATCCCTACTGTAAACGTTCATAAAGAACACAGCCTGGAGTGTGGGTACACTTTGATGTCCTGCTAACCAAGCCACCAGTTTTCAACAGTCCTTCAGTTATATTAGTTGTTCTGGTTGCTGAAAAATTGAAAACGTGTATTGGCCAAGAACATTTCTACCTAGATTCTCATTGTTTAAAATAACTCTTGCATATCACACAAGTCCCTGCAATACTAATACCCAAATAAGCAAGAACAAAATGAATCACTATTAGTACCTGTTTTAAGAATGTTGCTGGCTTTAATGTTGCCAAGCTTCGCTGCTTGGATAAGATGAATGGCTGTAACAGATTCATCATTCTTTAAGGACATGCCTTCTACTAAAAGAGAGTCCTCTGCAGAAGAAAAAAAAAACACATTTATTTTCAGTGCAATGATAGGTTGTCGATCAGCACAGCATGATAATACAGTACAAACTAGTATTGAAATAAAATAAAAAAATGCTGATATATAAAGACCAAACACAATTATGGTTTGTCACTTCCAAAAAAAGGTCGCTGACGATTTAGGTGAGAACAATGATAATAATAAGTTCAATACAGGCAACAGATACTGTTATGTAGATTGCTAATGTAATGTTTTTAACTTGCAAATGTCTTGTAGTGGTCACTGTGATTCATATTTGGGATTCATATTTGGTAATCCATTTTAAATATGCCAAGGATCATGACAATTGCCAAACCAGAAAAGTGTCATAATGACAATAGTCCTCTTTAAATTTACTGAAGTCGTTGGTCAAACAAAGCATCTTCAACAAATCTAGGATACTAAAAAAATCCACTGTGTGTAAACTATAGGAAAATTATATTCTGTCACCTAGCGGCCCATTTCATTGCAAGATAATATCACTATAAAACAAATAGCATTCATTATTTCAGGTACAGTACCAAATGTACACCGAACTGCCATTTTGTTTGATGGCAGAAAGTAAAACACCAGCACCACTTACACCCATCAAAAAAAGTTGTAGATTTATGTCAACATGAGTGACTGTTTTTACAACCATTGGTTGGGGAAACCAAAATATCCAGCCCCTACATGACAACGCCATCATCAGTCCATACATACACTCTGCCTTTGAATTGGAACTGTCAGAATTTTCTTCTTCTTTCTAAGCAAAGTTTTACTACATTCTAAGCGAAGTTTTACTACATTTTAAATAAAGTGTATAGCAGTTCTGTACATATTTGTATTGTTGTCAGGACTAAATAAGATATTTATTACAAATGCTATTTCTGGTTATTAAGGGCTGTGTTGCACTGTTTCAGCATACACTCCATTCAGGTCTCCACACAGCTGCAGTGACTTACGGTCCCATCCAGTGCGCTGTGAAAAAATGATTCACGTCTGCATTTTTCTACACCACACATCATCGGACCCATCCCTTATCGGATGGCTTATTGAAATGTTTTTGTTAGACAAATCAGTGTCTGAAAGGAGGCTGATCATGTAGTGACCTCTGGATAGGCCAAATAGCCATATTCATACAACTAAAGGAATACCTTTGTCAAGTAGTAACTAATAGCCAGAGATGCCTCTTCAGTGGCCTGTGATTGAAGCTGGCCATACACTATTAGATTTTTTTTCTAACAGATTTCCCCATTTAAGTTAAACATTGTGGATGGACGAATTGCTCAGAGTCTATTGTATCCTGACAGCAGATACCCGCTGTAGTCAGAATACATGAAGTGACTTTTG
This sequence comes from Nanorana parkeri, assembly GCF_000935625.1. Taxonomy (NCBI): domain Eukaryota; kingdom Metazoa; phylum Chordata; class Amphibia; order Anura; family Dicroglossidae; genus Nanorana; species Nanorana parkeri. The sequence continues at coordinate 113,412 of NW_017306356.1, read as the reverse complement.
CTGACTGACTGCAGTCACTGTTGGGCCGAATATTTTCAGAGTGGCTCCTCCCAAAAAAAAGTATCTTTTGAAAAATCGAATTTTGTCAAAGGGAAAGGAGCTGACAATTTAAAGCCAACCATACGCTGCTCGGATTTCAGTGTCATGTTGGTACCAGGCCCAAACTTTCCCAGTCTACAGGGTTAAGCCCTGCTCAACAGATATTGTCTAATGGAAATGGAGAGTAAAAAGGAGTCTCACTGGCCGGTGGAGAAAAGTTGTCAACAATATTAGCCATTACGTCAGTGAAAATGAGGCCCCAGTATCAAAGACACTAAATCAGAGAGGGCCGCAGCAGAGGCTTTCTGGCCAATAAAGGGGGGGGGGGGAAGGCATTTTGTGACGTTTGCTAATCCGTCACTTTAAACTGGAACATTTTCATTCAAGATGATTTTAAAAGGGTTACTATAGAAGTGTATGTACCGTCATGCAGCTTCTTTGCTTCTCTCTGCAGGGAAATTCCTGAAGCATATGCTTCTATGCAGCCATGGCTTCCACACATACACTCTGGTCCATCAAAAGACACCATGATGTGACCTAGCTCACCAGCACAGTATGAACTTCCATGCACAAGTTCATTGTGATGAATCACACCTCCTCCAATACCTGAAACAATGATAAAACAGAACATGTACAAAATGGAACGTTTGAATGAATAGAAGAAATGTTACAGAGCAAATCAGAATTAGGTTGCATTATATTTTAAAAGAAAAGGATTTAAAGCATTATACAGGGAAAAGAATAGGAATATGAACAATCTAGGTAAAAGGCCCACCTCTCCCCCACTGAACATTAATGCTTAGAGACCTATATCATGCATGTGAATCAAGCTTTGTGGAGCTCTGAAAGCTCATTTGTTTTGCCATTTTTATAGTGCAGTAGGTACTCCATTATGAACGAAGCAAACCTATTTTCTATAAAGGTAACCTTCAATTATGGAGTTACGAGAGGATTCTTTTTGCAATAAAGCCCTCAAATTGCTTAACACATACCTGTTCCAGTAATAATGGCCACAAAGTCTTCCACTCCTTTGCCTTGGCCAAACTTTCTCTCTGCCAGTGCAGCACAGTTGCCATCATTGTCTACCCACACTGGAAGGTGCAGTGTATCAGACAAGGGGGTTCGCAGGTCAACAGAGCTCCATTCTTGAATCAGCTTTGTGGAATGAAGTACAACACCCTCATGAGGGTTTACACGCCCTCCTGTTGAAATACCTGTACAAAACAATTATATAAACGCCATTAACCTTATAATGGTAACAATTAACGGAAGAAAAGTCTGCATATCACCTTGATAGTGTCTTTTATTGTCTGGGCTTGCTAAATGTGGATGATAAATACTCACCTACCAGTAAAACTATAGCATTGAAGCTGTAAAGGCACCAGGAACATGACTCAATGTGTATTGTAAATAATTCCCTTGCAAGGCAACATTACAAAAAGGCTTTTATCATTCCTCTGTAAATATGCAACTGATAAAATCCTTCAGCGCCAATATTTGACAACCTTTGGAACAGGTTTATATTTTTATTGCACCTGTTATAAGTGATGCACACAACTGAAGTCAAAGCAGTCCAGCTGTCCAAAAGTCATAACTCACTCTGCATATACTGTAAACCACACTCATGAATACCACCAAGCCCAGCCTTGCTTGAGAATTTAAACCAACCAATCATGTACCGCCAAGTACTCAGTAGTTATTTTTTACCAATACTTTGTGCCTGCAATTCATCGGAGCCATTACCATGAATATCCTTTGTCTTTGTAGAACAATCCATCCTATTCAAGGATACTGCAGTCTGTATTAACAGCAGGAGGCAATTTTATTCTCAGGGCATATCCATTCAGGTTTGTACAGAGTCTTTCCCAACATAAAATGAAAGAAAAAACAGCATAAATACATACCAACTCCAAGTATTCGACAGTTCAGCGTGACGGCTTCTGAAGCTGCTTCAACACACATCTTTAGAATTAACTCAATTCTATCCTCGTATGTTTTAGGATTGGGCTGTACATATTTCTTAATTATTTCACCCTGGAAAAAGTCAGCTGTAATTAGTTGCATATTTCATCTTTAACAATGTGGACATACTTGCCATATACACAACAACATACTCTCTACCCCAACCTGTCCGTCTATCTCCCACTCTGACTGCCTTTAGGCGAACCCTTAAGACTCATCTCTTCAAGGAAGCCTATCCCACCTCAACCTAACCGCTCAACCATCACATTCTCAAACAATTCATCCCCACACAGCTACCTCCTCATGTATCACTTGCCCCTCCCTTTTAGATTGTAAGCCCTCAGGGGCAGGGCCCTCCTTAACATCTTGTCTTGAATTGTATTGTAATGTCTTCCTTATATTGTAAAGTGCTGAGCTAACTGTTGGCGCTATATAAATCCTGTATAATAATAATACACACACAGACTTCATGTGTTGGCATTTTGATATCTTTTGTTTACTGATCAAAGTGAAATCTAATGTTATATGTTCATATTTTTAGGAAAGTACCTTTGGCTGGCCCTGTTCGCAGGGAGATTTCCAAATACTCCCACTCACAACAGGAGTTTCCCCATATCTTTGAAATGACAACAAACACACCTTTAGACAATCTACAAACAGATACTTCGAGATAATTGCAGGCTTTTTCTTTTTTGCATACATTATTTTTCTTTCCCTCTCCCTTTACTTTCTGAACTCTGGCACATGTGACTAGGACATGTTACCATGCACATCATCTCAGGGGAGGAAAATGCTTTTCCTGAGATCTCTGGATTTCCCAGCAACGCACTGCTGATGTGACCTTCCCAGGGTGCAAAGCTTGGGCACAGATTATATCACTAATGCCTAAGTGGACCAGGAAGTAAAAACAGTAACTGTAAGCAAAAGAAAAATTTGTTTGTCTAATGAATGTAAGATGATTTTAAATCAGCATTCAGAGTTGCATGCTGAGGTGATTTTTAGTCAAAGAGGGTAGAGTAACAGCCACGATGCTGGTGACGTACACTGTACGTCGTCAGTCACGAAGGGGTTAAAGCAGTTTATTTTCACATGTCAAAGACTCAAAGTACTGTGATCCAAAGGCAAAGTTTGCGCTGTGGCCTCTGAGTCTGTTACTGTCATAATCTTTGTGGCTTCTTGTGTCTGTAAAAATTTTTAAACAGAACAAGGTAATTAAAAAACAAAAAACTACTCATCAAAAGGGATAATATCAAACACACACCAAAACATACTGCATATATAATTAACTTTTTATCACACAACATAAATTGATGCCAACATATATACCTTCATACTGACGATCGCTATCCTGAGATTGGTTCCTCCCAAGTCAACAGCCAAGGCACTTAGCGTTTCCAAGATGTGATCTATATCTTGAGAGATGCTCTCCTTAACTGGAGGAAAGCAGAACTTCTTCTGCAGAGGCTCCGATAAACCGATTGATTTCAGAAACTTCACAATTCTTGGGACAGAATTGCCATCACCATAAATTTTGGAGCTGTAGAAAGCAAAAAAATAAAGTCCTCAGCGCACCTACTTTGTTTCATGTTATCACTTAGGTGAAGACGTCTGTGGATTAAATGACCAACTGGCTTCTTGTAGCTCTTGTTGACCCTCCAGTGCCAAGATCTCCCAAAAGATATAAGAATCCAGGCCTTTAGAGTTCACCAAAAATCAACATATGGGGTTCCAGTGGACTGACGTTTACAGACAAACATACCAGTGCATGGGAGGCAGGAAACTTACCATGGATAACGTTTTCCAAACTGAAGTTGAAGGGCATGAATTATTTTATTCTCTGTGTCCGCATCTCGAACATGAAGAACATTCTCTCCTAATGATTTGGAGCAAAATTACAGAGTGATCAATGGTTCATATCCGTATAAAAGTCTCAATATTTCATGCATTTAAAGACGATGTAGATTAATATTTTGTGCCGTATTTATGTTTATCTTTATTTCAGAATTTTTGTTTGATACCAATAGCAGTATTTAAGTGCACCCGAGACACTTACCTGTTTCTCTGCCTGTCTGACGTGTGCCTAAATTGATGACTGGTGTTCCAAATGCTCCAGCCTCTCGCACACCACAACTGCTGTTCCCAATCATGCATCCTGCATGAGCAACTAACTGTATGAACTGCTCAAATGGGACATGTTTCACCGCTCTGAAGTTAGGATGGTGCTCCACACCTTTCTTCCTCATCACTCGCACCATTTCTTTACTACCTGTAAGACACAGAAAATCAGGAATCCACTGCAACATGATGACAAATTTCTTCACCAGCAAACTGCTCCCCCACCAGCCCAGAACAAACAGACGGAGTCTGCAAATTCAAGTGTAAAATAAAAAGGTCATCTACTCCTTCCACACCAAATTACCTGCATCAATATTTGGGAACAGCACCAAGGTTCGTTTGTTGAATGAGATAAGCGCGTCTAAGGTAAACTCAAACATCTTAACTGAATGCTTGATGTCTGTGGTCACTGGATGTTGAAGTGCTACATTGTAATCACCAGGTTTCACATCATCGCCTGTTGAGAAAGGGTGTAAATTGGCAATGTCAATATGTGGAATGTTAAACAAGTATTGTACAGAAAAAAAGAAAAAATGACTGGCTTAGAAATACGGTCATGAAACTGGAGTAAACCTTGCAAAGTGGAAAATTAGGGCTCTAGATGAGAAGAATGTAGTTGGTCAGCTACTCTCACATTTATGTCCCTGATCCTCAGACTTCCTACTTCCAATTTCCTGGTCACAAAACTGGAGCAGACAGAATCCTGAGCAGTTGCCCATGGCAACCAATCAGCTTCTCTGCAGTTTAAGTTAGGTTTTGAAAAAGAGAGAAGCTGATTGCTTGCCATGGGCAACTTCTCCAGATTCTGTGCTTTTCAGTAGTGCTGAAGAACTCCCCACAGACAGCTATTGACCTGTTCTACTGTGCGGTTTAATAAACTTTTTCAGTCACGGCACCTTTTAAAACTTTAAAAATCTTGAGGCGCCCCAGCTTAATATGTAAAAAAAAAAATAAATGTAAAAAACAACGTGTGGTCCCCCCTCCCCTATCAATACTAAACCCTAAGGACCTGTCCGCAGCGCTGCATCATGTTATTCGCATGGTAATGTGTGGTTAATGCACACTATCGCACAGCACACCTACCATGTGTTACAGTGCGGCAGGTGCGTTGCCGTTCATTTGAATGGCATCCCAACGCACCTCCTGGCTGCAATGCAGTACCATGCAGGCAACACATGGTACTGCGATACTATGCGTTGCAGTGGAAAAAACGAGTGCATGCACTGTATTGCACCAAACACACACAGGGTTATTCACAAAAGGATGAACAGTTTGGAGAAGTGAACAATCTAGAACATAGCTGATTTGGAAAAATTCCCCAATTCAGCTCACTTTCCAGTTCAGTTATGTTGTCCTAGATTGTTCACTTCTCCTGTCTTCTCCAAACTCTTCACCCTTTTGTGAATGACCCTGAGAGTATTGCGGTATCGTACGTTGTAGCCAGGTGGTGTACTGAGGTGCCAATCAAATTATTATTATTATACAGGATTTATATAGCGCCAACAGTTTGCACAGCACTTTACAATATAAGGAAGACATTACAATCACAATACAATTCAAGACAAGATGGTAAGGAGGGCCCTGCCCCTGAGGGCTTACAATCAAATGAATGGCAACACACCTGCTGCACTGCAAGTGCGTTACACGAGTGTGCGTTAATCGCATGGTACCATGCGATTGAAGCAATGCAGCGCTGTGAACACGCTTATATTTCTTCGATTCCTCGATCCATACTAAACAGCATGTCCTGCTGTGTCCTTCATATTCTGACAGCAGTGGATGTGCCAGTCAGAACACTCAAACAGTGACGGCAGCTAATTGGCTGCTATCACTGTTCGCCCAAAGATTTTCCATCTGGCTCCGTTGATTGCCTGATCAAAGGATGCCGGATGGAAGGGTGCGACCAGGCACACAATGTGCGAATTGTAGCCAGAAATGTGCGAACCAGCCTAAATTCGTTATGGCCAGCTTTATCCTAGACAGGGGTCTGGTATGGATTTTAAGGGTGGATCCCAGGCAAAAGAACTAAACTAAAAAGAGGCAATGTGGAGTTTCCATTAAGAGTCTCTCCCTTTGAAATGTAAAGCACCCCTGACAAAGCCAGAGGGCATTCTGGTTGAGAAAGGCTGTTCTACAGCACAGTAGACTGCAGACTGAGTCAAAGTTCTTAGGATGGGGAGTCAACGGCACAGAAGCTACTACTGATCTTTCACTTGTGGACTTCTTTGTTGATTAAATACATGTTAAACACACTACATAAGACCAGTTATGGACCAAAACAAATAGCAACCACTAGATTTTATCTTCCATGAACAATAAAAACAGATTTCTAAATTGGCTGCTGTAGGTTATTGCGCTGTAAATCACATCAACATACAAGATATCCACTTTTAACAGTTTAAATACTTTATCTACACTATTTTCTTTCTATCTGTTGGATAAAATAATTGCTGATCCTGTGCTCTCTACATTCTTATCATAACCAATGTTTATCAGGAAGCGAGTTAGGACAGAACACCTCCACCTCTCCCTATTTTCATAACAAGATTGAGGGGCTTCCGTATCATAACACTTCTTGTCCTAGGCTGCTCCTCCATATATGCTGTACAGCAAGTTATTACTGTGGAACAGGTGGTGTGTTACTGGCAAAATCACCAGGTAAAGAAGGGGAAAAAAAAAAAGCCTGAAAATGGAAACTAATGCCGGTACTACACATAAGGACTGGTACGTACTGGAAAGCCGTTTTCTAGTTGCTAAATGACACTGCTCAATTGCTCTACACCAAATAACATTTTAAATATTAAAGTTAAGAATTTTAGGAAATCATGGAAATGAAGTATATACACACTTAATATTTTCACACACAAAAAAAAACTAGCACTGCAGTGAAGACTTTTAATGTTGAATGACACATACCAAGCCACATCTTGATAACACCCATATAGTCCTTATTTTTCACATTAAGAAGTTTGTCGTAAGAGGGGCACCCTGCCAGGAGGATGCGGTCATGGTCCTCACACATGGCGATGAGATGTTGTTCTGCACTATGTGTGCAGCACACGTGGTAATGGGCTAATTTAGTGATGGCATGTCGGATTGAGTCATCTATGGTTCCACTGACTTCACCTCCCTCAATGTGAAGGATTCGTATGTTCATCAGGGCTGCAGTTGTTGCCAATGCCAAGGCATCAAATCGATCTCCGTGGACAACTATTATGTCTGGTTTAAGTCGGTTTAAAACATCTGGCAGTTTAACCAACGCAAGTCCAACTGATTCCACCATGGCAGCTTCATCCTCCCCCCTCACAATTGTATGAAGCCTTGCTTGTATATCAAAGTCATCTTGCTCAATCATACGATAGGTATTCCTAGACAGTGAAGATAAAATGGACAGTGAGATTGCACTTTATAAAAGCCAAAATGTCTAACTCAAGACACATGTAGTCAAACTCTACCTAAGGCTGGGCACACACCTTACAACCATCGCAAGACTTTTGCCTTGCGATGGTTGTAAGGTACTTAAAAAAACGTAGGATCTGACCATCTTGCATAGGCAGATCGTACTTGTGATGATCGCAAGCCACGCCCCCTGAGGGGCGGGCTTCCGATGACCGCAATGCCGAAGCGCACACCAGCCCGTCCGGCTCTTATCTTACGAACATGCTACACACCCGGCGAACATTACGATAATTGTACGATCGTGGGATTTCCCGCGATTATCGTACGATTGTCGTAAGGTGTGTGGGGACCTTAAGGCTTCAGCAAGGGATCTGAGTGGAAAGAGTGGAGGCCAGACTAGTCAAATCCAATAATCTAATTAAAATGGAATGCCAGGATTTTTTTTTTATATATGAATTAGATTAAATGGGTTCTAAAGCCTCAGTTTTTTTGCCTATATCTACTGCTAGAAGGCAGTAGATATAGGCTAAAACGTAAAAAAAAGCCAAAAAATGCTTTAATAGCTGTTTAAACTTACCTCGTTATCCCGCTCCGAGAATCTGAAAATGCTCGGGCGACCGCAAAGCAACTTGGGGCGGCGCATGCGCAGTTCGGATTCTCGGCCGGGAGACGAGCAGAGACGCAAGGTAAGTCTATGGACACGTGCATTAACATTGGGGGGAGGGAAAAAAATTATACTTTAATGTCACTAAGTATTTTGCGAAAGGATGAGAGGAGAGAAAAGCGAGTGTAAAAGACACAATTTCAAGTTGTCCTAGCGTTCCACTTTAAAGTCCAACTCTGCTCTAATTGCATTTCTAAATAGCATTGTATGCTTGCCAATATCCAATTATTTTTATTTTGCAAGCTGCAGAAACAGGAAATCGCATAAAAGGTCTACTTGTGGCATCATCATTGTCTTGGCAGTTTCACATCTATGCTTGTATGTCTATAGGTCTGTACAGCGGTGGTATGTCATTCGCTCCTGTTTACTATGACTACAAGTCCCATGTTTCCTACATGCGGCTTCCTGTCCTGTGCTGAAATCCCTGGTGGAGTAATGGGTGGAATAGTGTGCTGCTGTCCTGCAGTTTCTCATGCAGCAGTAGTAGCACAGTACACAATGGAGGTTTTACTGTATGGCATTGGTAAAAGTTGGGAAGGTGTAATAGTCCTGGACCCGGAAGGTGGAACAGGTGCAGCCTTCCCTCTGTCCCTATTCATGCTGTCCTGAGGCGAGCTCTGGAGACTACTTTGGGGTGGTTGGGCTTTACAAAACATACAAACCCTTTATAAAACTTACTGAAAAGTGAAGCACTAACAAAAACGTAGTTAATAAAGTATGCCCTTACAATGAAATGCAGCAATTATAATGGCAAATTGCTGTTATCTCTGCAGCATTTTACATGGCAGGCCAGAGGAGAAGCTTTGCCGCAAACAAGTAGACGGAGCAGGTAACAGGGCAGGAGGGATTCACATTCAGTGATTGGAATAATCAGGCCCACAGGTTATAGGTCAGTGCTACATCAGTTAGAACTACACGGGGTGGGCAGGGGACCTTTTCCAGTAATGATAACAAACAAGAAAAGAAAGCGAGTCTGGTCCCCATATATGGTGAAAGTGAAAGGAGTGAGTGACTTTACAAGAGGATGTTGCTGTATGTATGAACAGTATGATTTTACAGAATGCACAAAGAAAGCGGGTTTAACAAACTTCTCCTGTTCTGTCATTCTAAAGTACGATGGCAACCACTTATGGCTCAGACTTTCTGCCTCTCCCCCGCACTGCCTGGGAGTTAACAGATATTAGGATACAACACTCATTTCATAATTAACAAAAGGAACACAGTATAAATATATCATATCTTACCCATAGTCATCAATCAGGTGAGATCCTATAACCACTACACTCAGCTCAAAGTTTTCTGGCTCTGCTTTGATACCAAACATAATAGGAGCCAGCTTGGAGTAATCTGCCCTGTTGCAGGTTGCCACACATACGCGAAGTTTTCTATGGTTTGCATGCTTCTCCATGACTACTTTTCTCCTCGACAGGTTTTCAAAATACTGTTCCTTGGGGGGGGAAAAAAAAACAAAACAGCAAAAGATTACGCTTTGAAAATGATATATATACAGATATATCCGATGTCTATATTTATACTAGGTTAGATTTTTATTTTTTTTTAGACGTGTTTTATTTAAAAGTATTTTCAGCACAAAACAAAGCAAACCAGGTCAACAAGAAAGTTTGACATTGAAGCAACAAGGCGTCCGTTTGGACTTGATTTATTTAATGCACTCTGACATTCACACAATGGTCTCTGCCTACTGCCCTCCAAAAAACTGTATATTGTAGAAGAGGTCAAAATACGTGTACACACTTGTCAGCACAAAACCCTACTAAAGTTGCTTCATAACTTATACCAAGGTTGGAACGTATTTGGGCATGCCCTATCAACATAAAGAGGTTTGTAATTAGGTAAAACGAAACATCAGATATTTTAGTTTTTGGAATCCATTCTAGTAAGGCAAATAATGTTATAAAGCTGAACTCCAGACATATATAAAGAGACAAATTAATGGCACTATATTTTCATTACTACATCATGAACTCTTGTTCTCTTTTAAACACAGACACAAAGTGTAAGCAGCTGAATTTGGCCTGGTAACCTGCAATCCAGTAAAAAACAGAACTCCGACTTGGAGAGGGTGAAGCAGCCCAAGCAGTTAAACTGTTGAGCTGCTGCAGTGCTCACTTACCAAGAAGAAAACAAACAACAAAATCGATTTTGGAACGGTCATTCGACTGTCTAATCGATGTAGTGAAAATCAATAATGGATTGCGACTGTAGTGATGAAAAAATTCAAAGGAGAATGTTGGAAAGAATTTCGTTGGATCAAGAAAAAAGTAACAGTGAGTGTGCTTTTCCTTCAGAAAACTCTATGCATTCCAAAATCAAATGTTAAATAAAAATCAAACAAAATTTGGAATGACAACCGCCAAGCCTCCGATGGCATTATCGTATGTTCCGACGGGATTTTTTTGTACGAACGTTCGTGTGAAGATTTACCTCTGCATATCTCACTCTGGTTGTATAACTTAAACGGATATTAAAATCAAAAGGATCTTAAGCTATTCCAAATGCTGATGAAATCACTTACAATGACTGCTGCCCCTTAATGTTTTTAAAAGTGTTATTTTCCTGCAGAATCAGCTGGTCCCCTAAGGTCTGGTCCTGACTTCCCGTTTGACTCCTTTCTCAAGCAAAGTGCTATGCAGTCACCGTGTGTGCTAGTAAGCTGTGTGCATGTGCACAAACACAGCAAATCAAGCTACTTCCCCCCCCCTTTTTTTTTTTGGGGGGTGGGGATCTGCCTTAAAATTGATCTAGTACTGGACAGGAAGTTCAGGGAAGCTGAGCTCAGAGACTTGGAAGCAGCTGTTCAGAAACATGTTGCTGGGCAATGTAGATTTGTTTGATCTGGATTCATTATTGAAAAAAGATTGAGAGTTTAATACAACTTTAATTGCAAAAGTTGAAATCAGGTCTCGTGCCCTGTGTCTCCTGAACTATGCAAATCTCAGAACTGGATAGAGCGGAATGAATATTCTTTGGCAGGTAAAGCAGTCTCCCTATATGTATTAAGTTACCTCTTGCACTTTAAGTACAGTAATCCATAGCAGCTAACCAACCCTCATTTGTCATACTCTGGACTACCAATAATTTGCTTTCAAATTTAGAGCAGATTGTTTTTCACAGTTAGTTTGAGGAAAAGAACTAACTCGGTCTGGAAAAAATGGCATCAGTGCATCCATAGTTTACATTAAAAATAATAGTGGCACAAATATTTCCACATAGTTCCATTGCAAAATAGTTTCTATGACTCATGTGACTAAAACTAGAAACAGCCAAGAATGGAAGCATTTACACACTGGCAAGGTACACACCCAAGATTATGAGTTTATAAAGAATTAAGCTCTGACATCTACATAATAGAAAATAATATTCAAACACAGCTCATAATTAATTCCCTACAGTGTTCTTTGGGAGCCAAATGGAAAGAAACTCAAAATTGAAGTATCTGCAAGGAGTTTGCATATTGTCCCTGTGCTTGCATGGGTTTATTTTGGGTGCTCTGGTTTCCTCCCACACTCCAAAGACATGCTGGTAGGTTAATTGGCTCCTGTCTAAATGTGAATGTGCAACTATGTAAAGCTCTGCGTAAATAGTCACGATTGTTTGTTGTTATTGATGCTCTGTTAGGGACAAAGAAATACATAAATTAGGTGACAGTCAGTTCAAAGCCAGGCATCTGATGGTTTCTCCAATGGTTAAAAAAAAAGCAAGGAATGCCTACGAGCAATTTGTTTTTATGTGCCAAGCGATAACTATATAGTCTTTTTGCACATTTAAAGCCATCTGAAGACATTTTAGGGAGGATATTCCTGAATTCCAAACGCTTGTTCATATTGAATACGATACTTGAAGCATTGAATATGCTATGTATTTTAGGTCTGTGAAAGTGTCCCAAATTACCTTTAAAGAGTTTTTTAGTACAATAACACCAAGTGTTGTTTTCTATAGACCTGTGACTATATAGGTTTTCATCACACACTCAGGCCTGAAATGTGGAATATAACATGGGTGCAAAAAATGAAAAAAGGGCCTCAGTCATGAAGGGGTTAAAACAACATCTAGGCAAATTGCAAAATGTATTAACCCATAACTAGTTAGACTTACCCAATGGAACTAAAATCCAAATGAATGGAGCACTTGTTCCTCTCACCAACATCATTGATGTGGCACAATGCCTCCCTTTGGGACCATTGATTGGCCACAATGTCTCTCACTGACACTAACAATGGGCCGCAATTCCTTCCTCTAACACTACTGCCGTGGCACTAATCCTTTCTCCGACACCAATGACTAGGCATTATTCCGGTCATGGACATAAATGGTGTGGCATTTTTCCCCCTCCCACCGACACCACTGATGTGGTAGAATTCCTCTCACCGACACCAACGATGGGTTACAATTCCTCCCTCTGACACCATTTATGTGGCACTATTCCTCCCACCAACGATGGGGCATTATTCTTTTCACGGACATCAACGATATGGCATTTTTTCTCCTCCCACTGACCACAAGCACTAGTCCATTTTCTACTCCTTCTGACCCAAAGCCTGGCCTCCTAAAATTTTGAAGGAGAGTCAAAATGACCCTTAGTTTAGCCAGTATGTGGCCCCCTGCCATCTATGCGATGGCATATTGATAGGAAAATGACCAACATAAGGCCAACTTGACCTGATAAAAAGAGATTTTTCAGGACAGAAGAGGAGCTCCAGGATCAAATTAAGTTAGCAGTCATGTATGCAGGGACCACACAGTGCCTAAGGGCCAGGTCAAAGTAGCAACTATGCAGCAGACTTTTGTCATAGCCACAAACCATAACTCATTTTCTATGAACATTTGCAGCAAACTACATTACTTGTCTCTGCAACTATAAATAAACCATGTGCCATAGTTATTGGTTGCTGGCACTGGATAACATAGTAGTTACTGAAGCCAACTAAAGGGCTGCAGGAAGCCAATTGTTGAGCAAGATGGCTACAAATCACTGCAAGACAGACATTTCACTGACTACAATGAATTTACTCCTAGCAACAAAAATGCTGAGTTATTTTGTAACCACTACAAAATTGCTTGTGTAAAATGAGCCCTAGAGTACACAAACTTTGTATAACCACTGTATACACTCTAGGGCTGCAACAACTAATCGATTATTATCCATAATGAGAAACGTTTGCAACAATTCTCATCACCGATTAGTTGCTTTGCTTTTTAAAAAAAAAAAAAAAAAAAAAAAAAAAAAAAAAAAAAAAAAAAGTGGGAAAAGTCATTTTCAGCTTCGGCCTAACAAATTTTGCTGCAGGAGGTGTGTTGCGGTGCCATTAATTGCAATGGATCCCAAATGCACCTCCCGTCTGCTGTGTGACTGCCCGAACTGGTACTGCACTGGTACTGGCCCTGCGATTTAAAAAAAAGGTGCATACCGTTTTATTCTGAAGTAAACTTTATGTCTGTAAGGCTGCATTTGTGTATTTTAAATACATTTTAATTTTAGTATTAAAGTATTAATTTTTATCCGATTAATCAAAATTAATATAGTCGGCTAACTAATCAATTATGGAAATAATTGTGATCTGCAGCCCTAATACACTCTATTAAGCAAATTGGAACCATTACAACAATACGCTGTAATTAGAAAGGTTGTGTACTCTGCTTTCTGTAACAAAGATCCATTTTATTAGGGAGTGTGGATGACTTGTGAACCCAGGAGTCTTTAAAGAATAGAGCTGCTACTGGCTGCTATGGGAACTGGCAATGTAGAATGTGAAATGAAGGCGTTGTTGAAACATCTTGCCACAAATCATTAGGGCATTACATAAAGCAATGAAAATCAGCACACTGTAGATTTAATCTGCAACCAGATTTAAAGTGACATTGAACCCTCAGATTTTGTAACATAAACCAATACTGTAATGTGTGCCTTACTGTAATCCGTGGTTGTTTCCCTTCTCTTTGCTGCTCTTCCTTTTAAATCTGTATCTGTTCTCATGGTTGGGAAGAACTTACCTTTTCAGCTGAGTGCCTCTTCCTGTAGTGCTGGCTCAGGTTGCAAACCTACACACAGACACCATGTATCCATTCCAGAGACAAGGCAGTCTGCTGCAAAACAGAAGTTCTGCCCAGCATGAGAACAGATACAGATGTAAAAAGGAAGAGCAGCAAAGAGAAGGGAAACAACCATGGATTACAGTAAGGCACACATAACAGTATTGGTTTATGTTACAAAATCTGAGGGTTTAATGTCACTTTAAGCTACTAAAATATGACAAAACATGAACTCATAATGGCTGCTATAAACGCTCTGCACATTACAGTGACCTTTTGCCCTGCTTAGCTTGTAATTGTTTCATGTGCACGCACGCATTTCGACACAGGTGATTATTCATAGGTATTCTGACATGTCACTGCCAGTCATGGAACAACCATTTAACCACCTGTTATACATGGCCAGTTTGCAATCCTGAGAGTAGCAGTTTATAATACTTACCTGCTAAATATTTAACAACCGCAAATGTAGTGTCCACTTTCCACACAAAAGTTTATCTAACTGATCAAATAAGCAACAAAAAGTAAACATCAAAGTGCAGGCCTTTTACGTACACAAAGCCTGTACCGAGACATCGAAAAGACTCACCATGTAACTAAATTTTCAGATTGATGTATTCTGGGGGCCCAGACTCATGGCACACAGTGTCAGGATAGAGAGCGGAAGCAGACCAAGGAACGTCCATTCCCCAATCTCCACTGTGGTCACTGAAGCATTAAGCGCTGGAGTGCCAGTTATACAGATGTCGAAGCACATTCCTCTGCTTCATGATCTTCATTTGAGGTACGGGGGAGACATCAGAAGTCTAATTGACCCTTGATATCTCCATAAAAAAACCTGTCACCTCCAAATGCTTTCACAAAGGGGCTTGCTAGCCCCTGTGCGACAATAAAACTTAAGTGAAAGAAAATGATACAATAAAAAGTAAAAATAAATTAAAACCAACCCTGCCATCTGATTTGAATGAACATGTGCACGTAAGGCATGCATGTGTATGTAACCCACGGGGGGGGGGGGGGGGGGGGCGTGCAGCTAGGTGGGCTTCTAAAAATAAAAATAAATAAACAGTGCGATGCATCAGGATGGGAACATACCACGATTCAGACCTCGGCTCAATGAAAATTACCGCACCTCCTTGTATTTAAATTCACTACTCCTAGAGTACGACCTAGAAGAAAATAATATTTATATATACACCTGTCCTGTACACTTTGAGTGTGTTGTATGCCTGACCAACAGCTGCAATGCTGTGGCTTCACCCATTGGTCCCACATTTTACAGGTCACGTTTGGTAGAACCACAGCATACAGCAAGGTGAGAAGAGGCATTCAACTCACGAACTTTCAAATATTGTGTTAGCTATTTTGTAAAAAAAAGTTGATGCTTGCCTAGTGACACAGTCTAGATTAAAACCATTTCTTTTTCTTTACTTTTGATAGTGTAGGGACGGGTTATAACTCACACCAGTGTATTTCTTGTTAGGAGAATTCCCTTCACTTTTTCAGAGATGCCACAGAGTGTGAGATGACATTTTGTGGGAAATTCCCCACTTAAATAGCTGTCACCAAACAGGTCGAGCCATTCAAATATTTGCCCTCACCTCTTGTTCTGGTTACAACTGTAAAATGTTAGATTTGTCAATCACTTTGTTTGTACTAGTGACCTTTATCACCGAGACACAAAGAGGGTAAGTAAATCCTTCGGCGCCACAGACAAAAAGATTTGCTAAGTGTTCCAACACTTCCCTACTGTATCCAAAGCAAAAGGAAAAAAAGGTACACACACACACACACAAAAGTGTAACACATCTCATAGAGATCTAGGAGCCAGATAGAATAAAAAGTTAGGAGCCAGCCAGTCAATATTTCCCATTTTTAATTCACTTATCAGAACTAGGACATCAAATTATTATTATACAGGATATATATAGCGCCAACATTTTGTACAGCGCTTTACAAAATAAGTAAATAAAAATAAATATTTACATAAATGCAAATACACAACAATATATGGAGATACTTGCATAATCCGAAGGGAGACACCACCAGGCAGACAGTAGCAATACATATATGGGACACAGAGTAGTTTTGATATGAACTTGGATTTATTTTTTGCACTTTTTGATGTGTGTAAACCATGGTAGTCTGCAATACAGATTTTGGGGGTAGTCAGTAATTGAGGAAATCTAGTAGTGATTAGAGGAAATGCAGTCAATGACACCATATAAAACATTTTTTGTTGCCATGGCATCCAGCCCTGTCTAAACTCAGAAAGATGTAATATATTACAGCTTACCAGTCCTTAGATGTGGTGACTGCATTCATTAACTTTTTGTCAGACCTTTTTTCCTTTGTTTTTCACCTGGTGCGAATAACAAACTTCCTGTCCCTTCATATCTATGCTCCCCCCCCCCTCCCAACTGTATTTATGGTTGCATTTACAGCTGTCACATAGGCTGGACTTCAAACATATCTGCCCTTGTTCATTTCCCTTACGTGGTGGATTGATTGTTTGCTCAAAGATAAAGTTCTTTGTGCTTCTTTTTTTAAGCTCACCGGAAGTGACGAGCACTCTGCATTTCTGACAAGATGATGAACAAGTATGTCCTATGCTTGCTGAAATTACTCTTAGCCTGAAACATGAAAACTAATGCAGCCACCACATCTAAAAGACTGCTAAGCTGCAATATTTTACATTTTTGTTCTTACGTTTAGATACACTTAAAAATAGATGCAAAATAGTATTAAACCTTGCACTGGGGCTGCTCATTTTTATCCAGGTGCTAAAAAAAGTTATACTCACCCGAACTGCTGAGCCAGCTCCCTGCTTCTCTGGTCATTGAAGCCTGTCTTCTCCTGAGCTGCAGTATTACAATGTTCCTCAGCCTCCTCATGTCTATACACTGTTTATAGAACATGATGCTTTACGGGACCTTAGACCGTTGCAGCAGAGGGGGAGAGAGGCTCCAGGGACATGCCTAAGAACAAGATGGCTCAGACGATCGGGTGAGAATAACTTTCCTTAGTACCTAGAGAAAAACGAGCATTTATCTGTTGCAGTGCACTGGTAGCCACGACTGCAAAGATTAATAAAAGTTTTGCCTGGAGATGTGCTTTAAATACTATCCTGTGTCCCCGTTGCCTCTGCCGATACAGGCGGGGAGAGCAGCAGGGATTGAAAGGGACACAGACCGCTGCAGATGGCACCAGTGGGGAGGAGAACGGAGGAGCAGAGCGGCAGCAGCTGCGGATTCAACTATTCGAACCAACTAATCGAAAGGGAGGATTGATGACAACGATTCTCATTATCGATTAGTTGTTGCAGCCCTAGTTCAAAATACACTTTAAATGTGCAATTCGCAGATTATTATAACCCATAATTCAGTACTAAACCCGCCTCAGCACATACACTTTATAGTTACTCTATAAGGCACGCTTTCTTCCCAAACATTGAATTAACCCCTGCAGTAGTATACCTACCAGCCACTGAAAGTATATAATACGGCTTTGTCTTAAAGCACAACTTTTAGCAATGAGTGACGAACTCAATAGCTCCAAAAGAGAATGACGGGTTTAGCTTACTTTGAGACAGTGGGCAAACAATGACTTATCACAGTGTAACTTTACTATGGAAATGTATGGAAAGACTTTCATCTGTTCCAGTAGTAGCAGTTACATGAAAGTATCACATTACACAATGTGATACAAGGCAACATAAATCAGGTTCTTTAGGAAAAGTCAAGCAGCGCCCAAGATTTCAAAAATAATTTTCACAACTGAAAAATTAACCCGGACCATGCAGGGCAAAGCAACAGCCTAGTAGCAAGGCTGGATTCTTACTGTTGAAGTGAGTTTGTTTCAAAACACGCGTGTGAACGTGTTGCATTAAAGGTGGCCTATTCATTTATATGGGCTGCCCCACGCACCAGAACAGATGCACACACTATTTTTTATAGAATGCACCACAGAGCACGGTAGTGCATTACCATGCATTGTGGTGCGCTGCAATGCACGTGTTTTGGCAATATGCGTTGTGGTGCCAAGAAGAATGAATGCCGCAACAACACAAGTTTTCGTGTGTTAACGAAATGCAACAAAGTGAACCCAACTGGAACAGACACAGGTTGTTTTTTTTTGTTCACTCACTGCAGCTACATAAAGTGTAAGGAGACAGAAAGGACAGCATATGCTGCTGGGGATGGGCATAACGTTTGCCTTGTCATATCCTCCCTGTGTGTACAAGTGCTATGCTTGACCTATTAAAATGTACACTCTATTCATGCTAATGCACTCGGAAACGCCTAAGCCAACAAACTTTGTTCAGGGTTTCAAAAGGAAGCTCCTGGCCACCTAGTATAAGAACAAAATGTCTCAATTCTGTATTCATGTTGTGTTAAACACTGCACGTGAACAGCTGAAGTGCAGAGCTGAGCATGTTGTGCTTAACAGACTAGGAAATGGTTTCAGAGCTCTTTCAGTCTTGACACTAAAGCCTTGCAAGGACCAGATACTTATCAGGAAAGAAATATGAGGGTCACCTTAAAAGTGCTAGTTGCCTGGCTGTTTTGTTGGCCTTTTGGCTGAAAAATTCATACTAGATCATTAACACTTAACAGGTAGGGATGTTCATATACCAAATACCATACTTGGTACAAGTACAGATACTTTTCAGCTACAAGACTAGAAAAACTCAAAAGTTAGGAGGCAGCTGTCATTTTTAAACCACCTCCCGTCCATGGCCGTTCCTGAACGGCCAGACAGGAGCCTTATAGTAGCAGGAGGGACGTTCTGCCCCTCCCCCCGCTCGTGTGCTTCGGTCACGTGTGGGGAAACTGATAGAAAATGTAAACAGCCAACAATGGCGGTTTACATTCAAGTGATTGGGCGTCTCTAGAGACGCCCGATCACTTGTAGTAGCTACGGGTGTGTGTCCCCCCAATGCCACCGTCATCGCTGCCGGTCCCAAGATCCGCTGTGCCAGTTGTGGTCGGGACCCGCACACGACTCTGTTACTGGAGATCAAAAGGGAGATCAGTACATGATCTCCCTTTGATCTCCTCTCCCCGAATACAGGAAGTGATGTATATTACATCACTTCCGCATTCCTCTGTCACTCCCCGGTACAGAAGCCGGAGAGAAGCTGATGAAGTAGATCTCTGCTTCATCAGCTTCACTGGGGGTCCCTAAGGCCTTGTTCACACCAAATGCAGACCAGATTCGGTCAGGTTTCTGCACACGCAGTGCAGTGGGTTGTGCCACGTTTTAGACGCGTTTAGGGCCGGTTTTGGTAAAAATAATAATTATTTTTCTTTTTTAAGTTTAACATTCAGGCACTTGCATGCGTTTTTGATGCGTTCCAGACCAGGTAAAATAGGGCTTGCCGCAGTTTTTTCATCCGGTCTGGATCCGCACGCTGCGATGTGAACTGGAGGTCAAAATACCATAGGAATACGGTACATTGGACGCAGTTTTGATCCGGTCTGCACCTGCTCTGGTCCGGATCTGCTCCGCGCTTGGTGTGAACAAGGCCTCAGTTACATTAGGGGTCTTGCATGACAGAATAAATGTCAGTCAAAATACTGAAGCATTCAATACTGAAAAATGGCTTGGCCAGGAAGGGGGTTTAAAACCTGGTCTTCAAGTGGTAAAGGAGCATTGGCTACGGGGCTCCTGGGATTTGTGCATCCCTGTTTTAATGTATGATTTACATTCCAAAACAATACAGACTAATGATTTCAGGACAGTGTTGGAGCGCCAGAGCCAGGTCCCAGCTGCAACCCTGGTAGTTCTTGTGAAAATGCCAAGTATCGGCACTGGTATCTGAACATCCCTATTACCAAGCAAGCACCTCAAGAAAGTTAGAGGAAAGTGAGAACTGCTTACCTGCATACCTCTTCCAGGCCAGTGTCCAGCATACCAGCTAAGTGCAGTTATGAGAAGGACAGGTCAGTAATGGCAGCCTCACCTTTTCTCTAATCACAGGCTTTCTTTCCCATAGCACATTGAATCACTACAGCACATCCATATAAACACTTTGTGTTTACCTGCAATGTTATTCTGGTCTTCAGAGGTTTTTTGATTGCACAACCAATAAGGAAGGACAGTCTCCTCCTTACTGTATCAAAACAGCCGCATTCCTGAGATTCCTCTACAGGAGTACAGTTTTATGCACTACCTCCAAAACATTGCTCATTAAAATAATTATGGGGTAACCTTTTTCTCCCATAGTTCTCTTTAGGGTCACGGGAGGACATATACCAATATCCTCAGATAACCCAAAAGTCAGTATAGTGCGGGCTATTGCCCGCTATATGCTGGGAGTGCCGCAGCCGGGATGGATCCTGGCAATACTGTAGAGATCCACCCCGATGGCTGATTGCCTATCTAGAGGCAGAGCCAGCTATGCCCGCCCCCTCCCCATCCGTTCCTCCGCTCAGCGCTGGTGGATCGAAGAGGTGAGGGGTGGGGTCTTGGGGTAGAATGCCCGTGGGGAGCGGTGACTGAATCACGGCTCTCTGCAGGGAGATGATCGGGAAGTAAGCAAGCGACGGTATGTTTTCACTCACTTGCCGATCAATAGAGCCAATCTGCGACAGTTTCAATGTCACCTGTCGGCTCTAACTATGAGGAGTGGAAATCACTCACATCGTAGTTCTCCTTTAACTACTACCACACTCCAGGTGTTTTATTTACAAAATATTCTGTATCCCTAAATTCCCCTCTCACACTCCCGGACCAATAGGGAAGTTCAGAAGACAGGAGGGGGCAGATCTAGGCAGAACCTTTGCAGGAAGCGTTAACTCCAGGATTTTTTTTTTTTGTCAAGTACTGGTTTGTGTAGGTGCTAAAATAGCAAAAGTTATACTCACCCAAAGCTCGGAGCTGCCCAGCTGTCACAGAGCTCCCTCCAGCCTCTCTCCCCCTCCCTGCAGCATTGGAATACTCCTCAGCGCCCTATACACAGTGTAAAGACATGATGATTTATGGGACCTTAGTCCGCTGCAATGGAGGGGGAGATATGTTGGAAGGATCACTCTAAGAAGCAGCAGACTCGGAGCTCTGGGTGAATATAACTTTTTATTTTTTTAAATCTAGACACAAACGAGCACTTAAAAGGAGAACTATGAGGTGAGTGCTTTTCACTCACCTCATAGTTCTAGCCGACCTGTGACAATGAGACTGTCACAGGTCGGCTCAGTAGATCGGGAGGTGAGCGAACATATACCGGCGTTTGCTCACTTCTCGATCCTGTCACGGCTCTCTGCCGTGACAGGGGGAGGGGCTGGATTCCCCCCTCCAATTCGCCAGCGCTGACTGGCGGAACGGACGGGGGAGGCGGCGGGTACAGCTGGGTCTGCCTCTAGATAGGCAGAGCCAGCTGTCACTCACGCAGCTGGCGGATCTCGACATCGATGTCGGGATCCGCTGCAGCATCTCAGTATACCACGAGCTGTAGCTTGTGGTATACTGAGCTTAGGGTAACGGGAGGACGCTAGTTTGTGTCCTCCCGTTACCCTAAGGAGAACTATGGGGAAAAACACTGACCCCCATAGTTCTCCTTTAACCCTTGACATGTGGGTGTAGCTCCACTGCAAGGAGTAAAAAAGATTGTGGAGTTCTTCTTTAAGATATGCATGTTACTAGCGCACTATGGGCTACAGTTACAATTATGTTTGATCGTTCCCTTAAATGTAGAGAGATGTTGCGGTCTCAAATGCAGCTTAATCTTGATTGTTAGCAACATCTCACTGTCACATCTACAGAGGGAGCTATTGGATAGGGACAAACAGGCAGTCTCTTGGTGATTGTAGCAACTTACGTGTGGCAGAGTTGCTAGCAGCAGTCTCTTGTCAGCCTTAAAGCTGGGTCATACAATATACAATCTCCTATAGACTTACCGAGATATGATATGTAATCTGAGGCCAAACCTAAACATTTAATTTCATTTGTATCCAATCAGATCCTTTGATGCGAGCGGGTCTGGCAGCGGCGAGCGTGAGGTGGGGAGGAAGTGCGGCGCACAGCGTGTGGAACCGTGAACAGGGCCAACTGAACGGAAGCCGATTAAATCGATTATTGAAAAAGTTGACAACTTTTTCAATAATCGATTAGTTGTTGCAGCCCTATTAAGATCTACCGCTATCTATGCACTGCAAAGATCTGCACCTTTACACTACATAGTCATGGTGGATCTAACGGTCACCACATGCGTTACAACCTGACCATACAATCAACTTTAGAGCTACCGAGTCTATGTAATATGAGGCCCTATCTAGTCTATCCAATCAAGCAGGCCCTTGCACTAGATAATTGGTAAATATAACTAGATATAGACCATACAATCAGATTGTAGTTTATAGTCACCCTAAGTCTTTTCTTTCACAGGAAGTTGCCATTTACAGGTTTCTATCCCAGTGACTGTAACTCCAGACAAGTTTACTTAGTTTCAATTGTACTCTACATTCATTCATACCAGAGCACATAAAAACCAATGGCCCCCCCTTACTAACCCATGTGCTGCCACAGCCCTAGGAGGCAGCAGCTAATCGGTCACAGCAAATAAATCATTCACGGCGTCATATAGGAATACAGAGCAGAAAGGAACATTCCTCAATGACAATAAAAGCTTGGGGGTGGGGACAATGACATGAAACATATGGTCACCTTTTAGCACACGGCGCGCCGTACCCTCTTCCGGGCTCTAGCCTTATACACACTTTAGAAAGAGCTGGGGCCCCGCAGCCTCGTTACCGGTACACCGCCACGCTAAAGATGCCAGGCTATGCGCGCGCACGAGACGGGGTTGCGGCAAGGCGTGCTCGAGCATCCGCAGTGTTACGCCAGAAAAGCAGATAAGGAGGCGTGGCGAGAACCCACATACTCAACACGATACAGCACGAACCTTGAAACGCAGGCCGTCCTCCTCCAATGGTGTTGCGCATAGGGCAAACAGGCGGGGCCAGAGGCTGTCCTAATGGGCGTTGCTGTGCGCCTAGCTGTGAATAGCTGGCATGTGTAATGCTGCTGACAAATGGCCCTGTACTCAAATATTTGATATGAGCTCCCAGTGCCATGAACCCTACAGAGGGAATACAGAGGTTCATCACGTGTCACCGCTCCCTCTATTGTGAATATAACCAAACAACGTTTAGAGCACTGCTAAGGTTCTACACAGGCAAAAAGAAAAAGTCATAGGGTCCTGGTACACAGCTGAAGTCAATATAAGTCGGAACATAAACCTTAGCTTGTCCCAATGCCACTGTTATCAACCTTAGATCAAGCTCCTTTTCTGGTTTCCCATATAGTGAGAAAGAGAACTAAGGATGCACGATTTTTCCGTATTTAGTGCAGATATTTATCTTTTGGTACCCGCCGATACCAAGTACTGATAGGGATAAACAGGCAGCAACTCTCTCCCGGGTACGGCCCGATACGGACGTGCATGCCCCAAGCTAGAGCAGTGTGAATGATGCCTTACACTCAAAAATCAAATTCTACCAATGCATCCCTCTATGCCTGATTATTAATAACAGACATTTCAGGTGTAAAATGCTTGGATTTTGAAATCCTTACACTTGCAGAATATTCACTTACAGCTTTGAAAGGGCAAAATGACTTTTATTTTCCAACACAATGCACACTGGAATTACCTTGTCATTAGCAGAGCATTGCTGGGAAATCTCAGGAAATCTCAGGGAAAGGCATTTTCCTCCCCTGAGATGATGTGCATGGTCTCATGTCCTAATCACATGTTCCAAAAATCCAGGAAGTAATAGGAGAGCTAGTAATCTGCCCCTAGTAAACATGGCCACTGTCAGAAGAATGGAGAGGAAAAGAGAAATAAGGTATGCAAAGAATACAAAGCCGGCAATTATCTAGAAGTATGTGTTTGTAGATTGTCATTACTAAACATTTCTAAAGGTGTGTTTGTTATTATAAAGATATGGGTAAAGGTCCGCTTTAAGCCACCCTTCAATCCCCACAGATTCTTCTTCTATCACAGCCACTGCCAAATACTGGGCATGGGGGGCACGTGACCTTCTCACATGTAACAACGCTTAAGCCTAGCTGCCCAAAAACATACACAGTGGAGGGAGTAAAATCAGCAAACCTGTGTAAGCTCTGACATTGAACTGCCACTAAGTATTTTGCAACAGAGGAAGGAGTTGTGAGGGATCACTTTGAAGCGGAGTATAAGTGCTTTGGGGATGGGCAAAGTGACTTGCTTCTAGATAGGTTATACTTAGATTAGAGATTAGAGTTGCTTCAGGCTGCTTAGGAGTTGCTTTGAAGGTATTTTTTTAGCTGCTTCTAAGTTTCTTTAAGTTACTGTTGCATTCACTTTAAATCTTATGAAGAAGGTGCGTGTTGTAGGGATATAGGGGCACAGTGGAGAACCAGGCATCTGACACCCCCAGGAATGTGTTGGGTCCTCTAAATTTTTTTCAGCCATCTTAGCACTTCAAGAGAGTGAAGATTGGGGTCCCAGGCGGCAGGATAGCTAAGCATTAACTATTAACATGCTCTCTTTATTCAACTTTTTATTCTAGTGACAGAGTAGCTTACACATTTCAGCTTCAGCCTCCACAGTTCAGGAAACATACCACTTCTAATCTTCAGACAGTAGAGACTATAGATATGAATTATGTTATCACCCCCACTCTAATTTTGAAGGCTTAAGTTCACCTTTTCTACCTTGCTTCATGTTACACCAATATTTAGGGTGTAACATTAAACATGATTAAATTGCAACCAGCCTCCCCCTTCCTTCACTTACCTGAACCATGGAGTTCTTCTCCCGCAGACTTGTTTCCCCAGCCCCTCCTTCCTTCACTTACCTAAACCATGGGGTTCTTCTCCCACAGACTTGTTTCTGTTTTTGAATTTGTCATGGCTGTGTATGGCTCTGCCCACACAGCCACGTCATCCATTCATAGATCCTCTGACAGGATCTATAAATGGTGAGACTAAAAGTCCCATCAGCCACTGAGGCAGAACGACTTGTAGTTCTCAATGAAACCCGAGCGCACTGACATCACTGCCTTTGTAGTTCATTCATTGTGCCGCCCCAATGGGGCATAGAATATGTTATAGAAGTTAATATAGATAGAAGTTTTACATAGTGTGTTTTGCCTAACCATTTTCTCATAGCTAATCCATGTTTTATTATATGCTGCCATCTAGTGGCCTTTTTGTGGTAATGTACATGGTTTTCTGTAATTCTTTCTTGATGTCTATGACATATTTCCTCTTTTTATGTATGCCCCTCCCTTCTTCCTGAGTGCAGTACTTCCTGTGTCATGGCCACAGCTACACATATACTCTGCGCAGTATGATAGACAAGGCATCATTTTCTGACCGCACAATACTATAGCCAGTCATCTGCAGTTCCTATCATCTGCTGTAACCCTGATGTTAAGAATAAACACCTCTTTTGAATGATTTGGTATTGACGAGTTCAGCTATCTGACAAGGATTGTCCGCAGTGAGTATATCTGCTTATACAGGCCAGGCATAGAGGTCTCAGCAAGGGATATATTTCGCTATCACAACAATCGGAGTCAGAATATTCATTCTTCCTCCTTCCATGTTACTTGAAATTTGGTAATTAAGTACATACATGGAAGGGAGGAACAGTCTGACAGTCTGCAGGAGCCAGAATATTACACCCCAGATTCACTGATCATGTTTGCAATGCTTTACTGGCTTCAATGCAAAATATAATAAATGCACTTTTTTTTTTTTTCTTTTATAAAGAAGTGTTCATTTATCATTTTTTCCTAAAGGAAATATCAACACAGTGTCTCTGTAAAATCTCTTATACCATTTCAGTGTGCTTGTCTAAAAATGGTCACAGGACTTTTCAGTATTCTTAGGCAGGATTTAGCATTGCCTTTGAAGTATCAGCTGCTCGGGATCATGCGCTTAAGCCCTGTTTGCCTGGAGCACCAATTACAATGTCTTCTCTTCAGTGGTTTGTAGAGAAGCATGAAAAAAAAATGAAATCTTGATGTCAATCAAATGATATATATTCTTGCAAGTATTACAGCAGTAGCTTTCTGTATATGATGACTAAACCAAAAACAGGGCTGCAACTGCGGAGTTGGATTTCTACATGTGTATTTGGATTATAGGTCTATGAAAGGAGACCTACACCTTTGTGTAGTGCGTGACACTTCTTTTCTGAACAAGGATATCCGGATCAGGGGTAATCTAATGTAAACAGACATGTCCATTTACATTCGATTCTCCATTAGGCATGTGTCTTCATCAGTAAATAACGTATGTGTAATATTGGAATACATACATCCTGTGTATATTACACCTAATCCCCCCCTTATTGCCTCATACACAACCACAAAGCGTGCATGCATTGTCAAAAGCAAGCCATACACTGATCGAATATTGTGTGTTTCCTGCTGAATCGACTGAAGTTTAATCTATGGGTGGCCCTGTTGGCAACACCTACTTGACAAAGATCACTTTGTCAAATACCTTTTGTCAAAAGAGCCGGGTGGAAAATTACTGGCTGAACAGTGACTAACCGCAGATGTGCTCACTGTTCGAGAATTGTGACAGCTGTGGGCACTGGCTGTTAGAATACAATAGCTGCCAGGGCAGATCCCTCCACTCATTGAATTGAGTGATTTCTCAATGTAATCATAAATGCTAAAATGCACCACCCACTATCATAAAGCCTGCAAGTCTAAATAAGCTGAAATATTAACACAAGGACAAATCCCAGGAGTCAGGTTGCCAATGCTCTTTAAAAATGATAGCTGGCGTCTAACTTGGTTTTCTCTAGTTGTCGTCAGCAGAGCTGCCTCCTAAAAAGGTCCTGGATTGGACAAA
The DNA here is from genome assembly GCF_000935625.1 of Nanorana parkeri. Classification (NCBI taxonomy): domain Eukaryota; kingdom Metazoa; phylum Chordata; class Amphibia; order Anura; family Dicroglossidae; genus Nanorana; species Nanorana parkeri. The sequence goes on along the minus strand of NW_017306356.1, from coordinate 86,330 downwards.
CTGGTTCCTGAATTTCATATTAATTTGTCCATCCCTGTATTACAATACATTATTTAAATAGTTCTAGCCCTGTATATTTATCAACAGGTTCTCTTTAAGTTTGAAGCTGCTACTTTTTAGGAAACTGGTAGCACATTAAGATATTTCTGATTTGTCTTACAGAGCTAACAGTTTAAGGTGTGTGTGTATGGGCATCTTTTACCAATCCCTCATCTTTTCTGAAAATGGCAGAGTTGGGACAGTGAAGTTTTGTTTTTATTTTATAAGTTCAGTATCATAGAGTTACATTAAATTGTAACACTCTAGTTTGTGTTACAGTGTGTGGGAGGCACTTTTTAGGCCCTTTTCAGACGAGCACCTTCAGTTTCCATCAGGAGGGAACTAGCACGGATCTCTGTTGATCGAAATGGATGTCACCATTGTAATATCCGTGTCCGTCTAGAAAAAAACTGCAATTACCGGACACCATGTTGGTCTATGGTGAATCGGACGTAAATGGACATGTGTCTGTTTATATCAGATTACCCCCAATCTGGTTTATTTTCCCTGACCTGATTGGAGCGGGGGGGGGTAACCAGATGTAAATGGAATTATGCCTGTTTAGATCCAGCTGCCAATGGACTAACATGGTGTTTCCGATCAGGTGCACCTGAAAAAATGACAAGATGGACCTAAATTGGAATGCCCATGCCAAAAGAGTCGTGATCTACTTCCTTGCACCTGAAACTAGAACTGTCACATAAATGCAGTTCAATTTACTAACAATATAAGGCTCTAGTACAAAATCTTAACAATCCAGACAGATATACACATACAAATGCTAATGAAACAAAAAGACATAAGACTCGGGTCACATAAAAGGTTAGTTAACCCATAAGCAGTGCGTTCCGGTCCGATTCTGGCCGGAACACACTGCCTTGTGCCTGCGGTCCGGTGCGGTCAAAATGCTGCCCTGCAATCCCGTGCGGGCGCTCGCATTCCAGCCCCACGAAATAGTGAGCCGTCAGCAATGTGATGCAGTGTGTTCCAGCCGGAAGCGGGCCGGAACGTACTGCATATGGTGTGAACTAACCCCAAGGGTTATCATACACTGGGCTTTTTACAGGAAACCTGTAATGAAAGGGGTACTCGTATGAAGGCTTCCACTGCCGGGCTGTCTATTTGATCAATTGTCTGCAGATCAAGAATTCTGACTTCATTAGCTTCTTGCTCATACTGGTTTTGTGACCTAGATATTGTTGAAACCGGAGACATGTTTTCTCAACCACCAGTGCACTCAGTACAAAACCTGACCAGTGTGGGTTGTGCAGGGAAAACCCATTAACAGAAACTTATTGCCGTTTTCAAAGCTGAGCTCCACCAAAGCTCATTAAACCATTCGGCTCCAAGATGTGGTAATGTCAATAATAGGGTTGTAGGAGCAATTATACCCATTGCCTGTCTTATTTGTAACCACATCGAGGATAGTATTCACTGAGTAGGCTGAAGGTGTAAACCCCCTTAATAGGAGCATGTTCTTATGAAAAGACTGGAGATAGTAACTCAGAAAGTGAGCACATACTCTAGTTTTGTATACGGTTTCATAAGAAAATGAAACCTTGTTATAGCATAGCGTGTGCAGCACTCAAGAGTACACCAGACTGCTCTGCTGTCTACACTGCACTGTGCATCACCTACCCTAGATTCATGCACCCTGTGCTGTACTTTACACACTATGGAATTCTCTGTATGCTGTGCTGTATGTTACATACCCCACATAGCTCAACTTTCTACATTCTACATCGAGTTTCTACATACTCTAAAGGGTAAATATACCCTCAGCAGTGTTTGCATATAACTACTGCTAGCTAATCTCCGAATTTCCGAAAATTCGTCCAAAACGAATTTCGGAACAAACCCAAAAACTAGCTAGTAGATATATGCAAAACGATAAAAAGAAAAAAAACCTTTCAAAGGGTTAAAAACTTACCTGTGTCTCCGCCGCGCGCTCCCGTCTGAACATCTAAAAATTCTCGGGCGGCCGCAAAGGACTTTGGGGCGGGTACATGCGCAGTTCAGTTCATGTTCAGCCAGGGGATGAGCAAAGACACAAGGGAAGTCTATGGAGCAGTGCGCACCCGCACAGACTGCGTGGGACAGGAAGTGCCAGGAAGAGAGAGGTGTCAGTGCTGGATCAGAGACCGGCACCAGTGTTGGAGGGACAGCTAAAAAGCACAGGAAAGAAGATGATCGGATTAAGAGGCATCATTTAAGGTAAGTCCTTACACTAGCAGTGTGGGGAGGGAAAAAAAACTTTAACCTTTAATCCTTTAATGCCACTTTAAGAAGACTGTTTTACTGGGCTTCATTCTTAAGAGTAAAGTGGTTACCTAAAAAATACTGAACAATTTAGTTTAAGTACAACACACTTAACTTCTATTACAGTTTCAGCAGAACCAGCTTAGCTTGAAAAAACTGTCTAATTACTATGATCACTCCAAATGTTTATCCCGGGCCTTATCACTAAATTGATACCGTTACTCCCAGGGATTTAAGTAACCTGTACAGTCTAGAGTAAAAATCTTTTCTTAACGCTTCACTTAGTAAACTCTGGATGCTTACGACTTTTTTTTAGAAACAGGAAACCTAATCTGCAAAGATTCAATCCACGGCGAGGCTAAATCTGAAAAATATGGGTGGAGACATATTATTATAAGTAAAAATAATGCTTGAGAGCTACACGTATGCACTGATGTGGCCTTAAAAAACGATATCTAGAACCGCATGAAAGTAAGCAGCAGCAGTAACTGTCATTTCCTATTTCACTAATAAAATAAATTGAACTTTTTCCGTCACAGAATCTTTTATTGTGGTCAAGTTACTCTGGGAGTTGGGCTTAGGCTTTACGTCTATGGCTTAAAGCAGAACACTAAGCAATTCAAATTTTGGAAGGACGTTTTTATGCGTGCTTCAGCTCTGAAACACGATAAAAAACGCCCCAAAACGCGTTGATCAGCGCGTTTCCATTGCAGTCTATATGGAAATCGCGCAAAAAAAGTAGCCCAGGGAGCAGTTTGGGCGACAGAAGGATTAAAACACGTGATTGCGCGCATTTGCGTGAACGGGCCCCATAGGAATGAATAGGTTTTTAAATGTTGGAGTTTCAGTGCGGAAAAATCCGCCGGTTTTAGCGAACATATTTAGGACAATATTCAAACATCTGTTTTTTCAGAACCGCTTAAGCTACAGATATAAAAATTGCTATGTGATGATATGCTGAGCTCTGCACTCATATCTTCATTATAAGTAATTTAACCACATTGTTTGGATGCCATATTGGATTGCGCAATATTCTACAATCATCTTTTTCTTTAAAACGGTCTGTCGGAACATTGGGAAATTTGGCACATGTGTCCATGGAGTTTCAAAGTAAGTCAGTGCCAAAATCAATATGGCCGCCACAAGCCAATCACTTTTAGCTGCGCAGCATATTGAATAAACGTGCCTTTATATCACTATTGAAGTATGTTAAACGTGTTCTATACTTTGATAACTCAAAATTATAACTGCCAAATACAATATGGCTTCCAAATGTCACCATGACATGTCCAGTTGGAGAGATCTATAGACAGATACAGACTCAGACTTGTGTTTTACAAGTCATTCTACCACAAATTTTGGCAGCCATATTGGATTGCGCAATATTCTACAAACATTGTTCTCTCTGAAACCATAATGTCATGACAATGCAAAATTTGGCACACATCTCCAAGGCCACCTACCCTACTAAAGGTTGGTTAGTGAAATTAATTAATATCAACATCAATATGGCCGACGCATGCCACTCACATTTAACATTACAGTATCACTGCTGAACGATCTTAAAATTTGATACACATCATTACTCAGCAGCATACGTGCAACTTTATTGTAGATGTGAAAGGTTGGCGGCATATTTTGAATTTGGAGAAACGTTACAATTCATGAAAATGCAGTTGTACAGGTCTATCGTGAATGCATAATTTTACTATTTATGACTAACTACAATATGCTCTCATGTGCTATAACCAGGCTCTAATGCTTGGCCACGTTTATTTCTGCTTGCAGCTATATTTCTATTATTGTTTCTGCCAAGCACATGCTTATGTTGAACTCTCCTTTAGCAAATACTCTTAATTACATTTTTCAGTCAGAGATATTTATATTCTATTGAGAATAAGTCATATAGCTTCAAACAGTTCATTGCTGTGCGTATGGTACAATTGGTTATATTGTTTTCATAACTTATCTGTGAAATTATTTTGTTTTGTTCCATGGCACTCTTAATGTGAATAAGATCGATAATTAATTATATTGTTTTAAACTATGTTTTTTGTTTTGTTTTATGGCACCCTTTCTGCAAACATGATCACTATTGCTTCACAGTTGTAATATGTTATTATATTTTGTTTTATTATAATACTGGATGCTTTTTAGCAACAATGGTGCCATGAGTCATAATTATTTAAGAATGATTCTGTTTGGTAATATTACAACATGAATTGCTTTTTAAAGGGGACTTTCCACTTTTTCATCTATTATAATGTGTTTTATATTTTATATTATATTTTATATGCACATGTGTTGTAGCCCTGATAAAAGGTAGCTGTCCAAACACTCCAAAAGCGTTGGCTTTCCTTCTACTGATTTACTAAAATATCACTTTGGACCCTTTGACTATTTGTGTGGTAATCTTAATACTTTGGACTTTTTCCACTTTTCCAATCTTGGAGCGGTGACTACTTTACAACACACACAGGGACCATGGGGAACAAAAGTGGCTACCCTCCAGAAGGAAGAACAGTGTCAGCACCAATTCAGAGATGATTTGAGGATCTACAGCTGAGTGATGCACAAATAAGATACATTTTTGTTAATAATTGGGGGATTTAAATGGATTTGTAAGATTTAACTCCTGACTTTAGTGTCACTTTAAGATTTTAATCTGCTGTAACATTCGATTTTTGAATGAACAGAGGTTTTCCGTACAAAAACCCCATTCTATGTTAACATTCTGCTTATTCAAAAAAAAAAGTAAAAAAATGTCATCCTGCTTCTTTTAACTTTTTTCATAACTATGATTGAAATAATCAACAATTTCACCCCATTAACTATTGGAAAATATAACGAACATTTCATAAGTGATTTGTTTCTAATGAAATTCCAACTGTGTATACCCAGCTTAAGTGAATTTAATAAGTGTTCGGAAGTGTTGACCTATTGTACCACATTATTGCTACTTAGAAAATTCTGAATCGTGCCATATCTCATTCCCAGCTTTTAAGCATTTTGTACTACAATATCAAAATTGGATACAAGAGTAGTAGGCAAATCCAAGCCCTACAATCTTCTTAAACAGCCATACAACATTTGCATTGCTCAGATCTGCTGAAAATCAGGGCATTCCATTTAAGGCTCCATTCACACATAAGCGGAATCGCGCTAAACATAAAAACAATGCATTACAATGTACATTGTCCAGATAATTGCGGCGTCAGAGCAGTACGAAACCGTGCATCCCACTAAATAGTCCAATTACACTTGTTCCGGCTATAGTATTGGCCACAAATGTGCGGAATCTGCGTGTATGTTAACATTTGCGTTCTTTCGTGCCGCGTGGTTCGCTACTGCTTTGTGTGAATGGAGCCCAACACTAATAGGGTTATTCACAAAAGGGTGAAGAGTTTGGAGAAGGCAGGAGAAGTGAACAATCTAGGACGGGGTAGCAAAATTTCAGCCCTCCAGCTGTGGTGAAACTACAAATCCCATGATGCATCTCTCTTCAGGAGCAATGCCTCATGGGATTTGTAGTTCCACTACAGCTCTATATGGTGCTCTATAATGTATTGCTGGGATTTGTATTCCTCTATATAGCTGGTGGTATTCTGCATTGCGCTGTATAGAGGACTACAAATCTTAGCAATAGTACATTATACAGCACAATGCAGAATACCACCAGCTATAGAGAAGTACAACAAATTTCAGCAATAATACATTACACAGTGGTGCAATGCCGAATACCACCAGCTATAGAGGACTACAAAACCTAGCAATAGTACATTATACAGCACAATGCAGAATACCGCCAGCCATTATCATAACACATATGTTATTCATTGTTTGTACCCATAGTGGGGCCTAGGAAAAAAAAAGTAAGATTATGCTTTTTTTAAAATCCTACCTACTACACACTAACACAGACACTGACCCTGACAATAAGCTAGAGCATTATCTAGCTATTTTATCATTATTATTATTATCATTACTAATAAAATGAATATTGTATACACAGACTTTTTTGCTGTTTAAATTCTTCACTTACAAAGGGTCTCTTTCATAGAGAAGGAGATGGGGAGGGGAGGGTTCTACAGCTAATGATCACTGTGATAGTCTCAGTTTCAGACGATCATGTGATTGACATTGTTAGTACGAAACCTGGAGCTGTCAGTGACATGCACTATTGAGCAGGCTTCCAGCACAAAGACAGGAGCACATATATATGCAGCGCCCAGAAAGAAAGTAGTAATGCCTGTACAAAGTCATAACAGACTACACAGAGGACAAAATGTCCAAAATATAAATACTGCTTATTTACAGGGGATTTCCAGTTTAAATATGAGTAGTAGAGTGGAAGTAAAGTTTATCAATTCCCATTACTCATGCACACAAAATCTGTGCTGTTCTATTGGCTTTCAGCACCAAGAAAAAAATCCAAGCATGACCTGACCACTAAACTTAGAGAACTATGAGGGGAGTGATTTTCGACTCAAAAGATAGGGAAGTGAGCGAACGCATACCGTCGCTCGCTCACTTCTCGATCATGTCCCTGCAGAGAGCCGTGACCGTCACTCACGGCTCCCTGCAGGGATTCCCCCCTCCCCGATCCTCCAGTGCTGACTGGCGGAAAGGACTGAGCGGGTACAGCTGGCTCTGCCTCTAGATAGTCAGAGCCCGCTGTCAATCAGCCAGCAGGGTGGATCGACGGCATTGTCGGGATCTGTCCTGGCTGCGGCACGGCTCTGCGCTCTCAGCATATAGCGGGCAATAGCCTGCTTTATACTGAGTTTTGGGTCACCAGAGGACAATAGTACTGTATATGTCCTCCTGTGACCCTAAAGAGAACTATAGAGTTAAAAGAGAACTATGGGGTAACCTTTTTTGTCCAAACGGATGACCTGTAAAGGCTTTGGAAGTGTCACATATGGGCAACGTTTGGTACCAAGGTTTCACCAATGCACGCAATTTTGAGACCTGACATATATGGTGTCAATTTACTCAACACAACCTCATCTTTTATATTTTACAAAAAAATTGGGTATTGTATTGTGTTTGTATAAACTAAACTTAATTTGAATGAATCTATTACTAAACATTTCGGTTCGATAAATTGTTGAGCATAAAAAATTGCAAATGCCACCATTTTATTCTCTATGGCCTTTCAGAAAATATATAATTCTTGGGGGGGGGGGGTTGTTTACCTGCCAAAAAAAATATGCAAAAATGGTCTTGCGGCAAAAAAGGGTTAAAGAAAGGTCAGAAATGGCGAGTTACTTATTTTCTTTTAAAGGAAACCTGTACTAAGAATAATATCTGGCTGCTGCACTTAACAGGAAATGAATACTGTCCTATGACCGCACAAGGAAATATGTAAGGAAACAAATAAATAAAAAAAACTTAACAGGGCACTAACTTTAAAAAAAAAAACAATGTGGTCAGCTGGGAACAATGAGCAATCAGATACAAAGAGGTGTACACCACTTCCTTTTTCTACCAACCCTTCATTTTCCATGAATGAAAAGCCTAACACGCTTTGTCTTTTATAAGATACATTGGTGAAAATACCGCCCTCCACTTCCTCCAAAAAAAAAAAAGGACAGCATGTGGCATCAGCTGAAATAGGCATGGCATCTGTAAATCAGCTTTATCACTATGTACAACCTTTGCCCTGGCTTAGTAAAGAACAACCAGTTGTACATGAAAAATCAGTTAGAGTGGGACTCGGCAAACTAGGCACTCCACGTCCAGTCCAATGAGACAGTGCAAGACTCTGACAGCCACAGGCATGACTCCCAGACTCAAAGGCATGATGGTATTTGTAGTTTCACCACAGCTGGAGTGCCAAGGTTGACAACCTCTGAGTTAACTCATCACTAAGGTCTCATCTAAGGGCTTGTTCACACCATGTCCAGACCAGAACTGGAGCAGATCTGCAAACGCAGCGCGGTTTGTTTGTTTTCTAGCTTAAAATGGGCTTTCAGGTGCAGTCCAGTGCATTTGCATAGGATTTGGTGCGTTCCAGACCAGAAAAAAATAGTACATGCACCATTTTTTCCCGAAGCATCAGAATGGACTGCACTTGTGTGAATAGAGGGATCTGGCCCGGACATGGTGTGAACAAGTCCTAAGGCCTCATTCCCACCTTTGTAGCTGCTTTCCCCAAGCGCTGCAATGCTCAATGAGAGGAGTCCCATTGTTTTCAATGGCCCTTGGTCACATAGGAGCATTGTCGCTTCTCGCCAACTGAATGAAGCTCAAAAAAAGTAGACGAGATTCTTCTGGGGCACAATCGTGCATTTTGGCTTCATAGACTTTATTGGGAGTACCTAAAAAGTAAATTTTTTTTTTTACAGGCTGTCCAATTTAAAAGTCTATAGGGCCAAAATGCACGATTCTGCTCCAGTATGCAAATTGCACATTAAAATGCTTTAAAAACGTGCAATGAAAATGGCTATAAATTGCTGGGGTATGCTCATGTTTAGGTGTGAATGGAGCCAAAAGCCTAACTCTGGGATGGAGAAACAAAACAAAAAAAAAAATCTATGCAGTGATGGGAAGTTCGGGTTAAATGTTTGTTAAGTCTATTGGGGAGATTACTGACATTAACGCCCACTCTGGCTGGCTTTAGGCCATGCATAGTCAAACTTTGGCACTCCAGCTGTCATGGAACTACAAGTACAAGAGCAAGACTCTGAAAGCCATAAACATGACTCCCAGAGGCAGATGCATTATGGGATTTGTAGTGTGCCTGCAGCTGGAGGTATGAAGTTTGGCTACCCCTGCTCCAGAGTTTTCCTCTTCTACCTGATGCTCCGGCCTGTGTGTGGTCCCTTGCTGTCATTGCATACAAAGTAGGACCATTAGCCCTGCATTGTATGGGGAGGAGGCAAACTCGCAACTGCGGCCAAGGGGGCTTTACGGGTCCAGCCGCTTAGATGAAGGGAGCCTGCCAGAGCCAGATATGAGGTATTAGTCGTTATTACTCTACCACTAGACTAAACAACGAGCCATTGCACAAGTCATTTTTTACTTACTTACAGTTGCACTTTATCATGTTATACATTGTTTTACATCTACACAATCTGTTCGCCTAAATGAATGACTAATGATGACGATGACCTATAGATCAGCTTTCTGGGCCTTTTGTCAGCCACAGCACACTTTTAAAGTAAATAAAATCTTGAGGTGTCCCAGGCTAATATTTAAGAACCGTAAAGGGAAAGAAATGGCGCGGGAACCCACCAAAACTCATACTGGACCCTTATCCCAGATAGGGGTCTGGCATAAATGTTAACGGGGGACCCCACACAAGAACACAGTCAGTGCCACCTTTCCCATAAAAGTCCCTCTTTACATCAGGAGCCCCCTGCTTTCACATCAGAATTCCCCCCTCTAACAGTAGGAGACCCTCTTCAAATTAGAAGCCCCCCTCTTTCACATCAGAAGCAGCCAGAAGGCACCCCAGGGTGCCACCGCACCCTGGTTGAGAAAGACTGCAATAGATCACAGTGATCATGGTCTGGTATAGATACATATTGTGCATACACAGACAAAAGTCTTGCGATGGTCGTAAGGTGTATGGGCACCTTTAGATTGTAACCTCCTTGAGGGCAGGGACTGATATTACAGGTATTTATATGGCACTGACAATTTACACAATTCTTTACATAGTTGCACATTCATAAGTATCAGTATAGAAGGGGAAGAAGTCAAGTGTGCTGGAGTTTCAGGGTGGGCCAAATAACCTAGGATTGGTGGTTGTTGAGCAAAGCGAATTGTGACGCTGCTGGTGTACGCAGCGGTGTATTTACCTTTGCTGCTGCCCCAGGCAAGGCAGCAACGCCGCCCTCCCCCCCCCGGACTAACCGGCCAAAACCTATTTCTACTGCCCTGTTTGTATACCGTACATATGATATTTGCCTTTCATTCATATGCAGGTTTGCCAGCAAAAAAAAAACATGGCAGCTTGCCCTTATGAACACTATGGGCTCTGTTAGCTTGCCAATTCTTGGCGGGTCAGTCCGGGGGGGGAATGTTCAGCTTTGCCCTAGGCAAGGCAGCATCGCCGCCCTCAGCAAATCTGCCGCTCCAGGCAAACGCCTTGTTTGCCTCGCGGCAGATACGCCCCTGGGTGTTCGGTGCCCAGCACAATGCCAATGACCTGATCCCAGTACACGACACTGTGTACTTTTTTTTTGGTAACTTTATTGAAATGTCACAACTGACATTTTATTCTTTTCTACGGGTACAGTGGGGAGCAAAGCGGTTGTTCTAAATCACATCCCACTGCACTGTAAAAAAAAAAAAAGGTACTTTTTTCTGTGCACAACGCCACAACACAGTGACCTGTGACAAGGCAAATTGCGTTGGGTCTAAAATGGCCAGCCCAGACCCAATGCATGTGGTGTGAATGGACCCTTAAACTGAACAATTATTTTGCGCAGATCATGAGACCTTTTGTGCAAAAAGTCACACAGGATTTTTTTTGGGGGGGGGGAAATGCTGCACATTACAATCCCGTTAAATGGAAATAATATTTGGTGGATCCAAAAAAAGGCAACAGCTGATATATGATCACAGAGTGGTAGGATAGTAAGAGACAAAAGTGAGGGATGAGAGCAAAATGAAGAAGGACTCCCCGGCTGGTATAGAAGGAGCCCTCTATCCTGGCTATTATAGATGGAGCCCCCTTGGCTGGTAGAGAAGGAGCCCCCTCTGGCTGGTAGAGGAGCCCCCCCTGGCTGGTAGAGAAGGAGCACCCTATCCTGGCTATTATAGAAGGAGCCCCCTTGGCTGCTAGAGAAGGAGTTCCCCTGGCTGGTATAGGAGCCCCGCTTCTGACTGCTATAAAAGAAGCATCCCCGGCTGGTATAGAAGTCCCCCATCCTGGCTATTATAGAAGGATCCACCGGCTGGTATAGAAGGAGCCCCCCCTGGCTGGCATAGGAGCCCCACCCCCGGCTGGCATAGAAGGAGCTCCCTGGCCGATAAAAGGAGCCCCCTGGCTGGTATAGAAGGAGCCACCCCCCTCCCTGGCTGGTATAGAAGGAGCCCCCCCCGTGTCTTGTTGGGTCTATCACACAATCAATACACGGACGTGGCAGGAGATGTACAGAACCCACATGTGTCACGTATATCCTCTGAGTGATCGCAGGGCCCATGCAGCAGGGGAGAAAAGAAAAGGCGACATTTGACTTACATGAGGACCTCGCACAGGGTTGCTGCAGTTGCGAGGGTAGGGGATGTGCTCCATCTCGATCAGCTGGCTGTGTGATGGCAGGCTGCTCCGCTTCCTCCTCTCTCGGCTGGTGTGTACGGAGTCCTAACCCACCCTGCAGCTGTACTTGATGGAAATGTAGTGTTCCTGTGATTGGCAACGGCATTCCATTGTGAACGGAGGTGGACAGGCCCCGCCCATTATGCAGATTACACTTACTGACTTCTTCTCTCCCTGAAAGCATTGGTCGGCTGTTTCCCTTCCCCGGTTCATCTTCGTCCATCCCACGTGACGTTACGGGGGGGACTCACTAAACAGCTGTTGAGCAGATCTTCTGTGTTCCTTTGCCTCATTCTACTCCATTCATTAGATATGCTGTGATTAGTTGGATCTGAACATCAGATTGATGACAACTGGAAGGAAGAAATAAAAGTGCAGCTGTTACCCTTAAACCACATTTTACACCTTACAACCATTGTACGACTTTCGTTGTGCGATGGTTGTAAGGCGATTAAAATTTCGTATGATCTGCCCATCTTGGACAGGCAGATTGTACTTGCTGCTAAGGCGCTCCATGACAATTTACACAGCAGGGAGGCAGGGGCTGACTGACAACTTTTAGCCCAGGGTATCCCAGCAATAGTACATTATACATACAGCGTACAATGTATTGCTGGGATTTGTATTCCCATGTATAATATACAGCACAATGTACCATCAGCTATAGAGGAATACAAATCCCAGCAATACATTATAGAGCACCATGTGGGGGGGAGGGAAATGCAGGCCTACCTGAGCAGTTTTCCAGCAACTTGCTTCTGAGATCGGGCCTGTCTGTCGGCGGCTGTCATTCCCCTCACGCCTGCTCCTCCCTACTTCTTCTTCTCCCCGCATCGGTCGCTCCTCTAGGCTGACCTCTGGAGGCCCCCACGGGCTGCCTTCTACAGTGCAATGCACGCACGTCCCTCGGGAGGAGTATCAAGGTGCCATTCTCAATTTATTCATTATATCGCACTCCAGATGCAGTGCAGTGCAACGCTCGCACGTCCTCTGGGTGGAGTATTGATTAGGGAATTTTAAGAGCAAAGCAGCAACAGTCTGTGAGTAGATCCAAATAAGATAAAAGGTTTATTTGACACACGCGTGTGGGGAAAGGCCTTGGTTTGTCAGGCCAATTCCGACCCCACTCTAGTTCATACAGCTTATACAGGTCTACACATCAAGTAAAGATTAGGTTACATCATTGTTCCGCATTAATTGTTCCACATGTATACAACTGAAAATGTAATCATACTCACCGCAATTTTCTTTTCCAGGTTATATTCCATGGCAGCACTGACCAATGGGTTTTAGTTCTCCAGCTCCTAGTTGACAGGAACAAAAAGGGTTACAGTGTACTACCCTAGCCTATAAGCCCCTCCTGCTCCCAAGTTCCCCAGTCTTAGGCTGGGCACAGACCTTACAACCATCGCAAGACTTTTGTCTTGCGATGGTTGTAAGGTACTTAAAAAAACGTACGATCTGCCTATGTTGCATAGGCAGATCGTACCTGCGATGATCGCAAGCCACGCCCCCTGAGGGGCGGGCTTCCGATGACCGCAATGCCGAACGGGCAGTGTGCGCTTGCGCACACCAGCCCGTACGGCTGTTATCGTACGGACATGCCACAAACCCGCCGAACATCGTATGATGCTCGGCGGGTTTTCGAACATGTCCGTAAGTTTAAAGTCGTGCGACCTTACAGTAGTAGAGGTCGCACGGCTTCCACACACCTTACGATAATCGTACGATCGCAGGATGACCCTTAAGCTGGCCATACACCTTACAATGATCTGCAGATTTTCTGTGGTCAGATGGAAAAGGTGCAACAGATTGGCCCAGGTGGAGATTACTCCATCCACACAGTTCAGTGTAGATGGAGGAATCTGTTGCAACTTTTCCATCTGACCACAGCAAATCTGCAGATAATTGTAAGGTGTGTGGCCAGCTTAAGTAACAAGCTAAGAATCCCAACGGGTGGGAGTCTAGCGCTGCCATGTAATATAACCAGGAAAAGAAAATTGCGGTGAGTATGATTACATTTTCAGGTTTTCCTGTTCATATCCATGGCAGCGCTGACAAATAGGGATTACCCAAGCAGAGGTCAGGGTGGGAAAATAAAACCATATAGCCTCAGTAATGCATGCTGAACAACTGGGGCACTCGGGAGAAGGAGGGGCTTATATAGGGTAGTACACCTTAATCCTTTTTGTTCCTGTCAACTAGGGGTAGGAGGACTAAAACCCATTTGTCAGCGCTGCTGTTGATATGAACAGGAAATAGCAAGTGTCTGACTTTAGATAAACTAAAAACTAGAATAGCAATTTCTCCAATGACTTTAAGATCAGAACAGCTAACAGTCTACTAAGAAGAGTGACTTGCAACTTTGTCTCATGAACAAGTGACAAAATATGTGTTTAAGTGTTGTGACATAAGGAAAGGGGAAATCTTCGAGGGGCGATATATTTCCCCTCGCTTTTTATCATATGTACAAGACTAGCAGAACCCAGACCAGGTTTTCAGGTAGACTTTGGATCTGGGTAATCCACCTCGGGTTTTTTTTGTCTCACCTAGATTTTTTAATTGATTAATGATCCAGATGAGATAAAAGGAGAAGGCTGGAACATGATGCTGCTCTGGTCTGGGACTCAGACAGCATTATGAGAGAGCTGCAAGTGGGCTATGGTTGGGAGTAAGGCCTCATCAGGGGTGGATTGGGCCGGGGGGCAGGGTGGCAATTGCCCCCCCAGGCCTCTCTGATGCCTTTAAAAATGACCCCTGCCGGCGCTGCCGCAGCGGTAATACCTCTTTTTTTAATCTCTCCCCTCTCGGCCGCTCTGCTGCAGTGGCCGAAAGGGGAGAGATAAAAGAAGTGATTGCCGCTGCAGCGGCGCTGGTGGGGGGTGTTTTTACAGGAGGAGAAGTATTCTTTGATGCCCGTGTACCGATCGGGCTCCTCGGCGGCCACGGACGGCAGCAGCTCCTTCCCCTTTCAGCTGCTATAGGCTGGGAGGTAGACTGCACACTATTGGCTGGCAGCATAGTTATGCTGTGCGGGACCAAAAGGCAGGAGACACCACGAGGCGGCTGAAGGCATCGCCTCAGACAATGCAGGCAACTTCACTGCCCCCCCCCTCCCCCCACTACCAGGAGAGGAAGAGAAGAGGGCACAGCACCTGAAGATGGAAGAAAAAGTACCACTGTAAGTACCTGTTCTTTCTACGTGACCTCTGCACTGCGTACTTACTGACCTCTGACCTCTACATTGCACCGCTGGCCTCTGCGCTGCATTACATTCTGACCACTGACATCTACATCCCCCCGCTGGCCTCTGCACTGCGTACATACTGACCGCTGACCTCTACATTCCCCCGCTGGCCTCTGCCCTGCATACATACTGAGCGATGACCTCTACATTCTCCCGCTGGCCTCTGCACTGCATACATACTGACCGAAGACCTCTACATTCCCCCACTGACCTCTGCACTGCATACATGCTGACCTCTACATTCCGCCACTGGCCTCTGCACTGCATACATGCTGACCTCTACATTCCCCCACTGGCCTCTGCACTGCATACATACTGACCTCTACATTACACTGCTGACCTGCACTGCTTACATACTGACCTCTGATCTCTACATTACACCGCTGGCCTCTGCACTGCATACATTCTGACCTCTACATTACACCGCTTGCCTCTGCACTGCATTCATTCTGACCTCTACATTACACCGCTTGCCTCTGCACTGCGTACATTCTGACCTCTACATTATACAGCTGACCTCTGCACTGTGTACATACTGACCTCCGATCTCTACATTACACCGCGGGCCTCTGCACTGCGTACATACTGACCTCTACATTACACTGCTGATCTCTGCACTGCGTACATACTGACCTCTACGTTACATACTGACCTCTGCACTGTTATATACTGACCTCTACTTTACACCGCTAACCTCTGCACTGCGTACATAGTGATCTCTTTATTACACCGCTGACCTCTACATTACACTGCTGACCTCTGCACTGCTTACATACTGACCTCTGATCTCTACCGCGGTTATACCGCTGACCTCTGTACTCTGTGTTACAGTGCTGTCTTCTGCGCTTTGCGTTACACCACTGACCACTACACTCTGCGTTACACTGCTAACCTCTGCACTGTCATCACACCGCTGACCACTGCACACTGCATTACACCACTGACTTCTGTACAGTGCATTACACTTCTGACCACTGCACTGTGCATTACATTGCTGACCTCTACATGACACCACTGACTTCTGCACCCTGCATGACGCCACTGACTCCTGCACTGCGTTATAAACTCTTTACAGAAAAAGCAGAAAGAGTGGAGCAAGTCTGGGCGCATATGCGTCCTAGTTAGTGTTATTACACATGATTTTTGACACCTACAAAGGCCTTCACCAGTATTGGTGAGAGTGCCCTGATACTAAAAACCGACACCGGTGCTTTAATTTTTCAAATTGATTTGGCTGTGCTAGGTCCTATGTTTGCTGGGTACCACGCAACAGACTTCTGGGTAACCACATGGTGCCTGCTTACAGCTCTTCCCTTGCCCGCACATCTCCCCCTGCGGAGACTCTCCCCACCCCTTCTGAGACCCTCTGACCAAGACATCAGGCTGACTTAAACACGTTTTGTCATCGGGTAGCTTCCGGGAAGGACAGGGGCTGCGTGTGATTAGTACGCAGTCCCTGTCCTTCTCTATGGGAGTAAGCGGCCGTACACCGCCCTACGCTCACCTCAAGTGCGGGTGTTTCCGGCTCGGGCGCAGACAGTATCAATCTTGTCATCATACGAGTACGCTCACCTGCACAGACGTGCAGGGTGGGTGAGCGCAGGGCAGCGTTCGGCCGCATACTCGCATAGAGAAGGCAAGGATTTATTTTCTGTTTTATTGCAACCTTTTAAAATACTGCTGACAGCAAGTCAGATTGAAAAAAGAACTTTGCTGCCTGGACTACCTTTTATCCCAGGGAAGGTGATCCCCATTTGAGCTATACCCCCACAGTGTATAATACATTTTTTTAAGTCTCTAACTGTATTTAATAGTATGTATGTTTTTCTTTAATATAATATACAGTGGTACCTCGGTCCCCAACCTTAATGCGTTCCATGATTCTGGTCGCGAACCGAATCAAATTTCTCCATAAGGTTCAATGTAAATAATGGTAATCCGTTCTGAACCATATGTAAAAAAAAAATGTAACCACAAAAATGTGAAACAAAGTACAGTACAGTATGAAGAGAGTGAACACTAACCTTTCTTGAGGCGACTTCTGGCGTGGAGGAGGTTACCTTCATTACCGCTCTGCACATAGGATTGTACACCTCATTGACACCCATCATGCCATAACAATAAACTTAAATAATAAAGTAAAACACAACTATTGTGGAAAAACTATAGGGCACGGCCCCTTTATTGGGTTTTAATCAATTCAACCAATAAATAGACTTTAACCTTTATTACTAAACAGAACCACTGTTGGCCATTAACAGACCACCATGTTTAGTCATCAAGACTCAAGCAGCAATAACTTACACCAACCAAATTACCGATAACCAACCACTGTCCACCCACAAAGTGGGTGACATTACCCCATAAAGATTGTCCGTGACAAGGCAATGTACAGCAAAGGGGAGGGTGGGTGGGGAAGCAGGTGAAAAGATCCAAAAGAAATTGTGAAGATAATCCAGAGGTGAGTCCAGCTGGCAGTTCTGAGGTAAATGCTGACAAAGTCCAGTGACAGGATTGACTATAGAGGGTAAAGGTTACTCTCATTGGTCAGCTGTTTTCCCGCAAAAAGCCTGTCACCAATCTGTCACCGACGGTCACGGCTCTCTGCAAGGACATTATTGAGAAGTAAGCGAGCGACAGTATGTGTTCGATCACTTCTCGATCTATTGAGCTGATGTGTGACAGTTTCATTGTCACACGTCGGCTCGAACTATGAGGTTGAGTGAAAATCACTCAGCTCATGGTTGTCGTTTAACAGTGAACACAGACCTCTATTCCAATATATACTTAGTTTTAAAAACACATGGGTGATAGGGGCGACAATCCCATGGGGCCACTTTTTTTATTTTGCCTTCGTGGCCCTAACATTCTTGTCACCTTCATTAACACTCTGCACGTTCTCGTCACCTTCATTACCGCTCTGCGATTTCTGGTTACCTTCATTAACACTCTGCATGTTCTCGTCACCTTCATTACCGCTCTGCACTTTCTTTTTACCACCATACCTGCTCTGCACTTTCTTTTTACCACCAAACTTGCTCTGCACTTTCTTTGGAGCCATGCTGGATTGAATAATAATGTACAGTACTGTATGTGCTGAAAAGCACACAAAAAATATTCACAGCAAATGTGCACAGGTCTGTCTATGACCGAGATCTCGACTAGAGGAAGCCACGACCACTTGTCTGAGCGTGGAAGATGGCCACGGCCGTGTTCATCACCCGATGCTTCACGAACGGAAGCAAAATTTTGCCAAACTTCCTGTTTGCGAACTGAATTGTTCCCGAACAGAAGCGCTCGTGAACCGAGGTATTACTTGACATCTAGAATATGATCGTATAGTGGAATATCTTTAAACTGTCATTTTAGATGTCATATTTACTTCTATATGGAAGTGTACTTTATTTTTTACCGTATTTACTTAGATTAATTTCATATGTTTCATTAAGCATAATATTACATAGACAAAATGGAGTCTAGAAATGTAATTCAGCAAAGAACATAATTTATCCCTACACAGTATCAAGATGCCATTCTGAATTCATATTGCACTCTAGATGCAGTGCAGTGCAACGCACACATATCTTCCAGGGGGAGTATCAAGGTGCCATTCTGAATTCATTAATTTAGTATATTGCACTCCAGATGCAGTGCAGTGCAACACATGAATGTCCTCCGGGAGGTGTATTGAGGTGCCATTCTCAATTCATTCATTCAGTGTATTGCGCTGTGTCATAGCATTCGCTAAATGCATGGATACGCAATGGTCTGGTGTGAACCAGTGTTCTATACTTTTTCTGGACCTAAGAATGCTGGACCGCATCACTTCCATTGGTCTCAGCTGTTGGAGGCGTGCTAGGGTCAATCGGGCATGCGCACATGTTCTATAATTTTTTTGACCCATAACAGTGTGGCCACATCATCCAAATCAGCTGTTTTCCTGATGCCCTTTCTTCATGCACACCTGGAAGTGACACAGTCAAGGAAAATTACTTTGGTGTTGGTGATCCAGCTGCTGAAAACTGGGGCCAGCCCACAGGGAGAAAGATAATTTTTATGGGTCGAACAAAATGATAGAACAGGGGCAAATGTGCGTTGAGCCTAGCATGCCTCCAACAGTTGAGACCTCATGAACTGATTTTTCTGGACCTCATAAGAATGCAGGACTGTGTCACTGGAAGTATTTTTATAAGGTCCAGACAGGGGAGTCCTGAGGCCGGGTGTCACCCGGTCTCCAGACCAGGTGACACACTGCCGTGTCGTCATCGCACATGCGCAGCCATCTGATCGACGCCTTGGTGATGGACGTCGGCAGAAAGAGAAGGTGACGTTCACCCGGCGGGATGAGGTATGCCGCCGGGTCCCCTCCTCTCTCCTGACAGACTTCCCGACTTTTTAGAGGGGGTAAAACAAATGGCAAACACACATCAATTTGTTACCAGCTTTACAGCAAGGTGCACATGGAAGGGCTTCAAACAGTAAAACAGCAAAAAGTTTCCAGGCACACTCACCAGCCAGCATGCAAAAAAACCTGTCTAACCACTAAGGTTAAAAGCAGAGGTTTAGATACACGTCTTCTGCAGGAAATGTGAAAGCCGCACAGCCACCCTTATGCACCTTCCATGTGCACCTTGCTGTAAAGCTGGTAACGAATTGATGAGTGCGTTTTGCCATTTATTTTGCTTGACTGATTTGGTGTAGTGACGCATGGGGGGGTCTCAGCTGCCGTTGTGATGTGCGGGGTCCCTTGTGCGTCCCTGTGCCTTTAAGGGAGGTTGGGCTTCCTCCTGACAACCCTGCAACCAATTTGATCTTCTGCCCCATGTGCTCCAAGATGGAGACTCTCATAGTTTAGAGTTAGGACCGCACTATATGGAGGTGCCTTGACGTGGCTGTGCTGCTTTCACATTTTCTGCAGAAGACGTGTATCTAAACCTCTGCTTTTAACCTTAGTGGTTAGACAGGTTTTTTTGCATGCTGGCTGATGAGTGTGCCATGAAACTTTTTGCTGTTTTTAGAGGGGGTGACACCAAAATGACTGTCAGTCATTTTGGTGTCACCCTTGCAATGGTGTCACCTGGGCGCGGGCTGCACCACCCGCATCCCCCTTTGACGCCACTGGGTCCAGAAAAGTTATAGAACACCGGCCCTCAAAATGAATTGACTGACATTGCACCTCAACGATCCAGAAATGGGATCTGGGAAAAGCAGACCCTTTTATGCAAGTGCAATACAACACACCTTAGCGTGATGCAACGCACCTGCATCAGTATAGGTGCGTTGGAGCAGCCTTCGCACCATTGTGACACTGTGCTTTGCTTGCACCTCATCTTGCGTATACATGTAAATAACTAAATAAATCAGGCGTAGGCAAACCCTGGCCCTTCAGCTGTGGTACAACTACAAGTCCCATCATGCATCTACCTGTGGGAGTCCTGTCTGTGGCTGTCAGTCTTGCAATGCCTCATGGAATTTGCAGTTCCACAGCAGCTGCAGGGCCAGAGTTTACCCACCCCTGCAATAAATATTTGTTTTAAAAAATGAATTGCAGATGTTTTGGCAACAGAATTCCAGGTAGCATGCACCTAGGAATTTTGGTGTTATGGAGGGGAAGGTCAGCTTTAATCACCAGTCACCATACCTATAAGGCACTGTACATTTTTCCAGCAGGACATAATGTACCTGTACGTCCTCCTGTGGTCACCTGTATGCACGCGGTCGCGGCTTCAGGCACAGAGCCATTCGGTCTTGCTATGTGCCCTGTGATGGCTGTGATTGGTTACCACAGTGATCACATGGGAATGTTTACATTGGCAAGCCCTCCCCTTCTTCAACAGAGGCAGGGGAGAGTATAGGAAACTAATGCATGGATGAGTAATACACTTATTACATACTAGTGAAAGCAAGCTGCCACAGCAAAAAAGAAAGTGTTCATTTATTTTTTTTAACCCTTTTCCCCCCCCCCCCCCCTCTCCTGCTTATGTTATCTGCATTCTATCTTTGCTCTGCTGTGTGTATTAACCATTTCACCTCCCATATTGTGCACATCATTAACCCTTTAATCTCCATCCTACCACTGTATGTGACCTGTGCATTAACCCCTTCACCTCCGTCTCCCTCTGTGTATGACCAGTACATTTACTGTATCTCATGTACCATTACCAAGCTCCATGTTTTAACCCCCTCAATACCGGCATGTTGCTTCGGTTCCAAAAAATTGCACCAAAAAAAAATCACACTTGGAGTGTCTACTTTACTTTCTAAAAGGTTAATTTCAGGGGTTTTCATTTTGATATGATAGTTTTTATAACAAACTAAGAGAAGCATTTTTTTTTCAATTTCTTTGGTCTTTTTTAAAAAACGTATAGGGCTGTTCTTTTATACCTGGTCTTCCTATCGTTCCACGGCCCTAACCCCAGAACAACTTTGTGATATAATGTCCACCTTCCACATTCCTCATGGTATAATGCAGCTAAACTCGATGGATCGCTGGGTAACCTAGATGTCTTATAATCTAAATTAATTTGGCCCCCTCTTAATTGGTATTATGTGACATGTCACCCATATGGTACTTCTTCTGAAAACTCTTCTACTCTTCTTCTTCTGAAAACATATTTTATCCCTTGACACCCGAATTATCCCTCATTCCCATGGTTGACTCCGATTACACTTTCAACTGCTCATGACGGTAAAGCGATTTCTTGCACTATCCTCTGTCTTAACGGTTACATTTTGTTATTAATTTGTTTGTTAGAGTTAGTTATTATTGATGTCATAGTTAATACTTTCTTTTTTTATATATTTGGACAATGTAGTATTCTGATACTGTTTTAAACTGTAATCATTACCATGTACTGGATCTCCATTATAATGCCATATTTGTCCTTGATTCTGTATATTTTGAAACCGTAATAAATATTACCTGCAAAAAAAAAAGCTGTTATTAAATACAACCAAAAGAAAGATACAAAAATAATGTAAGATGAATTTGGTTAGTGTTGCATGACGGAGTAATCGATAATACGAAATCGCCTGCACTCCATACTGCGTACAGACCTTGGATGAAAGGTTGGTGCTTGAAGTGACAACACGGATGGCGCCGTGTCAGATGCAGTCCATAATAGAAGTCACCAGCACTCGAAGTTATGTGGAAGAAGTAAAGCACTATTAGATCGTCACATGCGTCCAACAGCCAACGTTTCAGGGCCACGCAGGGTCCCTCCTTCTGGGCGACATAGTCACATAGAGTCACTGTCGCCCAGAAGAAGGGACCCTGCGTGGCCCTGAAACGTTGGCTGTTTGACGCATGCGACAATCTAATAAGTGCTTTACTTATTGCACATATCTTGGAGTGCTGGTAACTTCTATTATGGCATGACGGAGTAATTCTCAGTCAAACTTTCACAGCACTGAAAATTGAAAATAGTCTGGTGATGAAGTGGTTAAAGTGCATGTAAATCCAAAATCTATTCTGTGCTCGATGTTATGTCTTAAGCTGGCCATGCACTAGTAGATTTACAAATGAAAGTTCTTTCTTTACCACCCGATAATGTTTTCTGCAGAAGATGCGAATAAAAGAACTTTTAATATGGACGTTTTTTGGAAATCTACTTGTGTACGGCCAGCTACAGCCAGTTTTCTTAAGCAAATGTAATTTTTCTATCTGTTGCAAAGTTTTTGTACCTAGAGATTCTGCCAGTAACAGCACTTCCTGATTCAGGCTGATGATACTAAGCCATTAGCAGCAGCATTGTCAGCCGGACATGCACATTCCTTTAGTTGGCCGTTGGGCTGCCTAATAAGCTTATCAGATAGGCAGCCCAACAACAAGCTGATGGAGCTCAGCTTAGCATTATCAGCCTGCAGCAGAAAGTGGTAGGCTATCCAGTTAAGGAACTTTTACAACAGATCCAAAAAAAAAAATCAGACATTAAGAAAACTGCATACAATGAGGTATGATGCCAAAAAGATACTAAAAATATAGATTTAGGATTTACATATACTTTAAGTCGGGGATGGGCAAACTCCGGCCCTTCAGCTGTTGTGGAACTACAAGTCCCATGATGCATTGCAAGATTCTCACAGCCGCAGGCATGATTCCCAGAGACATGATGGGACTTGTGGTTTCACCACAGCTAGAGGGCCGGAGTTTGCCCCCTTCTGCTATAAGTGTTCATTTTTCAGCAGGTAATTTCTCTTATTTGATGATGGAAACTTTAAAGTGCATTTCCACTTTTGCAGCCAAATTGGGATAACACCTATTTTATAATTGGTACATGTTCCCAGTAGGGTTGCCACCTTCTCTTCAAGCCAAACCCGAACACTGTAGCGCCTCGCGGCAATTTTTTGGTAAAGTACACTATGCACATATTTTGTGATTAAATAACATTGGAGGTAATCACAAAGATGCCAGTGTGCCACACATCCACAGATATACAATCTGTACACAGTGGTGTACTCTGGTTTGGGACCGCCCTAGGCAAGACGAAACTAGAGCGCCCCCCCACTTAATCCGCAGGATCTCAGGGGGGCTGTGCAGGATCTGTGGTGGGCTCTGCCATAGAGCCCACCACAGATCCTGCAAAGCCCCCTAGACCCTGCAGAGCCCACCACAGATCATGCACACACCCCCTAAGACCCTGCAGACCAGTGCGGGATGTGTGGTGGGCTCTGGCCAACATAGACTCCACCACAGATCCTGTGTAGCCCACCCGAGACTCTCAGGTGGGCTGTGCAGGGTACCTTTAGCAGCAGTGTGATCATCTTACCTGCTGCTTGGTCCCCGGCCTCCTCCACCCATGGACTGGTGCTGCAGGACCCGACCTCCTTCGCACGTCGACGGCTCTTCTATGACCCAGTGTTCTGTCAAGCATGCACCGGCTTCCTATAGCGCGATGGCACCCTGGCCCCGCCCCTTTCTGATACGACATGGTCTCTGCCTCGCCCCGCCCCCTCCTGCT
>NW_017306356.1:58742-62476 GCF_000935625.1 Nanorana parkeri | reverse complement strand
CGTCCTGTGATGCCCCCGCCGCCTCCGCCCGCCCCCCTGAAGTCTGCCACCCAAGGCCAACGCCTTGTTTGCCTTGCGGCAGAACCGCCCCTGTCTGTCCGTAAACGATGCCCCCATAAGATGCGAGTATGCCACAGGACCCCAGATATGTACTATACAAAGCAGTATCCATATACCTTGCCGCACTCCTTACCGTATATCCCAAAAGTAACGGGTGATCGTAATGACTGCAGATGGCACCACTCACAAAAGAACTCCAATACAGATGTCACCAGCACCAAGATTCCATGTTAGTGTAAATTAGGGATGCACCGATACCATTTTTTCGGTATAAAGTATGAGTACCAATATTTTTGGTACTCGCCTATACCAAATGCCGATACCAGTGCCTTGTGCCCCAATTATCAGGAAGTCGGGCGGCGGATCATGACCTGTTGCCCGGCTTCCTGATTGCCTGTGAAGCCAGTGTTCCAGTGAAAGAACACCGACTTCAGAGGCTGCCTGACTTCCTGACCAATCAAGAAGACGGGCGGCGAGTCATGATGTGAACCCGCCTCCTGGCATCCTGATTGAAGCCAGCTTCTTAGCCACTTTTTTCAAGGCAGCCTGGCTTCCAAACCAATCAGGAAGGCGGGCGGAACGTCATGACTCGCGTCCCGGCTTTCTAATTGGTTAGGAAACCAGGCTGCCTAGAAAAAAAGTGAATCCAGCTTACTAGCCAATCAGGAAGCTGGACAGCACGTCATGGCCAGCCTTCTGGCTTCCTGATTGGCTAGGAAGTTGGCTTCAATTTTTTCTAGGCAGCGTGGCTTTCTGACCAGGAGGCCGGGATGCGAGTCATGATGTACCACCTGGCTTCCTGATTGATTAGGAAGCCTGGGGGCATGTTACGACCCGCCTCCTGGCTTCCTGATTAACATAGATGCTGGCGTCACATTTTTCGTAGGCATTTCTCATGGCTTCCTGACCAATCAGGAAGCTGAGAGGTGGTTCATTACATGCCGCCCAGCTTCCTGATTGGTTAGGAAGCCAGGCTGCCTAGCAACAAGTGAAACAGGCTTTCTAGCCACTCAGGAAGCCAGGAGGCGGGTCATAACCCACCGCCCGGCTTCCTGGTTGGAAAGCCAGCCAGCTCCAGTGGCGTCACAGGTGGGGTGCGGGGGGGAGCGGCCCGCACCCAGGGGACACAAAATGATTGTCATGTTGGTGTCATCCCCCTCTGAAAAGTCGGGCACTTGGTCAAGGACCGAGAGCCAGACACTTGCTCGAGATAGGAGGGGACCCAGCGGCATACATTATCCTGCCAGGTGACGTCCCCTCCTCTATCTGCCGGCGTCCATCACCAAGATGGCCGTCGGCAGGTAACGGCGGTACCGCGCGTGACGTCACTGCGGGGTGTCACCCGGTACCCGCACCGGGTGTCACCCCACCTCTGGATGCCTCTGGCAGGCTCCATGGTCCCTTGGCACTGGCGGTCAGAGGGAGTTCTTCCTCTGACCAGAAGTTCTGGTATCGGGTAAGGTATTGGAGCATTTGGACGAGTACGAGTACTCGCCTAAATACTCGGTATCGGCACTGATACTAGGATCGGTATCGGCACATGCAAATCCATTTTATTTATAGTTGTCATTCAAACGACAAGCGCATTTCTGAGCCTGATAAAGCGGACTCTGAGCGGCCCCAAAAGCGCTTGTCGATTGAAAGACAACGATCAATAAAATGGATGTTGCACTAACATGGAATCTGGACAGCTGTATTGGATGATATGCAGTGGCGTAACTAGAACCTTCAGGGCCCCGATGCAAGAAACCATGAAGGCCCCCCCCCATGGCACCAGCACCATGGTTAACAGAAAGGCTGCCGAGGTCCCCAGCAAGCGCAGGACCTCAGGCAGCCGCTTGTTTCAAATTTTAGTGCCGGTGTTCTGTCAAGAACGCCAACCCAGTATCTGCGTTTACATACAGATGGGATTAACAAGGATACCGCCATTTATTTACAAATGATTATTTTGTAATTGTTCATTGTGACCGTTAATAATATGCCGTCCATGGCAGTGAGTGACGGATGGAATATTAACAGTCACAATTAACGATTTAAACAAAATACTTTGTGAATAAATCCCGGTTTCCTCCATAATATTGGTCTGTGCGCAAGCGCAGATGCTGAGGTCGGCAAATTCGACTACATCGGCGTTCTCGACAGAACACCGGTAGCTGCGTTTAGTATCGGGGCATTTTCACGAGTATAAGCACTCGGGAAAATGCCCAGTATTGGGACTGGTGCATCCCTACTTAATAATATAATGCATTGCTGGGACTTGTAGTCCTATATAGTTGGAGCTATTCTGCATTGCTGTATAATCATCATACACCAATGCAGAATACCACCAGCTATGCGGGACTACAAGTCCCAGCAATGCATTATAATAAAAGTCGGCTATGCAGAATACCTCCAGCATTCCCCCCCACTAGAATGCATTGCTGGGACTTGTAGTCCTACATAGTTGAAGTTTTTCTGCATTGCTGTATAATCATACAGCAATGCAAAATACCACCTGCTGTGCGGGACTACAAGTCCCAGCAATGCATTATAATAAAAGTGAGCACTATATCACCAGCATCCCCCATTCCACTCCAGACTTACCTTTCCTCTCCTGCAGGGCCCTCTTCCTCGTCTCTGCGGCCAGGGGGCGGAGCTAAGAGGAGAGGGTCCTCACACAGCAGAATGTGCTGCCTGGCGGTGCCTGCAGCACATTCTGCTGGACCAGTGACAGCCTCTCCATCCCCGCCGCACAGGTGCCCGTACATGCTGCGGGTGGCTATGCGGCAAGGAAGGAGCGGCACGATCTCGGGGGGGGGACTCTTCTTCCTCGCTGGGCCCCCCCAAGTGGCGGAAGCCAGGGCCTGGTGACCCTGCCCTGTGACCCTGGTAGTTCCGCCAGTGATGATATGTACTATAGCACATAAAACATGCCCCCACAAAACATGTCACTAGTTACCTATGGCATTTTTTAATGGGGGCATGTTTTATGTGCTATAACAACAAGCCCCCCCCCCCCCCTACTCTTTTCAATAGATATTTTTTATTAAACATGTTGATTAAATGTTGTAAATACCTTTCCATTAGTAGAGAGGTCCAGGTGCAGAGAAGGACGGTGTCAGTCACAGGCAAGAAGAAGAAGCCGCTGTCCAGCCCAGTCCACGCGCAGTCTGCTTTCTCCCCTGCTCTCTCTCCCTCTCTGATGTCACTTCCTCTCAGAACACCGTGATCAGAGAGAAGGAGAGAGGGAGTGACTGGAGACAGTGCCGCTCAGCGCTCACCGCTCGCTGCCCGGCGTTCAATGCCCGCCGCTCACCACTCGATGCCCGGCGCTCACTGCCTACCGCTCGCTGCCCGGTGCTCACCGCTCACCACCCGCCGCCAGGTGAGCAAGTCTGCCGTTTGAATCCTGTGTACGGGTGGGAGCCCGCCTCCCACCCGTACACAGGATCCGAAACCCGTACTGTCCGGGTGAAAACCGTACGGGTGGCAACCCTAGTTCACAGTCATGCAACATAACTGCTGCTTTATGCTTGCTGACATATCTTAGTTAGCTTTTCCCACTATGTAATGTTAAAGAGGAACTTTACCCACATCTTTAAAATAGCAACAAATACACCTTTAACCCCTTAAGGACAAAGGTCTTTTTTTTTCATTTTTTGCACCCATGTTGTAATCCACATTTTAGGCCTGAA
>NW_017306356.1:3512-57418 GCF_000935625.1 Nanorana parkeri | reverse complement strand
GTACTGTCCGGGTGAAAACCGTACGGGTGGCAACCCTACAGACAACTTAGCACTATGATTCCACCTGCTGCCTACTATGTCACTACTATAGCCATACAGCCAGCAGGAAGTTAAGACTAATCATCTCAGTGCCAATATACTGTAGACAATCTAGTTTTTAATAGATGTATCTCTAGAGGGATGACTTTGAATCCTAATATAATAAAGCTGTTTTAGTATAATGCATGACATATAGAAAATCTGAATGACATAGAAAATAGATATACTTTTGAATCCAGGCACATGTTAGCAGACCTCACAAGCAGCTAGCATATTTGAATCAGATTTGTTGGTAACCTTATGTGACCCTCCAAACAGCAGCATTTAAAATGGGAGAGACATCCAATCAGGGCTTTTTCTGTTGCTTTGGATAATGCTTACAGGTGGGAAAACAGAGAGACAACCTATTAGTGTTCTGCTGCAACTTATTTTTACAATCACAGGCTGGTCCTAATTTCAGGTTATATTGTGAAAAGGCAGTTTGTTCTTATAGAATATAAGATTAAAAATAATAAAACATTATTTTGGCATTATTTAAATTGCATATGAATATCTATCTACTACAAATAAAATAATTATGTCCAGGGTATATATTGATATACCGTAACAATTGGATTTAATTATAGACCAGGATTTCAATATAGGCAGGATTTCAGTTGGACAACAACAGGCAATCTGTTTTTCTTGAACTGTTTCCTTTTAAAGCAGACCTTTACCCCCTTTGACTAAAAATCAGAGCAGCATAAATCTCTGCATGCTGATGTAAACTCATCTTACATTCATTAGGTAAACAAACATATTTTGCCCTTACTTACAATTTCTTTATTTTCCCTTCTTGGTCCACTTTGGCACAAATTATGTAATGTGCCCAAGCATTGCATCCTTGGAAGGTTTCATCAGCAAAGCATTGCTGGGAAATCTCATCTGTAATCTCACGAGTTCCGAAGAAGAGGTATTTTCCTCCCTTGAGATGATGTGCATTGTCACATGTCCTAGTCACATGTGCCAGAGGTCCAGGAAGTAAAGGGAGTTCTAGTAACCAGCTGTTAATTAAAATGGCCACTATCACAAGCCTGGGGAAGAAAAGAAAAAAAGGTATGCAAAAAATAAAGAGCTGGCAAATATCTAAGGTATCTGTTTGTAGATTGACATTAGTAAGCATTTCTAAATGTACATTTGTTGTTATTTTAAAGAAATTAGTAAAGTTCCTCATTACATTTTAAGGCATACAACAGAGTAAATATGGTAACGGCAGGATGGGATTGGTAAAATAATTTAAATACACATCATGTAGTAGATTCTTCTCATTTTAAAGCACTACTAAAACACTGTTAAAGAGGGGTCATGTATAAATTGTATCTTCTTACAAGAAGTAAGGTGAAATGCCAAATGCAATAGTCTTAATAAAGATTTTACAGATACATTTGCTGAATATAAAATGAATACCAACCTACCAAAAATCACAAAGAACATTTTGAAAACCTTGTTAATCAAGAGAGAAATGAGCTGTTCTTAAACTAGTATTCAAATAAGTCTTGGCGTCGATTTTCACCACTCAATTTATGCCGGTCCCAAATGCCAGTTTTAAATACTAAAATGACTGTAGAAGAAGCAGTAGAATGTCAAAGTACCGCAGCGCTGAATACTGAAAAATGGCCTGGATGGGAAGGGGGTTTAACACCGCGGATGTCAACTGGTTAAACAACTTGAAATATTTGAATATCCTGAACCAGACAGTTTCTCTGCAGAATTCTTCAGGGTTATGGTGGAAAGACTAGCTACTGAGCTTAAAATATTGTATAATTATATGTTAAAGCTGAACTCCAGGCACAGATACATTCATTTAAATATATTCCACAATAGCCATACATGATATAAATCCACTTTGCATACACAGAAATTCCACTTTGAAAATCCAGAAATTACATTGTAAAAGTAGTGGTGACATTATCACTGTGCTGGTCATAGCCTGTGCAGAGAATAGTGTTGAGGAAGGAACGTGACCAGTCCATCCACCGCAAGCTGCCTACAGAAACTGCATGGGGGCACATACAAGGAGAGAGAACAGCAGTGAGTGGTCTTAATATAAGAAGCTTCTGCACAGAGGCAAAGTTTCACACTGGCTTAATGCACAGATCTGAGAGAAAATCACAAAGCATACCCAAATTCAGGAACTAATACATATAGCTCTTGCATTTAGACATTATTTTCTTATCCCAGAGGTCTGATTTAAAGAGTGGGTATACCATCTTTAAGGTCTCATGAAACATGTATTACATTCACCTTTAGCCAATCTTACAAATGTCAATGTAGCTCTTGGTTTTTCGCCCTTGTGTTCGAATTTTTTTTCTACCAGTTTTAGGTGGTGTCCTCTAGTCTAATCTAATCTACACAATGTATTATCCTGGAAATGATTGTGTTTCTATTTGTCTTAAGTGTGTCTATTTGTATTAAAATGCTTTTGATTACTGCTTTTCAATATTAATATGAAGTCAATATAGAGCTGATGTTAGGGCATGGTATAGTATGGGGTATGGCATTAGCTAGACTTATTTTTAACAGTAATTCTCAGGCAACCAGAAACAACAATTATACAGAATCTACCAATCCCTGTGGATGCTGGATAATGGGGAGTTTACTGTATATATACTGTATATATATATAAAATTGCCCATCTGGCACATCAAGCTTATGGACTAGTATCTTTACAGTAAGAGGCCTGCAGGCCTGCAAGTGTACAAACATTTTTGTTCACATTGTGGAATTTTGGATGGCTTGGTAAACTGCTGTCAGTTTTTTAGACTCAACACGCCTCGTTCACACCAGATACAGTGTGTTCCGGCCCGATTCTGGCCAGAACGCACTACATGGCATTGCAGCCGGCTCACTATGTTGTTGGGCAGGAGGGGGCATGGCGGTCCATTGAAGTGAATGGCACCGTAGCCATGCCCTCTGGCCGCAATGGTATCAGCCGCACGGGATCACAAGGCACATTATGCCTGTGGACCGATCCAGTCCGAACAAAATAGTGCTTGCAGCATTTTGTTCGGACTGGACTGCAGGCATAATGTGCCTTACGATCCTGTACGGCCGATCACATTGCAGCAGGAGGTAGTGGCTATGGTGCCATTGACTCCAATAAACAGCCACACCCCGTCCTGCCCCACAACTTAGTGAGCCGGCCGCAATGCGATACAGTGCATTCTGGCCAGAATCGGGCCGGAATGCACTGTATCTGGTGTGACGAGGCCTAAGATATAAAATGCCTTTTCAATGTGAGGGAAATCCTCTCTTAGACAGTTGTTACTGCAACAAGTGTCCCCAGTAGATCATTTCCTCCTTGGTCTTCCTCTTCTCTTTGCAACTGAATTCCTCTTCTGGTAGCAACTCATAATTTTGGATTTTCCTCCACAGTGACACTGATGATCGGGACAATTAGACCACCAATAACATGGGGACTACTGTTTCTAAACTAATACTTTTTTTTCCCTCTTGTCTGTCGTTTTATATTGTGGAGGATTTGAGGGAAGGGATCACTTTTAGCTGCTGTGCCATCAATAGCAAACTTTTTTTATGCTGAAACGCTTCCCGTAAAAAAAAAAATTACCCTAATTTCTTCAATATTTGCAAGTCATCAATGAACAGCCAGATTTAAGTCTCTTATCTATGCTAGACAGCCATTAAATTTAACACTTTGTTAACTTTTTGTTATAGACACATTATGTAATAAACAACAGAATAAAGTACAAATTAGAGTTCAGCGTAACACAAATGCGGCTGCAATACACCACTGCAGATAACACTACAGTGTAGATTGCACTTGAATAGCTTCTTCCCCGGCTTCTCTAGCTGAGGAATGACAGCTGAGGAACCTGAAGTGATGCCATCTCTTCCTGCTCCATTCAGCGGAGAGTAGATTGTCAAATGGATGTTGGCCAGTTCCTCTCCCCTCTACTTGGTGACACCCGTGATGCAGGTCCCAGGGTAGGTGTTGGGTGTGGGTGTCTGGTGTGGATGTTGGGTGGGCGGACTCTTCACTAGCCCAGCTGGAAGCAATCTGGCGAAAGCTCAGCCGCCAGAATCACTTTCAGGTAAAGCCAACAGTCGTTTCTACACAGTTAAACAGAATTCCAGTGACTTTAACTGCTGAGAGTTTGTTTAGAGGGGCCTGCTGCCTGTGATGTATGGCATACATTGTTGACAGTGAAAGGGTTAAAGTGAGAAGCATAGTATCTAGTCATAGGGCCACGATTTTGGTGTAAATCTTGAAACCTGCATTCTAAAGGACAATGGGGCGGCAATAAGCACACATTTTATGGTCCCTGTCAGTTTTAGGAAGGACAGTTACATGAGTGGTAAGCATGGAGGATGGAACCGATTGTGAGTTCATAAAGTCATTGTCCAAACCAAGTACCCGTGTTAAGGAGGAAGAACCATTGCAAATGAGTATCAGTTTGGGTTTTAGTAGTTTCATTCTTAAGAAGCCACTCATTTAGCCTCCAGTTATATTGTCTGTGGTGAGGGAGGGTACATCTGTATACTTACATCATTGGGATCAGACCAAGTAATGAGACCTATACTCGAGGGGATGGTATTTTGCAAGGTAGTGGAAATAGTGAGAAAGCAATATTCTACTATGCGTTTTGTTTACAGAAGAATAAAAGGTAAATTGTTTATCTGACGGGTTCATGGTTCTCCAGATATTAAACAAAGAATGTTGCTTAAGCAGCAGTTGAAATTGTTTAGAAAGATGTAGCAAATTTTGAGAAAGTGGCCCAACCTCGTACCCAAGTCTGTCCAACTATGGGAAAAGGGGAAAATTAAAATCTACTCTCATTAACAGGTATGTGAATTTGAAAAGCACACTCTATGATTGACGTTGGGAGCATACACATTACACAGGCTTAAGGTTTCTATGCCACATTTACCATACAAGTTTTTAAATTTGCCATCCTTAGGGATCTTTCAAGAGAATCTTTCAATAGAATGGCCACTCCTGCCTTTTTTTAGGTGGTGTGGTAGCAGAGTAAGCAATTGGATGATGCTTATGTAAAGTTGAGGGAATTGTGAGGAGTGAAATGGGTTTCCTGTAGGAACACTACATCCGGATCTAATTTCTTAAGTTCCTTAGAAAGCAAACCATGCTTGAAAATTGGAATGTAATCCCTTCAAATTGAGAGAGACTAATTTATAGTATTTATTTGAAGCCAGCATGTGGGAAAAGTGGAAATCAAAAGGGGAAAACTCATCAGCTGGGTACCTGGAGTACAAGGAGAGAGAACCACATCATGTATCTAGAGCCTCTGTCCAAGGGTAAAAAAAGAGAAAGGCCACTGGGGGGAGTAAGGAATATTAGGAAGAAAACAAATGAGAAAAGATACTGAAACTAGACCAGAGGAACATTTTAAACAAGTGTAATTACCAGAACAAGACAATAAATAGTAAGCTCAGAGGAGCAATTGACCACCCAGAAATCTTTGCAATGGTTCTAAAGTATCCATTCCAACATGCCCCAAGGCAACAGGGTAAGGATACTACAATAAAAAAGCATGTAACCACCATATCATTTTGTGGGTGTAACAGTCAAGAGCAGGGTAATGCTTTCTCTGCAAATCCTGCCTTATAGAACACAAGAAAATCCACAAAATGAAAGCGCTGTATAATTAAGGAGTCATAAGTGATAACAAGACAATTTCAAGTGCAGAGAATAGCAATAGACCAGTTTCTCCAGGCCACCAAAACACAAGACCAATGTACGGTACAAGTGCAGAGACTAGAGATAATTATAGCTGGAGTAGCAAGTTCACAAAAATTCTAGGTAGGGAAATAAAGATAGTGAGTGGCATTAGGTAAGTGGCCCAGGTCCACTAACACATAAAACAATACATCCAAAAAAGCTATTTTTTTACCACATTAGGTTATAGCAGGCCAAAAGGAGGGGCTCTTCTCGCCTATTTGTAGACTTTCACAGACACATTTGAATAGTTAAAAAATAACTTTTTTATACAAATGCAATAAAATGGAATATAAAAACAAAGGGGTCTATTCACGAAGCTGCCGAGGGATCTGGCCGTAGCTTCGGCCGATCCTTCGGCTAGCTCGGCCCCAGGACCCCTTCGGTTCAGTAGAACCGAGGGGGTGCTGTACGGGCTATTCACAATAGCCCGTACAGCTCCCGATCATGGCCGAGCGGCTCAGTCGAGCCAAATGCATATGCATCGGCTTGGCTGAGCCGTGCATAAAGCCGAAGCTGGCCCGAGCGGCCGGCCAACAGCCTGCTTCTGACAGCTGGGCGGAGCCAGCCGTGATCTTACGGCTGGCTCCGGCCACTTTCAGAGAGATCAGCGTCCCTGGTTGCTAACCAGGGACACTGATCTCTAAACAGCTAACTCTCCCTGGCGCCCCGGGAGCCTCCTGCTCCCGGCCGCCAAGGAGAGAAACAATGGCGTGTCATTTTTTTCTTTATTCTGACACAAGCGATGTCCCCTTGTCCCCATGGGCTTGGGGACACCCTCCTAATGCCAAGGGCATGAGGGCAGGACCCTTTCCTGCACTGCTTGGATCAACGGTCTGGTAGGACTGTTAAGGGGGAACCCCAGCCCCCAACAATGGGGGTAAAAATGTGGGTTCCCCCTTAAAATTCTTTAGGTCTGGTAGGATTTTGGGGCGAACCCCACGCACTTTTTTGTGTTTTAACTTGGGGGTCCCTCCTAACATTTCTACCAGACCTAAAGGGTCTGGTATGAATTGGGGGTGAACCTCACGCTTTTTTTTCATCTTCTGCAAACTAAAAAAAAAATGTGATTTTTTTTTTCCTAATGTCATTTTGCTGCAACAAAATTTCGTCCATAAATGAAATTTCGACCGGACTACCGCTAAAAACGAATTTCGTCCGAATCTAAATTTCGAAACAAATTTAATTTCGGACCCGAATCCGAAAAACAAAACAATGCAAAATCTGAATCAAAACGAAATAAAACTAAACAATTTTTTTGCTGGTGCACATGTCTACTGCTAGACTGGTACCCACAGCCCCTTCTCCCCCAGGTTCCAGCGGTCAAAGGAGCCATGTCATCCCATCTAATGCAGCTGCATTAGATGTGTGGATGCCCAGAGACATTTCACTAGCAGAGCAGAGGAGCAAAGAGGTGAGCACAGCCACAGGACTGAGGATCAGATGAGTTTATTTTCTTTATTTTAGCCCCTGGAGCTCTTTTTTTCCCCTGGATTTCTTCTTAAATAATAAAAAAGTGCATTTATGCCAGGGAGAAGTATAGAATGTAGCAAATGTTCATATGAAATTTAACTTGAAAGGTGAGCACCTGCTCAGAAGCTGCAACAACCAACATCAAAGAGAGCCAGAGACAACAAATAACAACTGAACTACTGGCTGAGAATAACAGTATACAAGCACCATCCAATCTTATACATGTTTAATACCAGTGTTCAATACTTAATCTCCAACATATGATTTTCTAAAGAAGTTGAGATTTAACCCCTTCATGACTGAGGCCCTTTTTTCCATTTTTTGCACCCATGTTATATTCCACATTTTAGGCCTGAAAATGATATAAAACCCCCCAATATTATATATTTTCTGAATGCCAAGACCCTATAGAATAAAATGGTGGTAGTTGAAAATTTTTATGTTGCGCAATATTAGCGCAACTTCTTATTAAACCCCAAAATTTAGTGACAAATTTTATTAAATGCCCCAAAACACAACAAATTACCCATTTTTTTAATGAAATATAAAAGATGAGGTTACAACGAGTAAAACGATACCCAACATGCCCAGTTTACAGATTGCACTAGATGGAGTCTGTTTAAACAGCCCCGATGCTGGCGACGTACACTGTACGTCGTCAGTCACGAAGGGGTTAACTAAAAGTATTTAATGATCACATTTTGTGAAAAGCAATTTATTGTTCACTTATTTAATTTGCACATGATTGGGTATTCATAGTAGGGATGCACCGATACCACTTTTTTAAGACCGAGTACCGATACTTTTGATCAAGTCCTTGCAGATACCAATTACCGATACTTTTTCTTAAAGGGACAGGTCACATTTTTTCTAAAGCAATACAAACTAATGCTTTAAGGTCACTTTCTTAATATTATGATCATGAGATGACGAGGGAGCATGACGCCGGCTTCCCGGCCAATCAGAATGCCGGGCGCTGCGTCATTACACGGCGCCTGGCTTCAGGATTTGCTTGCTTCCTGACCAATCGGGAAGCCGGGCAGCGCGTCATTGCACGCTACCCGGCTTCTTGATTGGCCGGGAAGTCGGCTCCATGCTCTCTCATCACAAGTGACGAGAGAGCAAGGAGTCGTTTCCTGGCCAATCAGGAAACCGGGCAGCGTGTAATGATGCGCTGCCCGGCTTCCTGACACAGGAAGTACTCGTGCTAGGTATCGGAGCATTTGGGCGAATGCGAGTACTCACCCAAATACTCGGTATCGGCACCGATACCGATACTAGTATCGGTATCGGTGCATCCCTAATTCATAGTGAACAGGAATTTGCATTTAATGCGATTGGATAGCTGATTGAATATTCACTCAATTTATTGTGTAAGAATTCTCAACTGCTTTATTAGATAAGCTCAATAGTCACCTCTGTGTTCTTTCACAGATGAGACATGTCTAAAGGAAACTTTTAACGAGGAAATTAATGTAGCTGCCATTTGTATACTCTTTTTGAGAGCGAGTTGCCTATCTATCTGATTTTTAGTAGCGTTTGGTGGTGTTGCTAGAGCCTGGGCACCCTGGTATTGCAAGACCCTGGGCACATGCCTTTGGTCATCTACTGAGTGCCCCTAATCTCCTTTACACTACTTGCTACAAACATCTGCTGAATATCTACTGAACTTTTGTAATTCCACCAGTAAAAACATTTTCAATTTTTATAATCATTATAGGTAGGACATTTAGCAGATTAGAGAATATGTAATTATTTAATAAATTACAGAGTTTCTGTGTTTGTCTTTACTTCACAATGCATATATTTTTTCTCTCCTAATAAAATAATGCTCACTGATTAGCAGAGTCCGCATCTCCTTTTGAATTTTTCTATTTTTAATGTTTTTTTTCATTTTTTTATGCAATCATGATACATTGGAATTTTAATTTTTGTTATATTATCATATAATATATTAAGTATTAAAAATTAATAAGTAAAGGGATGCCTGCCTTTACACGCACATGAACTTTAATGGCATCCCAGTCTTAGCCCATAGGGTTCAATATTCAGTTGCTCCCCCCTTTGCAGCTACAACAGTTTCGACTCTTCTGGGAAGGCTGTCCACAAGGTTTAGGAGTGTGTCTATGGGAATGTTTGACCATTCTTCCAGAAGCGCATTTGTGAGGTCAGGTACTGATTTTGGACGAGAAGGCCTGCTTGCAGTCTCCGCTCTAATCCCAAAGGTGTTCTATTGTGTTGAGGTCAGGACTCTGCAGGCCAGTGAAGTATCTCAACCCCAAACTGGCTCATCCATGTCTTTATGGACCTTGCTTTGTGCACTGGTGTGCAGTCATGTGGGAAGAGGAAGGGACCATCCCCAAACTGTTCCCACAACCTGTGATTTAATACACCACAATACACACATATGAACTATATGTGAGTTGTGGTGAACTGGGGAAAAAAACATTTAAGTATGTTAAAAGCTCAGTCTGTAGCTGACCTATATTGTTTACACAGCCAAGCAATGTGTTCAGTGCAGATGTACCCTCCTGCAGTCTATTATATGCTGTACTGTGTATTTGGGTGCATAAAATTTGCAAGTTTATTAACTAGATGTGCCAAACAAGAGATGATAATAACACCATATACAGTATAAGTTCAAATCATGAGTTTAAACTCAAGTGACCTGTGTGCTGGAATCTAAAGAGAACTGATATAACTATATTAGGCACAAGAAGTTTGAGTTACTTTAAGTAGAAAAAATGAAGGAATACATTCTGCGATCATTTTGACCCTGGGAGCATCAGTTGTCACAGCTAATGCTTTTGTCTTTGTGTAGTTAATTGCATAATAGCAGCACTGATACATGTCTCAGCATTCTAAAGGAACAAATAAAGCTTCAGACTGTCAACACAGAAACAATTTCTAAATTGATAAAAAGCAAAAAAAAATAACTTTAGGCTGAATAGAACCCTATTACTTTGATCTTGATGCATTTACCATTGAACTGGTTGCACAATGGTCACACAACAAAAATGTATGAAAAAATGTATTTCTATTAAGTCATCCAATGAGCAGTGTGAAACAATGTGATTTTATACTGAATGTCCTAGCCTGCACTAGGTTAATCTATTTATAAAGGACAATGAGAACATATAAACCCAGAGGCAGCTGTTCATGTAGCAAGGTGAATGTTCACTTTTCAAAATTAAAAATGGCCGATAACTTGCTGTCACTCCCCATCTGGGAAATATGGTCATGGTATTTGATCAATGTCATAACCTGGGACACTGGATTGTTGACATTTTTCTGCCAGCTGGGGAAAGTCCAATGGGGGGGATTGTAAGAGCAGTTCATTGTGATTTTGTTGGCAGGTCACTAGGAGTATTGTTCCTGATTGATGTGATGCTCCTGACCTGCACAATATGCCATTCTAACATTTACTGCCGTCCACATTATGCAACTGTCTAATAGCAATCTGCAATCAACCAGCAATAGCTCACTATAGCAGTAATCAAATGTTGCAGGGAGATGCCAAACAGAGCTGCGATAGCTCTCTCCTAGACTTTGTACTCCTATAGAGCAAGCTGTAGATGTAGGGGTGCCACCTTTTCTTTAAGTGAAACCTGAACACTCAATTTTTTTTTGAGACTATAGAGGAGAGAGAGAGGAGAGGCAGCCAAGAGAAAGAGCAAGAAGAGACAGCCAGGGTAGAGACTAAGGAGACCGTCTATAGAGGACTACAACACCCAGCAATAAATTATACAGCAATACAAAATGATATGAAGCTTCATACCATGTGTTGTTCCGGTGTGGTGCCCTGATGTCTCTTGTTACAAACGTCCCAAATCCTGTAGCACTCCTTACCGGAAATCCCAGAAAAGTTAAATGGGTGCTCGAAATGACAGTGGATGGCGCCTCACAAAGAAACAACTTTGAATGTAGATGTCAACAGCACACCAGCAAGACAAAAACACATGGGTCAGTGCAAATCCACACAGGGCCCCCTTCATCAGGCTCAGACACATCTACTCTGAGCCTGATGAAGGGGACCCTGTGTGGTCCTGAAAGTGCTTGAATTTCCGAGTGACATATTAAATGGATTTGCACTGATCCATGTGTTTTTGTCGTGCTGGTGTGCTGGTGACATCTACATTCAAAGTTCACTGATGTCTCTAGGATCTCAGGTGGCCTGTGCGGGCTCTCATCAGGGCTGTGGAGGCTCTCAGGTGGACTCCATGGGCTCTCTGGCGGACTCCACGGACTCTCAGCTGGGCTGTGCAGGCTCTCAGGTGGGCTGTGCAGGCTCTCAGGTGGGTTGTATGGGCTCTCAGATGGGCTATGCGGACTCTCAGATGGGCTATGCGGACTCTCAGGTGAGCTATGCAGACTCTCAGGTGAGCTATGCGGACTCTCAGGTGGGCTGTGCGGGCTTTCAGGAGTTATTTCAGGAGGCCCCCTTAGGGGACTATAAATCCAAGCAATACCCATATCTAAATGAATAACCATGTTACACAGCATTTACACCAAACCATTCCCAGCATACTGCAGTCCTCTCTATACAGAAATAAATCTATAAACGTAACAACAAAGCAAACTGATCAATGTAAAATGTGAACTGAATTCTGATGGTAGTAGGTCAGTTGTGTTATGGCACTATCATCCCACATGACAGCTTCTGCAGAAGAGCTGCACTAGGGGGATCATCAGGGAAGCAGTGTTGATTGGTTTAACCCACTACTCCCGCATGTGATTAGCAATGACAAAAGATTTATTGTTAAGGTGCCCATACACCTTACGATTGTCGGACTATAATCGTATGTGATCAACTTTTCGTCCGATAATCGTATGTGTGCATTGCAGTGTCCGACCGACAATACTGTACAATCGTACGACTTTTGACGGTCAAGCATGTTTGAAAACTTTGCTAGATCGTACGATTGTCGTAAGGTTGCTGGCGTTTCCGTCCGTCGTACGATGTACACTGCGCTTGCGCTAACGAAAATACGGCAAATCAATTACCGCATTTCGTCCAGGTGCTTTTGGTTAATTACAGCTAAATGATTCTTGCGATCATCGGGGCAGGATGGGGCTGCCGTACGAAAATCGTACGACTATTCGATCATCGGACGAAAAGTTTTGTCCGATAATCGTAAGGTGTGTGGGCACCTTTACACATCCCATCATGTAATCAATATATTAGAGCTGGGGAGGACTAGATAAGACATTTGCCTCTAAAGGGTCAGGTTCCTTTAATCAGATGCATAAGCAATACACTGAGCCGGCTTACACACAGTGAATGGGGTCACACAATTTGCCTGAGCTGTGCATAGATCAGAGTGTAAACAAGGTGTCAGAGCATAAAAACTCCCCCTCCATCCATCTTCCCCCAGGCACCTCCCTCTTCTTATCCATTTCCCCGCCATTAGCAACATCCTTATTTCTCTTCAGTCGCCTCTGGCTTTTGCCTGTCAACCAGTGCACACCCACCGCTGTTAACCCAGCCCTGCCTTGGCAGCTTTGTGATCATCCCTGGCTACTGCAGAAAAATCAACAGTCAGCTGTCACTTATCTGTCATATGTGCCAGGATCTCCATGTCTCCACAAGCCTGAGTCCTCTTCAGCCGCATCTGTAAAACATCATTGGTACTTAGTGTCTTGTGTTCGGGGGTCAGCTGGCCTGACACCCGGACACAAGACTTAAAAACCAGACTGTCCGGTTGAATCCTGGACAGGGGACAACCCTAAGTAGAAGCATCAGAACCGCAGGAGCTGATTGTTTCAGTCTTGGGTCCTTGCTGTTACAGAAAAACAACTGTCCTAGCACTAATTACTAGGGGCCCCTAGGACCTTCTGAGACCAGCGGCTGTTTTAAACCAGTATTCACATGTGCCAGCTCCCTGTCCGATCCTAAATTGTACTGAGGAAGTGGTTGTTATATTATTGTGTCATTTACATGGTTAATACTGCATGATAATGCTGCAGCAACCCAGACTTTTTTTCTAACTTAAAACATCTATATTTTCTTTCTACATCATGAAGGCTGCCTCCCTGGTCTGTAAGGCTACCCAATTAAATGTAAATAAAAACAAGAGGATATTTGCTAGAACATGACTGGTTGATTAAAATCAGCAAAGCTTCACCTTATTGACTAACCTCAATGGATGTTTGCTTTGCATAGGAAACATTCCTTTTGCTAAATGAACAATCTATACTCTCTAGTAAATCAAACCCATTTAGTTCTATAATTAATGGGCTTAATGGGCTCTAATTAATCTACGGGTATAGATAAAAGGATTACAATGCTTTATATGTAAAAAGACTACTTGCTTGCTGGATAAAGACTATTACTTACATAATAAATATTTTTTTATTTTCTGGCCATAATAAATAAAGAAAATATGTATACAATTACTAAACATTCCCTTTAAAACTCTCTACTCACATCTGTGGTTGCTGTCTAGGTTTCCTATATATACATTATATATATATTCATGTGCTTTTGAGAATATTCTGTGATGCAATATCATCCCTTCTATAAATCAGAAGAAATAACTAGGAGTTGCTTGTAAAGTAATCAGGTCCAGGTGCTGAAATCTTAAATCAGAAGTTACAAGGGGCAATTAGAAGTCTATACTGTATAAGAAATTAACTTAAAACTGTGATGAACTAAACACATTCTGAAGCAGAGAAAGGTTGTAGCCAAAATGTTTCTATAGCAGAGGTGTCAAATCCAAACTTACTAAGGGCCTTGCTGAGGGTTGTGAAAAAAAATAAGCTCGGCTGCTTGCTGCAGTACAAAAAAGCTCAGGCCCACTAATCATTTTATGACAGTCCTGGAATCCTGTGTATGAGGGCACTACAAGTGTCAGCAGTCCCTGTCTATTAAATGGACAGGGACTGCTGACACTTGTAGTACCCTCGCGCACAGGACATCAAGATTGTCATATAATGGACAGGGACTGCTGACACTTGTAGTGTCTTTACACACAGGACACCAGGACTGTCATATAAAATTGATATGACTTTCATGTGTCCTGTGTGTGAGGGCACTACAAGTGTGCAATGTAGCAGTGAGGGAAGGAAAGAAAGGTGGGTACATGCCTCTGGGAAGGGGTGGGCTAAGCAACTTTTACCTTTGACATGCATGGGCAAATAAATGGTTCAATTTAAAATATATCTAAATCCAAACCTTTTTGCAGCATTGGATAGTGTGTGGAAGGCTAGCATCTCTGGTTTTTATTTATGTCCGTGCTCCTCTTAGGGACATTTTCCCTCCCAGTTTGACCTGGGGCTATTGTTGTTAAGACACAAAGTCACGGGAAGTGCAACATTTTCAGTTTTCGCCTGAAGAGGAATAGAGGCATAGAGGCAGAATTTTTCAATGGGGATACTGCCTAAGAGATCATTAACCTCACTTTGAAGAAATGTCCTCTTACTTTCTGTGGTGTCAAGGAGACAGGACAGGGTAATGTCCCTGATGGGACACATATGACAAAAAAATATCACAAGAATTTTAAGCATTCCCTATTCTAAGAAAAGGTTTGGATTTAAAGCCCATTTATACGTTTGTAGAAGTATTTAAAAAAAAACATGCCAGCAATGTATACCAATGTACACGAAACAGGCATATGCAGCTGCTGTGTATAAACACACTCCTGTAATGGACTACAATCTCAATACAAATTAGTAAACTAAACCTGAGATTGTAGTCCATCACAGGAGTGAGCTTGGAGAGGTGACTACTTTAAGCTTCCCAGGCACTCCTTATATATTCCCCCTGGCAGTCCCCCCAAGGGGGGTCGAGAGCGCCCACTGCTGCCTTGGGTCTGCATCAGCAGGTCTATCTATCCATTTTTTTAAGCAAACTTGTATTATGTCTGTATTTGGTTTTGCATTAAAGATACCATCTTGAAATATCTCTTCGGCTTGGTATGTTTTTCTTATTTTTTCCCAAACTTCTTTTCAGTGAAAACCCTCTTTCTCCCCTAAGGAAGCTTGAATGTGAAACGCATTGAGAATTAGGACCCTTGCTGAACTATATCTGCAGTAATTTGGAACATCTATATTTGCAAAGAAACAACTTAGTGGATAATGCTATGGATGAATATATAATATAGTTCATGATCATGGGCAGGTTATGCACATACTAGGTGCTTCTGTTTCCTTTTAGTTGAACTGTTATATATTTTTTGTTATAGTTTGTCTTTTTTTTTTTTCAAATACATTTTTATTGAAGTTAAAAGACAATAAATTGACAAGTTAAGTCAGGGCATATTCACAGTACTCTATTGTACATATTAACAATACATTTATGTATCATCTCCTGGAATCTGGCGTCATCCAGCGCAGAGGGTTGGCAGGTGGGCTAAGCTAACGCTTACAGGCGTGCAGAATAGTACCAGCGTGATGTTAAGAGTGTGTTTTCCAGGTTTCAATGTACAATATGGCGGGAGTACTAATGATGGTGTGGAGGGGGAAGATCATGGGAGAACAGTGAGGGGAGAAGGAGAAGAGGGGTGAAAAGAAAAGGATGGGGAAAGTCTGGCTGCGAGCGGGAGAGGGGTTAGTGCTATCAGACTATTACAGTGCTCCCCCGTCATAAGGTAAGGAGGTGGCGGCTGGTAGCAGGGGGTGTAAACATGTCAATCCAGGGGGACCATATTTTCTCAAATTTTTGCATAGCGTTTTCCTTCTGTGCTGTCCGCTTTTCATGCGACATCGTCCAGTGTACGTGTCGTTTGAGGTTAGAGATGCTGAGCGAATTGGATAACCACGATTTT
Organism: Nanorana parkeri; assembly: GCF_000935625.1. Lineage (NCBI taxonomy): Eukaryota > Metazoa > Chordata > Amphibia > Anura > Dicroglossidae > Nanorana > Nanorana parkeri. Next base: position 41,407 of record NW_017306356.1, on the reverse strand, counting down.
GCTATTTCTCGTTTGGCTGCCGTCAAGATATGTAGGCATAATTTGAATGAGGCTATAGGGAGACCTACCGGCTTACAATTAAGAAGGGCGAAGGTAGGATCTTTATTTATGGGTCGTTGGAATAAGGACGAAAGTATTTTAAATACCCGATCCCAATAACTAGCCACTCTAGGGCACTGCCACCATATGTGAAAGAAGGTGCCTTGGTCCAGGCATCCTCGAAAGCACATTGGAGAAGATTGGGGTCTAAATTTAGCGATCCTCGCGGGTACCATGTACCACCGCAATAAAACTTTATAGTTAATCTCCAACATACTGACGCAGTGTGAGCTAGATTTCGTGTTGAGCCAGGATTGTTGCCACATGACATCTTCCAGAGGGGACCCTAGGTCCAGTTCCCATTAAAACGTGTAGGAAGGGGCAGGATGATCAGACGGTAGTAGGAGGTAGGTGTATAGAATGGAGATAGTTCCAGGAGCATGGGGATTGTCTCTGCAAATCAGGACCAGTCTGGGGAGAATGTCGCATATGGGTAAGGATAAAGTTCTTTATTTGGAGGTAACGAAAGAGCTCTCTGACAGGTAGATCATAGTGTTCTTGTATGTATGGGAAAGGTTTCACACCTGTTTGGGTCTGAAGGGTTCTGAATGATGTGAGTCCCTTGTCTGACCAGAGTTTGAAGCTAGGGGGATTATTGGAAGCTGGGGGGAAGTTGGGGTTCCGCAAGTAAGACATTAAGGGCAGCTGTGTGGAGGTCAGGTTCATGGTTTTGTTGAGGGAGTCCCAGGTACGTAGTGAGCAGGAGGTGAGTGGGTTTAATGGTGAGGGCCTCAGTTTGGGTTTGAGCCAGAGAAGGTTGGCTACTGAAGTAGACGGGTAGAATGAACCCTCGAGCGTTACCCAGCGGGGAATTTTCTCTGTTGCGTGATATTTGGTTAGTTGTCCTATTTGAGCTGCCTGATAGTACTTTAAAAAATTAGTGACTCCCAGTCCACCTCGGGTTTTTGGTAAATACATGGTGTTACGCGGGGTCCTGGGACGTTTATCATTCCAGATGAAACGCATGACCTTAGTTTGTATTGAGCGCAGCACTGATGTAGGAACCAATAGCGGCAGAACCCTAAATAGATATAGAATTTTAGGCAAAAAGGACATTTTGATGGCCGCTATTTTGCCCAACCAAGATAGTTGATATCTGGACCACACACACCAAGCAAATTTATTAGCTTCTTTATCAGGGCCGGATAATTGGCTTTGTAGAGTGTGAGATATGATGGGGTCAGATTTATCCCGAGATATGGAAGTGTGGATGAAGACCAGTGGTATGGGAAGTCTCTTTTCAGGGTTGTTACCAACGGTTCAGGAAGCGAGATGTTAAGGGCTGTAGATTTGGAATCATTGACATAGAGTCCTGATATGGAGGCAAATTGAGTTAGGATACACTTAAGGTTGGGGAGAGAGGTGATGGGGTTGGTAATAGTAAGGAGAGCGTCATCTGCGAACAGACAGATTTTGTGGGAAGTTCCAGCATAGGATATACCAGAAATATCCGGAGAGGAGCGTATTTTGCAGGCCAGGGGCTCTAGGATTAAGGCAAACAGTAGGGATGAGAGGGGGCAGCCTTGTCTGGTGCCCCTGAGGATATCAAACGTCGGCGAGCGGTAGCCCGAGTATTTTACATGTGCCGTGGGTTTGTGGTAAAGTGAGGTTATCCACGTGAGGAAGTGTTGGCCAAACCCCCAGCGTCGGAGAGCGGCGAAGAGATAGGGCCAAGATACAGTATCGAAGGCTTTCTTAATATCTAGGGATAAAAGCACGGCAGGAGTGTGTTGTGCCCGAGCAATGTGTGTAAGTAAGGTGATTCGGCGAACATTGTCACCGGCTTGCCTACTGGGTATAAAACCGACCTGATCCTGCGTCACTAGCTGCCCAATCACCTGATTCAGTCTGTTTGCCAGAACCTTAGCGAGCAATTTTACGTCCACATTTAGCAATGATATAGGTCTAAAATTGGAACATTCAGACTGATCTGTGTTTGGTTTGGGTAGCATGCAGATGGACGCAGAAAGGGAGTCTCGGTTCAGGTTACCCCCTGAGCGATGCAATTGAAAGAGGCGGTTAGAAGGGGCGCAATTTGATTTGGGAAATACCTGAGAGAAGTAAGGTAACCACAGAGTGGTCAGACCATGGGATGGGAAGGAGTTTAGATTGCATGATAGAGGGGACTAGAGAATGGGAGACGAGAATATGGTCTATTCTGGAGAAGACGTCATGTGGGTGAGAGTAATGTGTGAAATCTATCTTATGAGGATTTACCTCTCTCCAACAATAATGAGTGCGTGAGTAGAGAAAAGGTCACGGAATGCTTTAGCTGATGTCAAGTGTGTTGGAGTATCTTTAGATCTGTCTTTGTGGGGTAGGAGGACTAAATTTGAGTCACCACACAGGATGACCGTGCCCGTGCTGCTAGCCTGTGTTTTGTTCAATAGACCTGTGAAAAAAGGGAGTTGGTCAGTGTTGGGGGCGTAGTAAGAGACTAGGGTGACTTCAGAGTCATGCAAGAGTCCCGTGAGTATTAAGTATCTGCCTAGGGGGTCTCTGATTGTGGAATGGCATAGGAAGTTGGCTGAGCGACGGAAGCCGATCAAAACTCCCTTTCTCTTGCAATTATCATTGGCCATGTATATGGTAGGATATTGGGCGTGAAAATATTTAGGGCATGAGGACCTGGAGAAATGGGTCTCCTGCAGGCAGACAATGTCTGCATGAGAGGAGCGAAAAAAAACGGAATGCTTGTGTTCGCTTGTTAGGGGAGTTAAGGCCTTGGACGTTAAGACTTAAAATTTTGGTGGTCATGTCAATAGAGATATGAGAAAGCGCCTGGAAAATTTAATGAGGAATGGGCGAGGGCCCATATATGGTTCGCGTAGCCTGATTGGAAGGGCGACAGAGGGAGGAGGAAGAAGTGAGAGAGAAAGGGACAGGGGGTGTAGGGATGCAATAGATAGGACATAACAATAAATGCTATACAGAAAAAAAAACAGTTTGCAGCAAATGCTGCAGGCGGAGAGTATCCGCATCAATGTTGTAACTTTGGGTAGAGGGATCCATGCGATCCCTGTCCACCCAAGGTCGAGGGAGCACATTGACTAACTCCCCCGGACAATCGAATACATAAACATACCAAAACATCACTATAGAAAGTGTCTAAGAACTGTAAAGGCAATTGTTCCAAATAGGGAAACATAACTTATGCATAGAAGGTTAAGACCAAACAGAAAATCGGTAAATATTGCATTGCTTAACTAAAAGTGTAAGGGGAAGGTCCGATTGATCAGCCCCGAGGATCAGAATCTTACGGAAAGAGAGATGGAGCTCGCCTTTGCATAGATGGGTCAGGGAGGCCCCCCTGGGGCAATAAAAGAACAACTAGGCTGTAGGGGCATAACATATCGATTCCCTGCTGGCTAGGTCCTGACGATCTCGGTCAGGGACCGCCACAGAAGTTTGTGGGTACAACTCGTTTAGCAAGATCATCAGGGCTGAATCATCCAGGCAACCTTCCTATCATAACAGTGGTATAGAAGGCACTCTGCGAGCAACTGCTTCACAAGACATAGGAACAACACATTCGGGCACCTAGGTATTCCATCAAATGGCGTTTCAGCCCGGGTTAAACAGGGGGTACCCGTATGGTGTGTCAGAACGCTAAAAGTCTGCAACAGACAGCAGCAGAAACAAAAAGAAACCGGACCCTGCAGTCTCTGGGATGTGCGGGTAAAGGGATCAATTGGGGCCTTTCACAGTATTGATCCATGGATCTCAGCAAGAGGTCTCCTGTTAGGGCGCGAGAAGGGCGTTGATAACTGCCAGGTAAAGTACCCAAGTCCATCAATCTGATGCGCCTTGCCTGGGTGTCATCTTAGTGGCCGGTCCTCGTGATTCTCCCGAGGGGGGAATTATCTGGCCCTGGGTATGGTCGGAGTCACTGCGGTTACGCTTCGATGAGGGGGTCGGGGCGCTGGATGGGCCCTGTGAAGAGGAGCGAATATCCTGTAGTCCGAGGGCCGATAGTTTGGCCCGGGTTTCCTCCAGAGTAGTACAAGAGTGATGTCTTCCGCCGTGGGCGAAGAGGTGACGAAAGGGGTAGCCCCATTTATATGGGATATGGTGTCTGGTCAGCACTTCCAGGCAGGGCATCAGCTCCCTTCGTTTAGAGATCGTGGATGGAGCCAGATCACTAAAGAGTTGGTAGTCGTGGCCTTGGAATGTCAGGGGAGCTTGGGAGGCCTTGTTTCTAGCAGCCATTAGTAGCGATTCTTTGGTACAGAAGTAAAGCAATTTGACCAGCACATCACAGGGAGGGGGGGCATCCGGTTTCTTTCGGGTCAGTGTGCGGTGGACCCGGTCCATCTCCAAGCGTTCCATCGGGAGGTCTGGGGCCAGTTCTTGGAATAGAGCTAGAGCGGTGGAAAACAGATCTGTGATATTCTCAGGCAGACCACGAATACGCAGGTTTGAGCGGCGAGATCTGTTTTCCATATCTTCAAGTTTGGACAAAAGGATCTTGTTGTCATCTTTGAGAGTCTCCAATTCCTTCACTTGAACCGCCAGGTCGCTCGTGAAGTCATCGCATCTGTCCTCAAAAGCCGCCGTGCGGTGGCCTATTTCGCGGATTTCTTTTAAGAGGCGGTCAGTAATCTGTTTGGACGTTACATGTAGTGCTTTCTGTAGCATGGAATCGAACTGGTGTAACAGTGCTGAATGGGAGCGCTTCTGTTGGCGTGGATGTATTTGTTCTCCGTCCTCCTTGTCACTGCTCGAGGCTGAAGCAGTCTGTGAGGGAGCCGTGCGTGTGGCGGGAGACGGCGCCATCTTGGCTGAGGCGCGGGCTAAGGCCTCCACTATAGGTTTTCCCTTATTTTTGTTTTTTTGGTCGTTCCTGGATCGGGATTGCGACATGGCTGGTGCCGGGTGTTGTTCCGAAGGCAGGGTAAGTGAGTTTCGGCTGATGAGGAGCAGTTGGCTCCGTGCTTATGGGGTAATTGTCCGGAGGAGTCGCGGAGCTGTCTCACTTACCACCCGTCATCGGCAGCCGCGCGCATGCGCCTCGTTATAGTTTGTCTTTTAATGCTGTTGGAATTAATAAATATGAGGTGATTTTATGAGAAATATGATTGCCTTTTCTTGTTCATGAGCATACATTTACATTTTATTTTTACTATTTATTCACAATAAAAACCAAGGAAATAAAAATATATGTATCCACATTTGCTACCATATTAAATCCGTATCTGTCTCAAAAATACGCAATGGATAATATGTTGGAGTAGATTACACACCCAAAACATATAATTTGTGGATATTGGACTGAGACATTGCCGAAAGGAAAAAAAAACACAGGGGAATTAGGGAGAAAATGTTCTGTAGACTCAAGTGATTAAGTAAGCTGTGCAAGATATGTGCAATAAAATTAGAAAAAATGGGCAGGCCGATAGCCTCAAATGCTTTCCACAGTGATCTTTCCACAATAATAGGCTTAGCAGCAATTGCCGCTCTTCCCCATCTATCAACAGTAACTCAGTCATGTATTGTGTCATCACATATATACTCCTAGCAGCCTCTGAGTTAACTGGGTAATTATTGATTCTTATAGTAACACTTACATTTAATATATCTCTTATTCGCTAACTAGTAGTAACAGAAAGCTTGTAAGGGGCCTTATTTACTCAATTGTATGGAAGTAAAATTGCATTGCTCCCAGCAGTCAATACGTTTCAGACTCTCTCCTACTAGTGCAGTTCTCAAATAATGAATAACAGTGACACAATATGAGCTCTGTCTTGTCAGTTTTAACAGTATCAATGATCATTGATATATTCACAGCTGTTTGATCACAGATGTATTGGGGACCTGCCTTCATCAACTTGCACCCAAAAGTATTTGTTGTTGAGCACTGTCACATTCAGTATGCTGGTAGGAGCTCCAAGAATAAATATGTCACCTAATCATAGTTGTGGCAAAAACAGAGACTATAGAGGACCTTAATGATAACTGTTGTGGGCCATGCCATCACTTTTGAGGAAGTTCCATTAACTATTGCTCTGAAAATGTAGTCCATGTGCACAGAAGGTTTGGCTCATAATTATATAGCTTTGTCTTCCATTGTTTTGGGTTGGGTTTGATTCACTAAAGGGGTAGACAATGTTCATTTAGCAAAGTGAATGCGTAAGTAGCTTATAGGCCTATTCACAAGTGAGTGAAGAGTTTGGAGAAGGCAGGAGAAGTGAACGATCTAGGGCAAAATAGCTGAACTGGAAAGTGAGCTGAATTGGAGAGTTTCTCCAAATCAGCTATGTTGTCCTAGAATGTTCACTTCTCCTGCCTTCTCCAAACTCTTCACCCTTTTGTGAATAGACATGTTAGTGTATGAAATATTCAAATCATAAACAAATACACAGGACTTTTAATGTGCATACTCAAATATAAAAATGTAAAGCAAATATTTTATTGATACAAACTAAAAAATTGCATATATACATGAAGGATATTGCTAGATTTCAATGTGCTGCCTTACAACATATCAAAAGAAAAATTGTGTCATTTTACTTTCTATTGTTAAGCCTTCCTTTCCCCGGGAAGGCACCTTGTTCCCATGTAGATGAAGAAAAAAACCCCTTAGGTCTGTGGGAGGACTTATCAGAGTCTGGCAGCTCCCTTTAATATAGATATTCACCCTCTCCTATGTTGTACATAGTACTCCTGGTAACTGATTCACACAAAAACGACAAATGAAGCAAACACAAAGATAGAATTCACAAAGTCCTTTATAAAAAAGGGTCAGGTATGCATTTTGAGGGGGTCTCCATGCCATTTTGTTTCTTAAAAAAATTGAGCCAGGGATTTAAAATTTATAGGCAAGTTTTTTTCTTTCTAAAATGTCACTTTTGTTGTAGTAAATCCTACACATTTGAGGCTGGGTTAACCAAAAGCCTCCCTATTTGATCTTCTAAGTCTGCTGGCCATAGCTCAAAGGCCAAGCATTGCTTTATTGTATGGAAATATATTCTGGCCATGTTTTCATATAAATGTAACATGACCACAAATCTTGAACTCACAACATGTGCCTCAAATGGTAAAGGTGAACCCAAACCTCACTCCTAATTGGAGATGTATAGTATTGGGAAATTTAAAAAATACACGGTGTTAGTATGAAAACTATCTTAACTAAATGTATTTTCATCCTAGTTTTGTAAAAGCTAGCTTTAATAAATAAATACAAAGTTTGTTGCTTTGTTTCATTAGACACATTCATTTACATTTTTGCTGAGCACAAATTAATAAATATATCAGTAGCAAGTCTTATATTTGAAAAGACAGGCTTGTAATTGGATTTTCCATGCTCTTGAAAAAGTGTACTCTCTCTTTGTAAGTATAGGTACATTAAAAAGCTGAGTTTTTTTTTTTAAATATACAAATCAAATTTCAGGTAGAAATACAGTTGTAGTCAATAATTGGAGACTGGAGAAATGCTATTTTATTAGGCAGAAGACTGATACAAATTATTTCCAGTTATAATTTGGGAGCTATAGTTTTGGTTCTCTCAATAACACGTTGCTAAGATGTATGAATTATGTCAATAGCACTAATAACAAATAAGTCATTCAATACCCCTTACCTGGTATGTAGTAGAAAAAGTGTAAACTCAGGGGTCTATTCACTAAGCTGCCGTAGGTAGCCGAGTGATAAAAACCTACCCGAAGTGAAGAGAGCCAAATGCTGTTCGGCTATACACTTCAGGCTTGTACAGCTGATTTCAGCCGTATATCGGCTGAAATCAGCCGTACATCGGCTTGCTTCGTGTGGCTTTGGGTCGGCTGAACATGCTCAGTGTGAAGACACTACAAGTGTTTGCAGTCATCGGGGTATATTCACTAAGCTGTAGGCCGTAGGCTATTCATTTCAGGTTTGTACGGCTGATTTCAGCCGTACCTCGGGTGGCTTCGTGTGGCTTCGGGTCGACCGACCCAAAGTGCAGAAGGAGTTCAACTCAGCCGATCCAACTGGATCCAATCTGTATCGGCTAAGCCGAACCTCCGGCAGGCTAGTCGCTGCTGTTCGGCCTATTCTCATAGATGTCGAACAGCAGTGAGTGAATATGGCATTCGGCTCGGGTATTCTGCTCGGTACCTCTGTGGTACCGAGCAGAATAGAAAAATAGTTTTAAAAAGTAGAAAACAAAATGCAAAATGATTGGGCAGAGCTAGCAGTGACAGCTAGCTCAGCCCAACTGTTTTCTATTGGCCATGTTGTACTGCTGCCGTCAGAATAAGGAAAAAAGCCACCATAGGAATGCATATCTAGATTCCTATTGGCTATTTCATTTTGCAATAGCCAATAGCAAACTATCTACTGCACCCACCCTCTGCTGCTGTCAATCACTAAAAGGGGACCTGATGGAGAACTTCAGGTCCCCTCTGCTGATTGACAGCAGCAGTGGGTATGTGTTATAATAGCCAGTTTGCTATTGCAAATTGAAATAGTCAATAGGAATGTAGCTATGGACTCCTATGCTTTTTTTTTTTTTTATTCTGACGGCAGCCAATGGCTCCGATGTCAGAAGAAAAAAAAAAGACAACAGAGCAGGGAAAGGTTTACTCTGCTCGATTGAGCAGAGTAAAACTTTCCCGTAGAAAGTGTTTCTCTCCCGGGCGGCCAGGGGCCGCTATATAATAGGGGGAGACTCCCGGAGCGTCCGGGAGAGTTGGGCTGTCTGGAGATTAGTGTTCCTGGTTACTTGGTAACCAGGGACGCTGATCTGTCTGTGCAAGTGGCCGGAGCCAGCCGTAAGATGACGGCTGGCTCCACCCAACAGTCAGTAGTAGGGCCGTTCGGCCAGCTTCGACTTTCACCTCAGCTCAGTCGAGCTGAAGCATATGCCTTCGGCTTGACTGAACCCCTCGGCCAACTTCGGGAGCTTTACAGGCTATAGTGAATAGCCCGTACAGCAGCCATTCGGTTCTACTGAACCAAAGGGTTCCTGGGGCCGAAGCTAGCTGAAGGATCAGCCGAAGCTACGGCTAGATCCTTTGGCAGCTTAGTGAATAGACCCCTCAATATTGGCCAAAAATTCAATTAAAAAAACACTTCTTTTCCCAACCAATCTAAGATGAATTGCTGCAAATATTTTAAGGGACACTAAAGTTTCTTTAAAACTGTGGAAGTTTCTGCACCATGAAATATGCACATATCGTCTTCTTTATGTATTGGCAGCATATAGAAAACATAGGATTTTTTGTCATTTGTTTATTGTGTTTTCTTCTACAACTTGGCTGGGAAATGAAGCTGCAGCCTCAAAACCCCACAACTGACAGTTGCTTAATTGTGCAAGATTAGTGTTTGGTGGCAAAAGTGGGGACTCTTGTTTTCACAGTTTTTTTTAGGTTTCTTGAATGAAGCACAGATAACTATATATTTATCCCTATCCCCATTACATTGTGCTAGCTACTGCTATTTTAAATAAGAGGGTTATTCACAAAGCTAGCCGAACGATCAGCCGTAGCTCCGGCTGATACTTCGGCTAGTTTCCGCTGCCTGAGCCCTTCGGTTCAGTAGAACCAAAGGGCTGCTGTACGGGCTATTCACTATAGCCCGTACAGCTCCCAAAGCTGGCCAAACGGCTCATGTCAAGCCAAAGTCATATGCTTTGGCTCGACTGAGCCGAGGTAAAACCCGAACGGCAGCCCATTGGCCCGCTGAAAGCCTTGCAACTGACAGCTGGGCGGAGCCAGCCGTGATCTCACGACTGGCTCCGGCCATTTGCAATGACAGATCAGCATCCCCAGGATACCTGGGGATGCTGAACTGTTATTACACAATGACAACTTGGTGGAGCCGTCCGTGATCTCAAGGCTGGCTCCGGCCAGTTGCAATGACAGATCTGGCATTGCAACTGGCTGGGGCCAGCCGTGAGATACCGACCGGCTTCGCCAAGTTGTTATTCATTGGCTGGGACCTGCTAGAAGACTCTAGCAGGTCCCGGTTAATAGGAAACACTTGGGCGGAGCTAACTGTCACTGCTAGCTCCGCCCAATTGTTTCTATTTTTTTAGAATTTATTTTCTTTTTTCATTGATCTTTATTTTTGTATTTTCTTTTTTCAATGATCTTTATTTGTTTTTTCCTTTTTTCAATTATCGTTATTTTTGTTTTAATTTTTTCAATAATCTTTTTTTTTCTTGGAAATCTTTATTTATTTATTAACATTGATTATTTATTTACCTTTGGAAACAGTTTTTTTTCAATGTTTTTTTTTCAATGTTTTACTATTCTGCTAGGTACCATGGAGGTACTTGGCGGCATTCGGCTAGTCACTCACTGCCATTCGGCCCCTATGAGAATAGGCTGAACGGCAGCAAGAAGCCTGCCAGAGATTCGACTCAGCCAATCCAGATGTTGGATCGGTTGAGTCGAACTCCTTCTGCACTTCGGCGTGGCCGAACATGCTGAGCATGTTCGGCTGAACTGAAGCCAGCTAAAACAAGCCAGCTAAAACAAGCTGATGTATGGCTGAATTCAGCCGTACAAGCCTGAAGTGAATAGCCGAAACAGCGTGCGGCTCACTTCACTTCGGCTGGGTTATTTACTCAGCTGCCTTTGGCAGCTGTGTGAATAACCCTCTAAATAATTTTATGCTGGTTAACATCTTGCAATGTTAAGTGTGAGCAGTTTAGCTTTACTCTTTTAAAGAGTAGCTGATCTCTGTAAACTGTGCTTAAAAAGAACCAGGCAGAGGACAAGAAGTAGTCACCGGTATTGCTCATGGTCTCTCTGCAATGCATATTTCTCCATTACACACATACCATGCGTTGTTCTGCACTGTATCTGTCTGGGGGCTTTGTTTTTTTTTATCAAGGAGAACAGTGAGTAAGACAGTAGTGATATCAGCAATGGGATTGTTGACAGCATTACGGCATACTTTACTATTATTTATTGTAATAAATAAATAAATAAATAATTGGGATTCAACTGGCTACAGCCTTTATTATTGGTTATATAATATATACATATACTAACCAATATAAAAAAATACATAAGCAAAGCACATATAACACCAACTATATTAAAAGTCTAGTCACTATGTATAGCCCGAACAGCAGTGTGGAGCCTGCCGGAGGTTCGGCTCAGGCGATCCAGATGTTGGATCAGCTGAGTCGAACTCCTTCGCACTTCGGGTCAGCCAAACATGCTGAGCATGTTCGGCTGATCCGAAGCCACACGAAGCAAGCCGATGTACGGCTGATTTCAGCCGTACCAGCCTGAAGTGAATAGCCGAACAGTGTTCGGCTCACTTCACTTCTGATCGGTCATTCACTCGGCTGCCCTCGGCAGCTTTGTGAATAGACCCCTATGACTCAAGCTTATATATGTAAACCAAGCAACTCTTATACACCCTCGTTTGAATGGGAAGAGACAAAACCACAGAAAACAAAGTCTGAGACAAGGGAAGGTAAGTTCTAAGCTCATTTTTACATGATTTCCAGGCTATCCTCATCTATTCTGCTAGAAAAAAAGCAAGCTCATAGAATTAAATTACCGAAGCTGAAATTTACACACACAACTAAATGAGTCATAGGAGTCAATCATTCTCTCCCCCTCTCCCTCCTGCTCTCTTTAGAGAGTTGGGAAGTTTACACCAGGGATCCACACAGGGGGACATGTATCAGTTCTGTCACACAGCAATGTTAAACAGGAGCAGGGAGACAGATTGTGCAATATATTTAATATACAACGTTACAGCTTAAGTCTGCTCAAATGTAGTATCGCAACATCATTAAACCAAACCCAACCACTTCTTAATTATGCTTCTGTTTAGAGTGAAAATCTGGCTCATCCTTAGTGATAAGGTTGTCATAGACCTGTGCAAATCTGTCATAGTTGGCTTCCCAGGATTCCAGATGCAAAGGTTGAAGATACACTTTAAACTTTTTACAGAGACTTTGCTGAACAAGAGACAACCTGATGTGTGTTGTTAATTTGCTTGATAAATGATTCTAACATTCTGAAAATATATAAATCCTGCTTTTCCTTACCTTTACAAAATCCACAATGCTCTAAAAAAAAATTGTGTCATGGGTGCACTCTGTATTACCTGTTTATTAGCAATCCAAAGGGTTTATATTCATTGAAAAAAAAACAGAAAATACATAAGGCATTGGTTTAAAAAAAGGTTTTAACTTTAAAAAATAAATGGAGTCAAACTGATTATAGTTTATTTCCTAACATGTGTTAGTTCTTTGTACATTTTTGCATGTGTAATAAAAGTAAATGGATAACAATCTGTACTATCAATGCATATAGTTTAATTGAAATGTAATTATTTAGACCGGAATGTGCTTAATGTTATTACAAATTAAAAAGGAACTGCAAAACGGAAATCATATTGGCCTACATTTGAAATGCACTACAGGTAGCTAGAAGAGAGTAAGACAAATCTCACTAAATGTATATTTACAGCAAAAATTCAAGGTCCGAGCATGTAGGCCACTTAACAAATAAGAACCCAGAGTTGAAAATCAATTAAATATCACCTTTAGCTCTGTGTTTCTAAACAAACATGGTTCTGGTGACAATCTTGTTGAGACAAATAAAACATAATGGTTTAACACTGATTTGATCCAGAAACAATTAGACAAAAATAATGTAAAAAAGCACCTGACTTGATGGAAAATACACATGATCGAAATCTCAACTAATATCACTAGCAATAGCCAGCTCTGATGTTTAAAGATGAAATGTTGTCAAATAAACCAACATTCTTTTATAAGGAAGTAAGCAGAAATTTTATTAAATGGGAGGCTGTGGATGTCATAAATATAACTTTGGTAAAGCGTTGGATATGGGTCCCTCACTGGCAGCTAATGTGCATTTAAGGTCTATTGGTTTAGGAAACTTATTTGGTACACAAATATAAAAATACAGCTGTTTTTATTTAAAAAGACTTATGAAGGCCTTCTGTTTATATGCAATTGTTTTATTCCACTGTAAGTCTTCTCCACATTCTCCTCTAATCTTGTTACCTGACTAGTTTTGAAATTAAACAATGCCAAATGTAATCCAACCATGTCTTGTGAGCCCAGGTTGTCAACAAGTCTGTGCATCCACTAGGACACACACTCCAAGCAGTGATCATATGCTTCTTAATGACATCTATGGTTGATGATCTTTTGTATCCAGTTGATAGAGCGTCCTGCTCTATCAACCTTGGACTGATTTTATGCAACATGCCAATTTGTGAAGTACTTTTGTGAATATGAGATATTCCCATATAATGTTAAATATATCTAACAATGCTAGAGCACTTTCTATTTGTTCCTTAGAGTGTTGAAACGATTCACAGTTTTTAGAGGACTGCAAAAGTGGATATTAGTCATAACTAAGGGAAGATTGAAGTAGAATTTAATAGAAGTTACTTTACAGCAGGGTTGTATCCTTCTGTTACTCAAGCACCAACAGTTTGCCCTTCTCTTTTGGTGATACACACCCCCATCATCATGCAGCCTGGTCTGAGACTAGAATGCTGCATAGAATAGCACTGGAGATGAAGAAGAGGAATATGGACACCGGGGAAGAGAAAGGGGAGAGAACTGCAGGGAAGAAAATGGAACTCCAGGAAGGAAAGTTTTTGTGACACGTGGGGGTTGATTTACTAACCTTATAATAACGCCACAACAAGTATACACCTCCGTAGTGTGTTCCCTCCCAGCATGATCTATTGGTGGAATCTAGACACCTTTGTAGTGTGTACACACCCAGCAGGTGTGTTGTGCAAAGCCCTGCATGAATTGCAAGGTGATGTGTAAATTAGCTCTACATTGTGTTGCTTGCGTCAATGAATGCAGGAATGTAAATGTTAGAGCTAACCGTTTTTGTCTAAACTGTGAAGCAGCATTATATATGCATCATGTGCATGATTTTTCAATATATGGCATTAGTGGAAATATGCTTTTAGAGACTTTTTGGTTGATAAATAAGTTTTGCTGTGTAAAAATCACACGCACCTAGTGCGTGCATGTGTTTAGGTTAGTAAATCACCCCCGTGGTGTTTAAACAACAAGTTACCTCTAATGAAGCTTATCCCAGGCTCAGATCAATGCTGTATATTAAATAATTGAGGTATGTACCCTTTAACTGCTGAGGAAGAGGGAAGGTAACCTGGAGTTGGGATTTAAAGTGGAACTCCAGGAAAAAAAAAATTGTCACCTGTCCAAAAAAAGGTACCTCTAATGATGCTTATTCCCGGTCTGGAACAATAGTATGTAGTGTAAAAAACATGGTTTTATTGATGCCAGAAAGTACAGATAGTGCTATACGTCGGGTCCTGCAACTTTGAGAGTTATCATTCTCACACACAGAAGCTGTACTATTGTTAATTCACCCGATTAAGAAAGTCAAATTAAACGATTTGTACTCTGAATGTTCTAAGGCAAAATGTGGCATACTCCAATGCTGAGTTTTTAGATCACTAACTTTAAACTTGCTATAAATTATATAAAGTTTGAAATTAAATGTACTGTTCCTGTGTCTGCATAGGACATAAAAATATGTAATGAAATACAGTCACTTTCCAACTTACAAGCTCATGTAAATACAATAGTTGATTGAGCAGCTTCATAGTAAATCAAGCTCAGTGTGAAAAAACAGGGGCTAAAATACAAGCATAAATCATACAATCAGAATGCAGAATGTTCAAGAAGCTGTATGCCTGTCTTGGGGATTAAGAAGGATTTGTCACCGTGCTAGAGTAAATTGGAGCACACATTTTTTACTTCCTCTGGGTCAACTTCCCTCCCTCTGACCCTCCTTTGTAGCCATACTCACCTAAATCCACCATCCAGTGCCATTTACAGGTGTAGGGATCTGCACAAGCCAGTTCACTTTTGCTCACTTTGGCCTTTTCCAGATCATGAGAGGACCCCGCCGGCATAGAGCCAATAGGAAGTGTCTAATTCTCACAGGCAGTGACAAGGACATAAAAAAAGGACCCAGCTTCCTGTATGCAGAAGAAGAGAGAAGACTCGAAACCAAAGTGCAATGTGACCACAGATTTAGTAGAGCAGTTGTTCTCAACCTTTCTAGGGCCGGGACCCCTTGGAAACATTTGCCAAGTTGTGGTGACCCCCAACGGTAAAATTTAGGGATGACGCGGCCGCTGCAGCGACATCTGGTGGCGTGGCGGGAGAACTGACACTGCTGCGCTAGGAGAGGGCTGAGGTGGACTCTCATCTAGCACATCAGAAATCACACAGCGACCCACAGGTTGAGAACCACTGTTCTACTTGCTTTTTGAAGCTGAAATACTCTTCCTAGAACAACAACAGCAGACTCCTGACATTACCTGCATAGAGATTAGAAAGCACAATCTTTTTGGTAGCTGCACTGTGGATATAACCACATTATGAACGCCCAGGGCCGGATTTACTCTCCCTGCTGCTCCGAGGCCAGGTTCCGCAATGCGCCCCCTTCCCACTAACCCACCCAACCCCCCATCAATGGAGAATGGCAACCAGATGGCAAGGTGGCAGGGTTAGTTTTATTTATTTTTTTGTGTCTTTATTGTTTTTACTTTATCACTTTTTTTTTTTTTTTACTTTTTAAATGTTGTATTTATTTTATCATTTACTTTTTATTTTTAATATTTTTGTAATATGATTGTTTATTTTTTTATACTTTTCTTATTTTTTAATAATTTGTTTCTTATTATATCTTACTTTTTAATCGCCTTTTTTTTTTTATTTTTTTTTTTTTTTTTTTTTTTCTGACTGACTGTGGGCCCGATGTCAGAAAAAAAAAACGAGCAGCAGAGAAAGGCTTACTCTGCTCCATCGAGTAGACTAAACCTTTCCAGGAGAAAGTTTTTTTTTTCTTCTGACTGATGGCGGGCCGATGTCAGAAAAAAAAAAAGCGCTTCTCTCCTGGGTGGCCGGGTGCCGCTAGGCGACCCCTGGCAAATCGTCATTCGACCCACAGGTTGAGAACCGCTGTAGTAGAGTATAAGGGGGATTTAGGTAGGGTTTATTATTTTTATCGGCAGCCATATGTGTTTCTGTGAGGAAAACCGAGGGAGCAGATTTAATGATTGTAAAGCTACAAGTTATTTTTGTTTTGTTCTTTAGTTAAATTTGAATAGTTTTGTAACAATTTAGTGGAAACTTCAAATAACCAATAACATTTTTCAAAGAGCAATAAACAAAAATTGCTAACATGCCTAGGGGAAAAATCTGGCATCAAATACAGCAAAAATATAGAGAAAAGATATTTATATCAAGTAATAAGAACATAAAACAAAACACATATGGCCTAATTTTCTACCTGTTGGGTGTGTATGTTGGTTCATTGAGCACAGGTTAATAGATCAATCATATCCTCAGGTCACAGTGCGTATACCATGGGTTTTTTAAGAAGGGTCTTTTCCAATAGTGTGTTCACTAATATATTTGGATTCCTTACAAAAATGCTTAAAATAAAGATTTTAGTTATAAATACCGGTATGTACACTGACTTTTTTCCTACTCCAGAGTAGGGCAGGAGTTTTTTTTACATGCCAGCTTGGTGCTTGCGCACCTCAGTTCTTAGTAAGCAATTATTGTGTTGGTTTTATTACAGTTATTTTTTTTAGCTCCATATAAAATGCTAACATGCATACTACTTAGTGCATCTTATCAGAGCAGAGGATACAAAAGTGGTAGTTTTTTTAATGTTTAACTTACATTGCAAACTGCATTGTATGCAATGAGCATATGTTAGTGATTTGTTCGGAACAATAAGCTGTGCACACGTGCATCAATGCTCACGTGGGATTGTGTGATACTGTAAGATCAAACAATCCCAGCTTGTCATATGAATATATCCCTACTAGGTTCTTTGGCTGGAGTAACACTGTCAAAAGCATTACAATTAAGGGAAATGTGTTAAAACCATACAAATTGTATTTCTCATTAATGTTGTGTGATTTCTTTGCACTTGCTTTCATATCAAATTGCCTCTTTTTGATGAATTTTCGTAGTTAAACCTTGAGTTGAACCTAGTTAAACCTTTAAACCTGAAACCACAGAAATCACATCAAGTTTTATGCAAAATCATTTATCATATGTTTAATACTCGGTTCTGCTATTTCAAAATGTTTAGCTATTTAAATGAACTCTCTCTTTAAATTTACAGTCCTTGTCATCCTTATATTCATATATCTCATGTACTACCTTGCCTGAACCAAAGATTTATATCACAGATTTATAGGTAGGTGATTTATTGACACCAAGTTTAAATTTCACATTTTATTTTATACTGTGCAGCTGTAACCAGAAGGATAGTCCAGCAAAGAGAAGTTAGAGTATACATTCTTCAGAACATTATACTATACTTTAAATGATAACTGTGTTTGATAATTTAGCCTTTATTAATTATTGCAAACAACAAATAATGTGACCATATTCTGTATGTTATATATGACATATATTATATCAAATATTTAGTAAAAATATAAAAAATGCAATTTTGTTTCCATGTTTGCTATTTTCCCTGTCCCTGGCCTTCAAGAAGAGCCGTATGATGTTACACTTGTGGCTCCAAAACACTCTACATTTTCAAGAACAGGCAATGTAAAGATGACATGATCAAAACAAGGTAAAAATAATTATTGAAAGCACACTTAGAGGGTTATTCACTAAGGAGCCGAAGGATTAAGCAGGACCTTCGGCTAATCCTTCGGCTCGCTTCGACTGCAGGAGCCCTTCGGTTCAGTGGGCTATTCACAATAGCCCGTACAGCAGCCGGAGGGCTCAACCGAGCCGAACACATATGCTTCGGCTCAACTGAGTTTAACACACAGCTTCTTCGGCTCGCTTCGACTGCAGGAGCCCTTCGGTTCAGTGGGCTATTCACAATAGCCCGTACAGCAGCCGGAGGGCTCAACCGAGCCGAACACATATGCTTCGGCTCAACTGAGTTTAACACACAGCTTAAGCGGGGCGAACAGTCTGCTGAAGCAGACTGTTCTCTCCGCAATATGTAAACAAATAAATAAACACAGAGTGGGGTCCTCCTCCCAAATGTTAAAACTGTAAGGAGGGACCCCATTTAAAAATTAAAAAAATGCCCTGACCAATCCTAGCCTGTCTCCCCCCTGATATCGGCAGATTCCCAGTTGATTTTTTTTTTTTTTGCGGCTGCTGTCTAAATACAAAGAAAAAAAAGCATCAGATAACAGGGGAAGCATTAGCTCCCTGTTATTTGCTGATTGCCCTGCTATGTTTTTTTTTATTATTGTGACAGCTGCAGCAGGCTGCCCTCAGAGTAATGAAATAAAAAAAAATAATAAATAGCAAAGGAATGAATAGCTAGGTTGCTATTGGCCATTTCAAATTGAAATAGCCAATAGTAGGCTGGCTATTGCACCCGCCTACTGCTGCTGTCAATCAGCAGAGGTGAACCTGATGGAGAACTTCAGGTCCACCTCTGCTGATTGCCTTGTGCCTTGTGAGCCCTGATTGGCTAAAGCCTTGCACCTGACCACAGTGCTGGTGACTTCTATTAAGACCACAGATCAGGTGCAAGACTTTGCCCAATCAGGGCCCAGTACTCTGTAAGAGCCATGATTGGGCAAAGTCATGATGACTTTGCCCAATCATGGCTCACCTGACAGATGCCGTACAACTGGAAACAGTTGGGCAGAGCTAGCTGTGATTTCTAGTTCCGCCCAATTGTTTTCTATGTTCCCGGCATCTCCTCAAAATCCCATTCTGCGGTGGGAGTTCAAGCACACGGGACGTGGTTGTCGTTTTTAAAAATGATTTTGATTTATTTGTTATTGTTTAATTTTGTAAATTCGTTGTTGACCCTGGATTACGTCGGTGGATCCATTTTTTTTTCAAATAAATAATTTTTTCAAAAGTCTGGTCTTTTAATTTACAATTTATTTTAACCCTTTAGTGAATGGTGCCCCTTACTCATTCACATGGGGGGCACATCTGGGTGCCCCTTTATTAAAGGGGTACCCTGACTTGACTAAGCCCCCCCCAGCCAACGCCCCAGGGCTTATGGGGAAGATCAGCACCATCAGCACGGGGGCAAGGTGCTTTCCAGGGGCAACCCTTGAAAAGCACCCTCCCAGTGGCCTGGTGTCGCAGGGGGAGCAGGGGGCGCTTGCTCTAAATCCCCCCCCCCTGTTTCTGCCCTGCCAGGCCCTATGCTTGGATCAAGGGTCTGGTTGTGAATTTTGGGGGGACCCCACATTTCCCCCACATTTTTTGGGGTGGGGTTCCTTCTTAAAATTCCTACCAGACCTTAACCTCCCTGGCGGTATTCCCGAGTCTGGCTCGGGGTTAATTTTCAATACCAGGAGCGGTAACCCCGAGCCAGACTCGGGAATGCACAAAAAAGTGTCACTTACCTTGTCTCTGTGAGCCCTCTGCTGTACGCGGCCCGAAAACAAAACTAAAAGTCAGATGCCGGCATCTGACTTTTAGTTTCATTTTCAGGCGTCACAGCCGGCGGGAAATTCAAAAGTGAAAAGTTGCAATGTACACAGAATACACACAATGTATCCTACAATATAAAACAACAAATTTCCATGAAAAACAATGTACCGCTTTGGGATGCTAAAATCCTGAATAATCATACCGCCAGGGAGGTTAAGGGCCTGGTATGACTTTGAGGGGGAACCCCACACACCACTTTTTTTTGGTTGTTTAGGATCCCTCCTAAAATTCCTATCAGACCTAAAGGGTCTGGTATTGTTTGGGAGGGGGAACGCATGCTTTTGTTTTCTTTTTAAATGTTATTTTTTTCTTTACAAATGTCAGATTTGCTGCAGCAGGTTCTATACATTGTACAGATGTGCCACTTTACAGGCAGTTTAAGGGTACCCCCAGGCACGATATTTAACCACTTGCGGACCGGGGTGTTTACACCCCCTTCCTGTCCAGGCCATTTTTTAGTATTCAGCGCTGCGGTACTTCAACTGACATTTATTCCGTCATGCAGCACTGTACTGAAATTAATTTTATACCATTTTTTGGGGACAGATAGAGCTTTCTTTTGGTGGTATTTAATCAGCACTGGCACATGTCAAGCCTTAAAATTGTGCACGCCCGCGAAATCGCAAAAAAACTATCATAGCCAAAAGTGGCCATAGGCGTTGCTTTAAAAGATTTTAGCGCTCATCACTTTACTGTTATCAGTGATTGATGGCCCTAAAACTATTGCTCTCACTGCGATGTTCGCGGCGATATGTAACATGTGCGCCGTAATGGTCACAATGTTTTTTTTTTGCGTGTAGGCACACCTAACACATTTTTGTGCATCTATGTGGGGGTGGGGGACTTTAAAAAACTTAACTTTTGTGGGTTTTTTTTTATTTGTGTGTGTGTAAATTTTATTTATTTTGTGAGCAATTTAAAAAAAAACTTTTTTTATACTTAACTTTATTTTTATCACATAGGGTGCTAAGTAGTCCCCTATGTAATAACAAATTACAGTGACAGGTCCCCTTGATGGAGACATCAGGGGTCTTTAAGACCCCTAATGTCACCTAGGGACCCCCCAGAGAAGCTGATCAAGCACAGATGTGCTTGATCAGCTTCTCTTCAGTTTCTTCTCTCCTTTTCCTGCATTCAGAGACTGGGAGGAGAGTGGAGGGAGATCTGTACTGACTCCCTCCGTTCTCAGTGCACAGAGCCGCCACATCACCCGGGATGGATGACACCCAGTATCGCGGGCACAACGGCGAGAAGAGCTAAGAGGGGGTCATCCTGACTTGCATCATACAAGCGATCGGGCCGTTTAACCCCTGGCCATTTAAAATTCTGGTGGTTTCCTGCTCGTGCGCGCCCACCCGCATCCAGGAGACTCCCGTCCGGCCGTCTTTCAGTGTTCGGCGGACGTGAAGTGGTTAAAGGAATTTTTCATTTTTATTGTTTCACTTTAAGTGATGTTAAAAGCACTGCTTCTTTAAAAACTGTATTTTTTAAAAGTTTTTTTCTCATTGATTCATGTCCCCCAGGGCAGTACCGAATCCCCATACCCTTTTTATGGCCAAAAACCTGCATATAAGCCTTCAAAATAGGGTCAATTGATTTTTTGAAAGTTCTAGCCCCCATAGACTTGCATTGAGTTTGAGTTTGAATTCAAACTTTTTTCATGTTCTAAAGTTCTAATTCGAACTGAACAGGGGGGTGTTCGGCCCATCACTACCTGCAAGATGTATGTAGTAGGTTAGGCCCTTTTAGTGCTACACAAGGTTGTTCTTTAGATATAAAAATGTTCCTTTTTCTTAGAACTGCCCTTTACACAAATTATCCAGGGAGCAACTTTATTGAAGTGTGTTAAAAAAAAAGAGGGTAAAAGAGTTTCAGTACAAATACTTGATTACTCTAGGACCTAGTATGTGTTGTAAGAAAAGACGTAGGACTTATAATGAATCAATATGGTTTCTGGTTTTAGTTTTAATCAAGCAGTTCTATCCTTGTTCTGGGACATGACATCATCTGATGAAGCTACATAACTATGGGTCCTGGTAAAAATTTTGGACCTACCCCCACATACTGATCTATCCCTCTTTGTTGTCACCTCACACATGACCACCATAGGTGGGTCCTTTCTTGTAGATATCAGCAATGTTTCTTTCTAGCGGAAAAAAACATCGGAATCTAAATGTAACATGGTGGTATTATCAATGGCTGAGTTTGACGGCAACTGAATTTTGTCATAACAAATATTAAAAGTAAATATTAGAGGAAAGCCATATTTTCAATCACATAAGAAGCTTGGCACACTGATGACTTATTTTTTTCATGCAGGTGCCAAGCCCTCAAAATATAGTCCCATTTGCTTTACTTGCTGTGATGAAAGTAGCTGATAGACATTTTACAGTATCCACATGAGAATATATCCCTCTTCGGTTCAGTTTTATGTTTGTTGCTTTGTTTCATTTAGACTTGGAAAGTATAAGCATGTATTCTGAAGCTTGTTTATACATTAGAATCCCAGCTTCCAGTTCAAAGTATACAATTATATAATCTAATATCCTTAATCCGATTTATTATAGTAAATGGCAAACTGAACATATTTTTATGCACTTAGCATGAGGTACTTTTGTAGGAGAGATTCTAAAATATCTGTTCAAGGTCTATTGATTGACTGAATTATCCATAAGCTGTAACTAGCCATGTGTCCTTGCAAACAAAGAGATAAGGAACTTTAATGGAGTCCTGCAATTTATTCCACATTTCTACGATATAGGATGCAAGAAACGTCTGTTTTGAGCTCTTATATATCTTTCTAATTTTATTATTATACTCTTAATAATTAAATTATTCAATTCTTAATAATGAATTGATAAAATAAACAAACATTTCCTTAGGTTCATAATATTATGCAGTAGATTTGAATATAAAGTTTATTTCTTTTTACAAGTAATGCATTAACTTCAGCTGCTTGTAGAGTAGAAATAAAGATAATAAAAGCAACAGAATGTAACAGTTATCTGAAATCAATATTTGTCAGCCAGTGACTAATATATCTCATTTAGGCTGCTAAGTTACCCTTAAAACACCTCTTTGAACCACAATCAGTTATCAGTGTGGTAAGGTAACTGTATGATCAAGGTTTAACTACTTTATGCCCAGGAGTAATTAAAACAATTCGGACCTTAGTAATTCTGTAGCTTTGGTAAGTGTGGGTTTACAAAACAAAAGCTCTCCAACCACTTTGCTTACCAGAATGTTCACACTCTTTTTTCAGGAAAAATTAGACTTTTATTTGGTAGATCATTTAATAAAAATCTTGCATGCATTTTAACAATATATCCCAACTGGTATCATGGTGTTTCTAGTTTTTGTGGCTCCTGACATCAAGAATAGTGTGCGACAAAGCTGCTGAGTGTTTTACAAAACAGCAAAGTATGCCATATACTGAAGTATCCTAATAACAGTTAATCCTCCATCGCTTTAACACTGCACTCTTAACCAGACTCTAAGGGGTCTATTCACAAAGCTGCCGCAGGATCTAGCTGTAGCTTCGGCTGATCCTTCGGCTAGCTTCGGCCCCAGGACCCCTCCAGTTCTATTCGCTATAGCCCGTACAGCTCCCGAAGTTGTCCGAAGGGCTTAGTCGAGCCGAAGGGATATGCTTCGGCTCGACTGAGCCCAAGGGAAATTCGAAGCTGGCTGAGCCGACAGCCTTCTACTGACAGCTGGGCGTAGCCAGCCGTCATCTCTCGTCCTGGCTCCGGCGACTTACACAGACAGATCAGCGTCCATGGTTACCAGGTAACCATGGACGCTGATCTCCAGACAGCCCAACTCTCCCGGACGCTCCGGCAGTCTCTTATTAGATAGCGGCTCCTGGCCGGCCGGTAGAGAAACACTTTATCCTTTCCCTGCTCTGTTGTCTTTTTTTTTTCTTCTGACATCGGAGCCTTTGGCTGCCGTCAGAGTAAAAAAAAAACAGCATTGGAATGCATAGCTACATTCCTATTGGCTATTTCAATTTGCAATAGCCAATAGCAAACTAGATATTGGACCCGCCCACTGCTGCTGTCAATCAGCAGAGGGGACCTGAAGTTCTCCATCAGGTCCCCTTCTAGTGATTGAAAGCAGCAGAGAGCTCGCTATTGGATATTGCAAATTTAAATACCCAATAGGAATCTAGCTATGCATTCCTATGCTGATTTTTAAAAAATTATTCTGACGGCAGCAGAACCGCCGGGTTCTCAGTGTAATGACTTATCAGCATACCTGATTACCAGGTAACCAGGGACGCTGTTCCATCAATAGGATGAGAGCTTAGCAGAGCCAGCTTTTTTATCTCACCGCCGACTCTGACAAGCTCTCATTGTAATGACAGCTGGGCCCGGCCAATAGAAAACAGTTGGGCAGAGCTAGCTGGCACTGCTAGCTATGCCCAATCATTTACTATTTTATTTTTTTTACTTTTTTTTACTGTTTTTCTATTCTGCTCGGTACCACAAAGGCACCAAGCAGAAAAGCCGAGCCGAATGCCGCTTGGTGGCATTCGGCTATTCACTCACTGCTGTTTGGCCCCTGTGGGCCAAACAGCAGCGACTAGCCTGCCGGAGCCAGATGTTGGATCGAACAGATGCTGAGTCGAACTCCTTCTGCACTTCGGGTCGGCCGAACATGCTGAGCATGTTTGGATACTGGGGCATACTTTCCATAGCAAAGCACACTTCTTAGTAAAGTCACTGTGGTATGTGTGCATATGTGTATTTGCATCACATATATATTATATGTACTGTGCACACATAAAGTTTAGTAAATCAGCACTTCAGTGAAACAGGCAAGTTCGCCTCCCTTGTGATTTATAGTGGATAGCAGTGGGCAGATTACATAGCTGCTAGTGACTATGGAATCTGGTCATAGCTGTCCACTGTCAAAGTACAAGGAAGTTGGACCTGATAGGAAACTAGTCTTTCACCCACTGTCATTGGTTGCTAGGGCAATGGGGGCATGCCTCCTAGCAACCCATAAACCTATGCAGTGGACAGCATCCTAGCAACCAGCAATAGGTGGCATGGAGGGTGACGCTCGCAAGCATGCCCCTGATTCTGTAAACCAATTAATCCATGTGCCTTGCCACACTCCATACCGGATATTCCAAAGATCAAAAATTAAGTAACAAATGCAAATTTCACCATCTATCAATAAAATTGATTTGCACTGACATGAATCTTCGTATTGGAGTGCTGGTAATATTTGCATTTGTTACTGATTCTTGACACCAACTCGGAGTTGGTCTTCATTACCTCCAGTTTCCCTATCTACGAACTAGTTGTAAATCTTATTGAATTTGTCACAGCCATAGTGTGAAAGTGGTGCAAATAAGAACTACCTGAATCTGTCGCACATAATGGATCGTACTGTTAATTTATCTGTTGCAAGGCTGAATGAATTAGGTGCAGGACTTTGTAATGCAACGATACTGCCAGAAAAGTGTTGCAAATGCTTTATTGAATTGCCCTCACCGTGCTTTTGGTAAACTGTCATCCTCTTAAGATTTCAAATTATTTAAATGCTTTCAAAAGCATGAGAATAAGCAACAAATAAATCAATAAATAACACATGCTTAGAAAAATAAACCTTTATTCTGTTTTTAAAGTTAAGCTTTTCACCTTTTTGCTCCTAAAATAAAACAATTTATGCAATTGTCCTGATTCAAAAGGAGAACATACCATACAAACTTTGCTCCAAAACCTTTTCTATTCTTTATGAATTTTGAACTGCCATACATCACACAGAGTACACAGTGTTCTCATCAAACAAAGCAGAGAGCAAATTCTATTTTTATCAGGTAATTTTGACTAATAAGTTTCACCTGTTTCCCATTATAACACTACATTTATTGCTGATCATTTGTGATTCTTGCAGGGTAATTATTCTGCCATCTCTCTGAGGAGCAGATGCCAGAGAACAACAATCACAAAGTCTTGAAGAAGGACAGTAATTTGTATAACACTCTCATCTGTGGATGTTATCATGGAATTTGTCAAGTATGATAATGAGTATGGTTGCTGACTAGTCAAGCAAAATACATTTGTTGTGTTCTTTTACTTGTTGTGTTTTGCTATTTTTACTAATAATTCTTTGAAATTCTTTTAACTTTTACTTTTTAAGAACTATCACATGTACAGCATAGTAAACTAATTTTTAAAACTGGAGTGTAAACCAGATTTCTCTGATTCATTTAATGTTTTGAGTTTTTGGAGGTCAGTATCACAACATTTACATTATTTTCAATTCTTGGTGGCATTTGATAGGCTTCTCCATGGTATTACCTCACATTCTCTTAACCTTCCTGTTCTTCCCCAAAGCCAGTCAGGAGAGACCAGGGCTGATTTAGTGAATAATTTGAGAATTTTCACTAATTTAATTGTGTAAATATTTACTTCAATTTTTTAAAGTGAAAAACAAATATCTGTTCCCTTTGAACACCCAATCACATGCAGATACAATAACAGCACTTTTCTGATAGGTTAATAAAAGTAAATATTTACACAGTTTATTATTAGTAGATTTTCAACACTATTATAATGTTGGGGGGTTTTACGTAATTTTCAGGCCTAAAATGTGGAATATAACATGGGTGCAAAAATGGAAAAAAGGGCCTCAGTCATGAAGGGGTTAAGCCCAACTAAATCAAAGGGCACAACCTCCTTAAAAACGTTGCCTGAGCACAGTATTCACTACTTTTTGCTCCTCAAAACTGGACACCTTCTCATTGCTTCCCAGTACCTTTATCAGTTCATATTACCTCACACTTTCAGTGTGCATGGAGGGCTGTTCTCATTATTTGTAGGGATGCACAGGTACCAGTTCAGATACCAGTGCTGATACTTGGCATTCTCACGAGAACTACCAGGGTTGCAGTGGTTGCAGCTGGGACATAGCTCTGGTGCTCCACCACTGTCCTGAAATCATTAGTCTTTATTGTTTTTTTTTAAAAACTGTCACATGACAATAAAAAAAATGTATCAGTAATTGGGGTAGCCCCACTGCAAGGGTTAATTTATTTTTTTCTTGAAGTACTGCTTTAATTTTATTCTTTTATATTTGTTGCCTATTGGAATACATTTGCAAATGCAGTTGTTTAAAATGTCCTTCACATTTTCCCTCTTGTCTTCTGTGTTTTTTGGAATATTTGTTCCCATTTAATATTATTCAGTAAAGTGCGCAGCTTAGTAAAGTTAGCCTTTTTGAAATTTAGTAGGGTTGCACCAATACCAAGTACCATATATGGTACAAGTACAGATACTTTTCGAGCTCCAAGACTAGACTAGAGAAAAATTCAAACGTTAGGAGGCAGCTGTCATTTGTAAGGAGCACACGGAGCTCCTGGGATTTGTACATCTCTGTTTTAATGTATGATTTTGTTTTTATAAATATAAATAAAGGGATGCACCTATACCATTTTTGCAAGTACAAGTACTGATACTTGCCCAAGTCCTTACAGATACAAGTAATGATACATTTTGTTTATTGTCATGTGACAGTTTTTCTAAAACAATATCGACTAATGATTTCAGGACAGTGATGGAGCACCAGAGCTAGGTCCCTGCTGCAACAGCTGCAACCTCTGCAACCCTGGTAGTTCTCATGAAAATGCCAAGTATTGGCACTGGTACTCGAAAAGTATCAGTGCATCTTGCCATACCAACATGTCTCTAAAATGTCTCTAATTTGCACTTTTATTATGTGCTCTTTACTGTTCTGGAAAATTCACATATTATATCTTTATAGCACTGGCATCAGTGGGACCAGAAGACAAGGAGGCGTCTCCTGCGACTCGTGTCCTACGACCCCTGGGGTTTGGAACAGGAGGACGCAGGGCAGCGAGGAGCATGAGTTCCATGCATTGGTAGCAGACACTGTGCATGAGACTTCCTGTAGAGAGTTCAGCAGGCCAAGGATCAAACCAAGTGGGCAGTGTAGGAACAGACTCGGAATCTACAAGTCAAAGTCGAGAAAGCCAAAGGTCAGATCCAGCCAGGCAGCGAAGCACAAAATCAGTAGGCAAGAGCAAATCCAGGCCGAGGTCAGGGGCAAGCAGCAGTCAGAAGGGTAGTCCAGGGCAATCCAAGTCAAACAGGTCATAGGCAAATCGACAGAGGCACAGACAACAGGCAACACAAGCTGACAAGACCATCAGCAATGTAAAGCAGGCAGGCTCATCTTTATACTGTATAGTCAACTAATTGAGGTAACTGCCTCACTTCCTGTGCACCATCTGTCCGCGCATGTTCCTGCGCACTTCGCGCATGTGCACTATGGCGTGCTTCCAGAGATTGGGCTTTTGCGCATGTGCAGCGGCCATTTTGCTCTTACAGGGCTTGTCTGTCAAAGAGGGTGTTTTTTGTGAAGTAAAATATATTGCAGTTCTTCTTTGATAGTCTTCTGTGGTTGATTTCACAGGTGTATATGATTCAAGGCATGCTCGCATTCAGTATGTTGAAGATATTTGTTCCATAAGAAGAAACATAAATTAATGATGTATTAAGCAGGAGAAGTCAGACTGTGCCAAAACGGCTAAATGTTTTGATTGCAAATGTTGTGCTCGATGAAAAGTAAAGTTTTTTGTGTAAATGAGTAACACGCAATATAAATAAAGTTAAACATATTGAGAAATGCAAATTTCATATTTGCCTTTAAACCCCTTTCAGTAGTAACAGAATGGTACTCAAGATGTTACAAATACTGCCACACTAAGCTCCTCATACAGTGAAATTCCTATTGGCTATTTCAATTTGCAATAGCAAACTAGCTATTGCACCTGCCCACTGCTGCTGTCAATCAGCAGAGAGGGACCTGCAGTTCTCCATCAGGTTCAACTCTGGTGATTGACAGCAGCAGAGGGCGGGTGCAACAGCTAGTTTGCTATTGGCTATTGCAAAGTGAAATAGCCAATAGGAATCTAGCTATGCATTCCTATGGTGTGTTCTTTTTTTGACGGCAGCAGTACCGCCCGGCCAATAGAAAACAGTTGAGCGGAGCTAGCTGTCTTTGCTAGCTCTGGACAATTGTTTTCTAATTTATTTTGTTCTACTTTTTGAACTATTTTTCTATTCTGCTAGGTTCCACAGAGGGACCGAGCAGAACAGCCGAGCATGTTCGGCCGACCCGAAGCCAGCCGAAGTCACGTGATCTACAGCTGATTTCAGCCGATATACGGTTGGAATCAGCTGTACCAGTCTGAAGTGAATAGCCGAACAGCGTTCGGCTCACACCACTTGGGGTCGGTTAGTCACTTGGCTGTTCATGGCAGCTTAGGGAATAGACCCCTAAATGTACATGCTGTTTCACAGGACAAATGGCTCTGCAAATTTTTTATTAGTACACCCCAAAGTGATGGGAAAACCAAAATGGTATGTTTGTCACTAGAACAAGAGGCAGCTGTCCCAGTTACAATTGTCTAAAAGAGAATTTGTTTCACTTTGTAAAGATTGTCTCTCAGTTTCTGTTGCATCTGTGGTACAGGAAATGAAGGGAAATATCTCCAACAGCACACAGACAGCAGAATATCAATGGCCAGTGGATATAACTCTTCTTTACGCTATCCAAAACTTACATTTGGATAGAGTAATCAAGACAGTTGGCGTGGGGATGGCAATGCTGTACACAGGCTGTACATTGCAATCGACTGGTTGACCAGGTAATAACACATTTCCATACTACAAAACAAGTTACTCAAGTTTTGTTTAATCACTTAACCTTCCATATAACTGTTCTAATCAAGTTAAAGAAAGGAAAAAAGAAAGAGGTGCAGCAAGTTTTTAATTGTCCAGAAATATTTCATTATTGAATGCATACATTTTTATGGGTGTTTCACCATGTTTCAGGAGTAAACAACTTCCTCCTTTAGCAAAGCTTAAGAACCCGTTCACACTAGATGCAGTGTGTTCTGACCCGCTTCTGCCAGGAGGGGGCATGGTGGGCCATTGAAGTGAATGGCACTGTAGCCACGCCCTCCGGTCGCAATGTGATCGGCTGCCCGAGTTCGCAAGGCACATTATGCCTGCGGTCCAGTGTGATCAAAATAGTGCTTGCAGCATTTTGATCAGACCGGAGTGAACCGGACCACAGGCATAATGTGCCTTGCGATCCCTTGCGGCCGATCGCATTGCGGTCGGAGGGCTTGGCTACAGTGCCATTCACTTCAATGGCACGCTACGCCCCCTCCTGCCCCACAAAAAAGTGAGCCGGCCGCAATGCGAGGCAATGCATTCTGGCTTGTATCGGGCCGGAATGCACTGCATCTGGTGTGAACGGGCACCAAGGGAGAACTATGAGGTGTGATTTCCACTCATCCTCATAGTTAGAGCCGACCTGTGACAAAGAAGCTGTCACAGGTCGGCTCGATCGATAGGGAAGTTAGCTGAAACATGCAGCCTATCCACTCAATTCTTTTTTCAGATTCACTCATTAACAAATGTTTATTAGTACAGTTGGAAGAAAAAGTATGTGAACCCCTTGGAATAAACTTGTTTTCTGCAGTAATTTGTCATGAAATATGATCTGATCCTCATTGAAGTTACAACAATAGACAAACACAATGTGCTTAAGCTGATAACACACAAACAATTCTAATTTCTTGAGTGAACACAAACAATTCTAATTTCTTGAGTGAACACAATCATTAAATGTATGGTCTGGCCCCCACAGAGCCCTGATCTCAACATGATCGAATCTGCCTGGGATTCCATGAAGAAACAGAAGGAGGCACCATACATCCACAGAAGGTCTTCTGTTTATTTTCTTTACATTTTGTTAATTGATACAAATAAACTATTAACACTTTTATTTCTGAAAGCATTCTTACTTTACAGCATTTTTTCCACACCTGCCTAAAATGTTTGCACAGTACTGTATATATATATATATATATATATATATATTTGTTGTAGTCAACCAGGACTCTCAGCCAGAGGGGCTGAGCTGTTCCAGAAAGCAGGTACTTTTACCAGGAAAGAGTTGGCATTACAGTTCTTTCCAGGTTATCTGGATTTGGCATGGGATTCTGGAACCAGGAGATTTTAAAGAGAATTGGGAGGGATGAAGTCTCCAATCCTGGCTCCATGGTTTAGTAGTGGCCAGCACCTAATTATTGCACACTTGTGCACAGTACTTATGAAAAGGGTGCTGCTGATGTTCAGGGCTCCACCAGGGAGTGTCAAATAATGTACCACTTTGTGCAGAAAATTGTTGCAATTACAAATGTTTAGGCATTATCATGTTTATTTCTTTTGTTTGTATTGGTATGGCACAAAAAAGTGGAGAAAAAAAGCTAAATCTGACAGATTCCACAAAAAACTCCAAAAACAGCCCTTGAAAAAAATAACTGAAATCAATGACTTCCTGTAACCATCAATGAGTTTCTTACACCTCTCTACAAGGAATTTTGGACCACTCTTTGTTCACCAATTGCTCCGGGTCTCTTGGATTGGAAGGGTTCCTGTTCCCTACTGCTGTTTTGCGTTCTCTCCACAGGTGCTCTATGGGATTCAGATCTGGACTCATTGCTGGCCAGTCCAGTACTCTACAGCATTTTGTCTGAAACCATTTCTGGGTGCTTTTTGACGTGTGCTTTGGGTCATTTTCCTGCTGTAAGACCAATGACCTCTGACGGAGACCCAACTTTTGTCACACTGGGCCGTATATTGCACCCCAGAATTCTTCGGTAGTCTTCAGATTTCATAATGACATGCACACAGTCAAGACATCTATTGCTGCCTGAAGCAGCAAAG
This sequence comes from Nanorana parkeri, assembly GCF_000935625.1. Lineage (NCBI taxonomy): Eukaryota > Metazoa > Chordata > Amphibia > Anura > Dicroglossidae > Nanorana > Nanorana parkeri. The sequence goes on along the minus strand of NW_017306356.1, from coordinate 10,096 downwards.
TAACCCCAGAACATCAGTGAACCTCCACCATGTTTGACTGTAGAGACTGTATTTTTTTACTTTAAAGGGCTCATTTCTTTTTCTAAAAACAGTAGAATGATGGGCTTTACCAAAAAGCTGTAATTTTGTTTCGTCTGTCCACAGCACATCCTCCCAAAATGATTTTGGCTTCCTCAAGTTAATTTTGGCAAACTCCAATCTGGCTTTTTTATGTTTCGGTGTCAGCAGTGGGGTCCTCCTGAGTCTACTACCATTGCATCCCTTTTCATTCAGATGGAGACATATAGTGCAAGCTGACACAGTTGTACCCTGTGCCTGAAGGTCAGCTTGATTTTGTCTGGAAGTTGATCGAGGGTCTTTATCCACCATTCGAACAATCCTTTGTTGCAATCTTTGATCAATTGTTCTCTTTCGCCCATGTCCAGGGAGATTACGTACAGTGCCATGGACTGTAAACTTATTGACAATGTTGTTCACAGTGGACACATAAACATTAAGATCTCTGGAGATGGACTTGTAACCTTGAGCTTGACGCTGCTTTTCCCAAATTCTTGTTCTCAAATCCTCAGACAATTCTTTGCTGCTCTTTCTCTTCTCCATGCGGCACACAGGGAAACACAACAGAAAGGTTGAGTCAATTTTTCACCATTTTAACTGGTTGCCAGTGTGATTTCTATTTTGTCAGCACCTGGTAATTGATACAGGTGAGGTTAATTACAAATTACAGGAGCACCTTCTCTTGCAATTTGGAGAAGGTGCCAATAATTTTGTCCAGTCCATTTTTTTGAGTTTTGTGTGAAATTTGACAGATTTGGCTTTTATTTTCTCCACTTTTTTGTGTCATACCAATACAAACAAAAGAAATATACATGAGGAAGCCTACACATTTGTTATTTAAACACTTTTCTACACAAAGTGGTGCATTATTTTACAGAAGTGAAGGGGGTGCCAATATTTTTGCCCATGACTGCATATTTGTATGATGATACTCCTGTAGAGCATGCCCTTATTGAGGTTTAGAGGTGCCAGAGGTTAGAGGGGCCAGAGTTTACTAGGCTGTCTTACAGACACAAATTGTTGGCAATCTGTGTTTTGAGGGTATAAGTAAGTTTATACCCCTAAAATTAAAAGATAAATCAGACAAGGGTTGTTTAACAATCTGGCTATGTATTCTGTACATTGTTCACAAAATACACATCAAGACAGCTGCAGGAATGTGTGTTGTTATCTGTGTTTACAGTGGGGAGCTTTCCCTTTATCGTTCCTGCGTGCACCCTGTTTTTCTGGGCTAAGATGTGTGGACAAAGCTTTTCCCTTAGGACACAGACAGCCATTAAAACTGACAAAGATTCTAATCATTCCCCCATTCTATCTAAAACTAAACAATAAAAAAAACTGTCCAGAGTTGGGCTTTAACACAGAAGAGGAATACAATACAGGTGTACAAAAACAGCTTGGAAATAAATGCGCTATCTAGTGTGGATTTGACCTGAAACACAATTTACAGAAGTAAGTGAAGAAATGCTATAGGCCCTATATTTTCAAAAGCTGATAAAAGATCAAAGAGTTTTAAAAGAAAATAGGTGATTTATTATCAGCAATGCAAGTGCACAAAGTCATTTCAGTAAGAGCCCTTAGATGAATGGGCAATATGAAAACCTAGCAGAACAAGACTTCAAGAGACTGTTGAGGTAAAAAGAACAATAACTTGTAGCTTTCTGTATTTTCAAACACAATAATCTTCTACTCTTATTTATACATTATTGATTAAGATGGGTTAAGATGTAAGGTGGGTATACACTTTGTTACTGAATTGTTCATTAAACAATTAAGTCACAAAATATGATACAATTGTATAGGAATATTAAGGATTTGTATTTGTTGCCTGAACAATAGATTTTTCTTGATAAGATCAGACACAACAGAACATTTCCCTATCTGTTGACATTACATCAAACTTTTTATTTAAATGTATTGTTATTATTTGATTTTCTTTTAAATAACAATTTAAATAACAATAAACCCTTAATTTTTTCTATTTCTTTCTATTTTTGTCATGTAGAAAATGTTTGTATTGCATTATCGATCTGATGATTTGAGGTCAAATGCTTGTTGAACCAATCAGATAACCATTAATTAATTTGATAATCAGTTTGATAATCAAGTTTCTTTGAGTATGGTTATATATAGTATTTATTTTTGTTTTATATGCATGTTTACAGCCTGTCTCCCTATTTTCCATAAACATGTCCTTATTTCGCTGGCCTAATAAATAATTTCCACTAAGCAACATAATCTTTTGGGCTATACTCGTCTTATACGACGAGTATAGCCCAAAACCTATATTTTAACACAAAAAGTAGGGGGTCGTCTTATACGCTGAGTCGTCTTATACGCCGGCAGATACGGTAGTTCAAATTGTAAAAATGATTGCTTGATTAGGACTCTTTGGAATGAATTCTCTTCAACTGAACATGAAGCCCTCCTGTGATTAGATCCCTCAAGATGAGGGGTGAACACTATCCTGTAGGTGGTGATACTTGATGGGTGAGAGAAACCTCCTCTCACTTGGGTCCCTCACCCCCCAGTCCCCATACTGTCGTGTCCCCTTACTCCCTTACCTTGTCAAACCTTCCGTTGTTATTTCACTCTCTTTCGCACCTACTCTTTCCCTCTCCTATCCTCTTCTCTTGGTCTTCACGTTATTAAAAGGAAACCTGCACACATAATGGGATTTACATACAGAACTGAGTGAATTTAAACCCTGTATCCAATGTGTGACTTTTGTTATGTATAAAGAATGTATAATACATTTAAATCAAAACTTTTTTCTATTTCAGTTTTTGATATAACTTCTAGCAACATTTTATTTGTGTCTGAGTTCCCTTTTGGGATATTTTACCTTACTTTATGTCTGTTTAGGGTGTCAGAACAGGAAATTGTTCAAGTGGATGGAGGAAGGCAGGCTTTGAACCTTTGCCAATATTTTACTGCTCTTTTGTATCCCCAAGAGGCAGGTTTCCTCTTCCTTGCTCCTTATGTGACAGGTGCCAAATAGAACAGGAAAAAAAGAAAAATCACCTCTTTGTGGACACAGCCATCATTTAAAATATATATATAAAAATTGCACTGCACTTAAAAAAACTAATAAACCATGAATAATGTGTACCCAACAAATAATCCTTCAGCATAAGAATGATACTAAAGTGATACTAAACATATATAATCAAATACACTGTGCACTGTGCCACACACTTGCTAAACAAAAAAACCCAAACACAATTCAGTGATGTGTCTATGAAAATGGTGATGAATCAACAATCATTAGTTGTTAAAGCAGTGCAAAGTTTGTGAAATAGTTCAATATAGTCTTTATCCTGTCCACAAAAGAACATAGAAAACCATATACAATCCAACTCCGTGCAAATCCACAACAATTTGAACCCTTGTGCTGCCACCAGCTTCACCATGCCCACAAATAAATATCCACACTCACCAGATATATTTGGATATATCTGGTAAGAATTCTTATTGAATTATGTTTCCCTTGGCAAAACTCTGGCACATATGTATTAGCTTTGCAAAACTCTAAGGCCTCATTCACACTGCTGCGCATATACGCGCGTACGTGCGTATTGTACCATATGCAACATATGTAAATAAATGGCTCCATAAACAGGGCCGCGTATGGAGCCGTATATTTGCATAGTGTATATATGCGCAGTGTATATATGCACAAAAACAGAATGGAACCGAGATGCGTCCGGGCAGCATATTTCTGCGTATTTTATGCGCATACGCATATGCGTAAAGCTAATTCAAATTTCCATTAGGAATTATGCATACGCTCGTATATACGCACATACGCTCGTATATACGCACATACGCTCGTATATACGCAATATAAAATGTTGCTTGTGTTGTGTGTGAATGAGGCCTAAATACTCTAAAATAGCTTTTGAGTAAATGTAACATTGTAATGTGCCATATTGTTCCCTTTGCTCTAGATGTGACCTTTATTTCTTTTCTTATATGACTGAATTTATGTTTCATTTCAAGATTTGTTTATTTCATCCAACAATTTAGGATCACCTACTGTCTATTGGTGCTCCTTAGTGAAATTCATAATCTGCTGCTGAAAAACTATGGACATGTATGTATGAATGGTTCTATGTGCTTTCACAACACTCTAGTTTTATGTGACAACATACGTAACAAGCTGAATAGAATGTTTATATGTTTTGCCTTTCAAATTTTTGTGTGTGTGTTTGCAAAGGAGTTGTATTTTTTCTTTTTTAGACATTTACACTATTTGTTTTATTTATAGGTTTTTGGATTTACAACACTAGAAAGGATTGTTACTTAAGTGCTGTTCCTCAAGGATTTGCTGGATTAAGTTTGGGGCTGAACGTAGCACTGGTTTAACTTCAGGGTTAAATGGAAGAAAATGGTTTTACCATGTCTGTGTTTATTTTTTGGGGGTATGCCATTAATAATATTTGTTATTGGCGTATTACCTTTATATGGAGGGCAGGTTTTTTTGTTGTCCAACATGCATCATTACACGACAAGCATGATTTTGTATATATTCTCTTAGTCTGTTATCACTTTATCTGATTATGTGTGTGGGCCTACAATTAAAAGATAAATCAGACCAGGGTTGTTTAACAATCTGGCAATATATTCTGTACATTGTTCACAAAATACACATCAAGACAGCTGCAGGAATGTGTGTTGGTGAAGCCTTCATTAAAGTTAAGTTATGCTGCCTTGGTGGATTGGGGTGGGGGGAGCAAGTGGGTGGACTCCACCTTTCTCTACCCATCAGGCATCATACCTGTAAGTATTTTGTAGGAACCTTCAGGTGAAGGCGGGGGAATGTTGAGACTTTTTCACAATCCCTCCCTTATGGAAGGAGCCTTGTGGCAATTTTCTGAAATAATGGCCTGCTCTATACAGCTTAGTTTAGTGAAATAATTCAAGAAACCTTAATATGCACAAGCGTGAAATGGAAATACAGTATTACATCAGAGGTTAGGCCACACATATACTGTATATATATGCACTGAGAGAGAGAGACAGAGAGAGATGGAGTAATAGCTGGATATTTACAAACATGAACACTACCTTAATTTGATACAATAATTAAAAAATGTCTGTGGTCATTTTTAGGCTCTTAACATCCTGGGAAGACTGATAGCACATTCATGCAGCTGGTGTCATAGATGATTTCCTGATTGTAGTTCCTGCATGAAACCATCTTGATTTCCTCCACATTATCTGTTTCAAGAAAGTGGATATATTGTGTGTGCAAGCACTTAATAGCATGAAAAACCTGAATAAACCTCCAGTCCTGTTATAGGTAGTTTGGAAGGAGAACAGCTACCTCACCATCCCTTTTCACTGGGTGTGTGTGTAGTGTAATGGTTTTTCTGCTAAGCCTGCTATGGACAACGTTTCCCTTAGCATGGTGGAAGTGATAAAATTTCACGTTGCAGAAAATATTAAACCATGTGCAAGGAAAATCAATACTGTATTTTTGCTTGCACATGATTGGATGATGAGGGTCAGCTGAGCTTCACCTCATTCACTAAACTAAGGGCACATTTTCCCTGCAAAGCGTAAATTCCCTTACAAAGTGGACAGCCTATTTATATTTAGCCAATCAACTTAATTAGATCTTTAGTGAGCTCTGCATCACTAAGGTAATTTGTTTTTCACTGTATAAATATCAGTTCTGGTGGCTAGGTCCTTTAGCTCTGAGGAAGGGGGGACCTTGCCCAAAATGCGTCAGCTCCTAAGGATTTCACACAGTCCTTTAGTGGTTGATCCTCACCATGATTGTCATTGTGGAGATTCCTGCTTGTCCAGGGCTGGAGATGTATACGCTGTGATTCACATGGCATATGTGAGTAGTTTGTATTTCTAATATGTTATTTTTAATAAATGGTAATATGCTAGGAGAACGCATTGTCTTTTTGTTTACTTTGCATGTACCGAAAAGAATTGTTCCAATACCCTCCAGGATGGCAACCTCCCTGAGTGATCATATAATTGGAAAGAATACTGAATGGGGATTGACTTTGGTCCACATAGCTCTGGAGTCTAGATATTTGATGGAATCAACCTAATTAGGAATTAGGAAAAATTAAAGAAAATTTTGAATAAAAAAAAAGTTTTTTTTTACATTATGTTAAATTTATTATTACCCAGTTTTTTGGTAAAATTTAAAAGTCGGGGTCACGTCGGATAAATAGACACCAAACATGTCAACCCTTAAAATTGCGTGCACCCGCGAAATCGCAGAAAACTACCATACCCAAAATTGGCCATAGGCGACACTTTAAAAGATTTTACCGCTCATCAGTTTAGTGTTATCAGTGATTGATGGCCCTAGACGTATTGCTCTCACTGCGACGTTCGCGGCGACATGTAACATGTGCGGCGTAATGGGTGCAATCGTCGTTTTTGCACGTATGCGCCCCGACGCATGTTTGCATGTGTGTATGTATGGGTGGGGACTTAATTTTTTTTTTTATTCTTTTTTATGTGTTACTTTACATTTTTTTGGGGGGGGAACTTAC
>NW_017306356.1:0-3102 GCF_000935625.1 Nanorana parkeri | reverse complement strand
CTGATCCCGGGCTCGCACCGGGCACAGCAGAGCCCGGGATCAGCGCGACGATGGCGGGGGGGGGGTGGCCGCGGTGGGGGGGGGAACCGATCGGCACCCCATACACGCGATCCGCCAGCTCTACAGCCGGCGGATCGCTTGTATGGTAACAGGCACCGCTGCCTGTTTTTAAATTTCGGCCGTTTCCCGTTCACGCGCGCCCAGCGGTGCGCGCGAGGGGGCGTGTCTGAGCGGACATCTAAAGACGCCCGCTCAGATCTAGAGAGCTCCGGGCCGTTTTTTTACTAGTGATTAAGGAAGATCACTCCACACAATGCAACTAAGTTGCCATGTATAAAAGGCGTATACTTTATGATACAATGGGGTTGATTTACTAACCTTATAAACACACCACGAACATGTATACACCTCTGTAGTGTGTTCCCTCCCAGCATGATCTATGGGTGGAATCTAAACACCTTTGTAGTGTGTACACACCCAGCAGGTGTGTTGTGCAAAGCCAAGCATGAATTGCAAGGTGATGTTGTGTAAATTAGCTCTATGTTCTGTTGCTTGCGTTGATGAATGCAGGAATGTAAATGCATGAGCTAACCATTTTTGTCTAAACTGTGAAGCAGCATTATATATGCATCATGTGCATGACTTTTCCATACATGGCATTAGTGGAAATATGCTTTTAGAGACTTTTTGGTTGATAAATACGTTTTGCTGTGTGAAAATCACACGCACCTGGTGCGTGCGTGTGTTTAGGTTAGTAAATCACCCCCAATGTATCATATTGAGACATATAAAATGTATATTGCACATTTCCTAACCTCGGTTGATCATGTATGAGAATATTTGTTATGTGGACTTCTTCAATATCCGAATCCAATAGGGACCCAACTCTTTGTTGTATTACATCACTTCCGCATTCCTCTGTCACTCTTCGGTACAGAAACCTGAGAAGCTGGTGAAGGAGGTGCTTGGTTCATCAGCATCTCTGGGGGTCCCTAGGTGACATTAGGGGTCTTAAAGACCCCTGATGTCTCCATATAGAGGACCTGTCACTGCAAATTGGCTATCACATAAGGAGCTTGTTTGCTCCCTATGTGATAGCAATAAAGTTAAGTGAAAAAAAGGTTTTTAAAAAATGAAAGTTACAAAAAAAATTAAAAAATTAAAAGTCACATATCAAAGCAATAAAACATTGAAAAAAAATAAATAAAGTCCACCGCCCCTACATGCACACGCAAACATGCGTCGAGTCTGCCTAGGTGCGAAAACGATGATTACATCCATTGCACTGCACATGTTACATATCGCCGCAAACTTTGGAGTGAGAGCAATAATTCTAGGGCCATTAATCACTGATAACACTAAACAGTAAAAGCTTTAAAGCGTCGGCTATGGTCAATTTTGGTTATGGTAGTTTTTTGCGATTTAGCGGGTGCACGCAATTTTAAAGCTTGACATGTTTGATGTCTATTTCCCCGACGTGACCCTATCTTTTATATTTTACCCAAAAAATTGGGTAATAATAAATGTTTTATAACATAACATAGGGAGAACAGGTTTTTTTTCAAAATTTTAGGTACTTTTTTCAATATATTGTTTAAAAAAAACCCCGTAGTGGTGATTAAATACCACCAAAAGAAAGCTCTATCTGTCCCCAAAAAATTGTATAAAATTTATTTCAGTACAGCATTGCATGATGGAATAAATGTCAGTCAAAGTACTGAAGTACTGCAGTACAATACTGAAAAATGGCCTGGACAGGAAGGGGGTATAAACACCCCGGTAAGCAAGTGCTTATACAGATCCTATGTGGCAGGATCAAGTCAGTGTTCTGTAGGTTCATAAAAAGTTATGGTAGTGTCTCAGGAAACCAGAGTCAACATTAAGTCCCTCCTTTATGGTGTTGAAATGTATAATCATTTTCATCTCAAATGTTTTTCTTTCATTTTTTCTTTCATTTTTAAAAATTCCCTTTCAGTACGTTAATTTTGAGGTTTTGGATGGGGTGATCTATCTGGGAGTGATCTATCTAGGACTGGACTAATACTAATATATACTGTATATTTCTCCTTTAGGCTGGGTTCCCACCTAGGCGTTCAAAATATGCGTGTATGACGCACGTTTTGCGGTGCATGTTTTAACCGCGATTTGCAGCCCACAAAACGCGCGTCAAACGTGCATTTACGAGGGCTATCCGGCTGTATCCTAATGGATACGCACGGAAATACGCCCTAAAGAAGCTCCTGTACTTCTTTGGGCATAGGGCGTTTTTCAGCACGTTCCCACATGCTGAAATACGCCCAAGTGAGTACCATGCCCACTGGAAATAATGGGATTTCACTTGCAGGGCGTTTTACAGCGCGTCGATCAGCGCTGTAAAACGGCCAGGTGTGATCCCGGCCTTAATGGCTCTAAAATTATTGCTCTCACTCCGTTTGCGGCGATATGCAACATGTGCGGCACGTAGGCGCACCTGACGCATATATGCGCGTGTATTAGGGGTGATCGGACTTAAAAAAATGTTTTAAAAAATTAATGTTATGCTTCTTTCTTTTTTTATGAATTTTTCATTTTTTTATTACTTTTTTTTTTACATACAACTTTATTGCTATTACATGGGGGGCTAAGAAGCCACCTATGGGATAGCCAATTTACATGACAGGTCCTCTTTAGGGAGACATCAGGGGTCTCCAAGACCCCTAATGTCACCCAGGGACCTCCAGAGAAGCTGATGAAGCAGAGATCGGCTTCATCAGCTTCTTTAGCTGGAGAGAGACACTGAATGCAGGAAGTGATGTAATCTACATCACTTCCTGCATTCGGGGACTGAGAGGAGATCAAAGGGAGTTTGTGTACTGAACTCCATTTGATCTCCTGTCAAAGAGCCGTGCCGGTCCCGGTGATGTGTCAAAAGTATGAACTTATCGAGTTGTGGGACCGCATGACTTCCGGTTTCCTCAGAACTACGAGGTTTGCACACAAAACATGTTGTGCACGAGCGCCATCCACGGCATTGCCCTATACACATAGACAACAGCAATACAGTTATAAAATGATGTAGGATGGGGGGCGCTAGTGAGCAGCCAGCCAAGATGGCCGCAATCT
>NW_017306355.1:2514556-2515022 GCF_000935625.1 Nanorana parkeri | reverse complement strand
CCCTCCTGTCAGTCTTCCTCATAGCGGTGGTATCCGCCAGGTGGGTTTCGGAGCTGCGTGCATTTTCCTGCAAGGGGCCTTACTGTCAGATATTTCCAGACTGGATAGTGTTACGACCAGTGCCGTCTTTTCTACCGAAAGTTTCTTCTGTATTTCATTATAATTGGGAATCGGTCCTCCCGGCCCTACAAGGAGAACTGCTGTCTTCTGCAGAAGAATATCTAGGGAGAGTGGATATCGTAAGCATACTTTCCACCTATTTGCTGAGGACTGAAGGTTTTCGTTCCACCGAAAGGTTATTTGTGATGCCCGGAGGTCCACGGAAGGGAGCAGCTGCTTCCACCAAGATCCTATCTACATGGGTGGTTAAAGCCATTCAACTCGCTTACAAGTCAGCGGGTCTTCCCCCTCTTCTACGGGAGGTTAGGGCTCACTCAACGAGGTCGGTGGCTACATCTTGGGCAGC
>NW_017306355.1:2448719-2513947 GCF_000935625.1 Nanorana parkeri | reverse complement strand
GAACTTTTTCCATGTTCGAAAGTTCGAGTTAGAACCGAACGCGGGGGTGTTTGGCTCATCCCTATTTCTGAGGACACATGATGGCTTACTTACACTTCAAAGTTTGAGACAGCAATATGCTGCTAGATTAATATACTTCCAGAGGCTGATTTACTAGAGGCTGTCTCTGTTCTCCCTGATGCTAAACGACCCTGTCCCTAGCTAATATTGATCAAACTCACATTAAAAATTAAGGGGCCACAGTAGTTTAAAATTGGCAAGAGGAAGACCAGTTTTATTGAGCAAGACAAGGCCAAAATGTACTAAAGACACAGAGTACAGGCAGGTGTTTTACTACAACAATAATTAAGAGACCACAGATGATACAGCACTGTAAAATTGGCAAGCAGCAGGTCAGTTTTGTAATGGAGAGACTGGGCAAAAAATCTAATAGAGACAAAGGGCTTAGGCCAGGGATTTACTACAAGAATTAAGGACTGGTGAATGTCAGTGATATAATGAAGGGTGGTTTACGGGCACACTGTTCTTGCACTTTTTATTATTATCAAACAATATATTCATGTGCTGCATGTAAAAGGCAGCTTCAACAGCTCCTGGCAGATGGCCAACAACATGTGAATATCACTTACAAAAAAAGCCCTATCAACATAAAACAAAAAAATAACAACATATCTACGAAATAACTGAAATCCTTGAAATAATCCCTCCCCCTTAGAGAAGAACTCCCGGAAAAATGTTTATTAACCCTTGCAGTGGGGATACCCCCACACTGCAAAGGTTCACTGCTCGTTTTTTGTCTAGGTAAAAAACGTTATACTCACCTGATGCACCGTGACGGCTTATTCTTAGACCGGTCCTTCCAGCCTCTCTCTCCCTCCCCTGCAGCAGTCTAAAGTCCCATAAATCATTACATCTATACACAGTGTATGGACATTCCAATGCTGCAGAAGAAGAGGAGACAGGCTGGGGGAGTGCTGTGACAGTTGGTCAGCTCGGAGCTTCAAATAAAGTATAACTTTGTTATTTTTAAACCTAGACAAAAACAAGCACTTAATCCATGCAGTTTGGGCATAGCCCCATTGCAAGGGTTAAGAAAACGATTTCCTGGAGTTCTCTTTTAAAGAAAAATGAAAAAGCAGATTGCTATGGAAGGGACAGAAGTTACTGGGGACCATTTTACTTTTACTGAAATCCAAATGACACTGCGCTCAAGTAAATGATCTATTGTAAAACTTGTCAGATTTCAATCACATTTTATATAGATCATTCACTTGAGCGCAGTGTAATTTGGATTTCATTGAGCTAATCTGTGTGTATTTCATACAAATGGAACACAGCAGCTGGGTGTATCACTATTCCCATAGCGCAGGTTAGGGTTGCCACCTTTTGTTCAAGTGAAACCCGAACACTCTAGCGTCACGCACAGCATATTCGTTTTTCTGGAGAATAAAGAGGAGAGAGCGAGGAGAGGCAGCCAGGGGAGGGAGTAAGGAGACAATGTATAGAGGACTACAAATCCCAGCAATACATTATACAGCAATACTAAAATAATATGAAGCTACATACTCTGTGCTGTTCTAGGTTGGCGCCCTGATGTCTCTAAGTGGTCTGTGCGGGCTGTGCGACACTCGGGTGGGCTGTGCGACACTCGGGTGGGCTGTGCAACTATCAGTGTTGTCGGGGCTATGGTGTCTCACCAGGGGGTCCGCAAGTGGGCAGCACAGTGTCAGGGAGCCGTCAGGGACAGGTGAAAACGACAGGAAAGTAGAAGATCGGATCGGATTAAGTGCTGACATTAACATTGGGGGGAAGGGAAAGGTTTGCCTTTAATGTCACTTTAATGCACCTACGCTATATGGCACCACAAACGTGTGAATAGGCCCTTGGTTAGCTACACAATTTTCGTTTGTTCTCTGCCCTAGGAACCCTGCTTGAAAAACTACAACCAACAAAATCCTGACGCAGAGAACAAATGTATAAATATCAAAAACATTCTCATTATAGCTACTATGAATTTAAACATTTTGATACCAGATATTTAGGTAAGTAATTTCTCTCATTGACATGTAAACAGCCAATCCCGGGAGGGACAGGTGTTGCGTGTGGTTGCGCACAGCAGCCTGTTGTTCCCTATGGGAGGACACGGCTGTATGATGTCACCCGAACTGCACATCTATGCTGTTACAAGTGTCCGCATTTGGACGCAGACAGGATCCATCAGAAACGGATGACGCCGTACAGCCGCGTCCTCCCATAGAGGAAAACAGGCTGCTGCTCGCAATCACACACAGCACCCGGGAACAACTGTTTGCAGGTGTGCACACCACATGGATGTGTGCGCCCAGTGTGAATGAGGCCTAATACACACATACAACACATAATAGACATACACACAGAACACACACAATACACATACAGTACACACAAATCACATACAGTACACACAATACACACACGCAATACAGTACACGCAATACAGGACATACAAAATACAGGACACACAATATACATGCAATACAGGACACGCAATGGACACACAATACAGGACACACGCAATAGATGACACACAATACACACAAAATACAGGACACGCAATGGACACACAAAATACAGGACACACTGTCACACACAGCATCGCTATTCAGCCCACTCATAGTTCAAGCAGCCAGCGGAGGAAGAGGGGAGAAGACTGAGACATGGAGAAGAATTTCCCCCTCCCCCTCCCCCTCCCGGCCGGAATGTATAGGAGTAGCTGTGAGTGCAGGAGAGCTCCTCTCATACCTGCTGACAGCTTGCCTCCTCCGTCGTATCGTCTCACTCCCGGCTCAGTCTCTGCCGTCTGGGCTCCCCTTCCCCGGTCCTCTCAGGTGCTCTGGCAGTGCCTGACTGCCTACAGAGGGGCCAGTGCAATAGCCCGGAAGACCGGAACTTCCTCTGAGCTACGTGCACAGGCTGCCTGCAGAAAAGTTAAAGTGCCAGTGTCAGCGCTAAGTGTCTTGTGTCCGGGTGCCCGCTGGTTGGGCGCACGTACACAACGCTCCAAAACCGGACTGTCCGGGTAAAAACCGGACGGGTGGCAACCCTAGTGCAGGTCCATTTGTACACATGTACACATTTTACTTTTACCAATGTAAGAGATATTACATTCTAACATAGTTATGGTAAGTACTCTTGAATTTCTTAGAAATGGTGCAGAACAATTTACATTTAAGGACAATGCCTGGAACAGTATTTTTTTCTGTGTGCAGCTGCTCCCCAACCCTGGCACATCACTGTAAATGAAAGAGTTCAGCAGCATTGTATGTTATGTATCCTTTCGGCTGCTGTGTGATGGGTACACACTGTTGATCTGTGTCTGCCTGACTGGTTGGTGTTTGAACATAAAGTCATGGATGGTCAGTTATGTCTCTAAGTATATGCAGATGACCTACAGATAGGTATTTGCTGGCACACATGACACCCAATCATAAAAATAATTATGAATGTAAACAGTGAGCCAATGGATCAGCATGAGAACCAAGTAACTACCATTTTCACAACAAGGCCTCAGCAATATCCTATACACTTTTTGTACAGGTTTCACTTAAGTCTTATGTATTAGGAGTTTTTCAGCCTGCTGAACGCTAAGAATGATCCAATCCATTTGTGTAAGTAAGAAGTTGCTCATCTCTACTAAACATTGTAAACCAGGTGTCTCAAAGTACCGGCCCCCAGCCGGCTGTCAAGTCAGGTATGCCGTAACTGACTTGTGGGAACAGCTACAAGTTATGCATCTCTGTCAGATGCAGACCACATAGCTGCCCCTGTCAGCTCCGGCACTCAGTAATTCCTTTCAGCTGGACCTCTGACAGTTCTGAGCTCCAGCCAAAAGGAAGGATTAGTAAGGTCTGCACCAGACGCTACTAATCAATGTGTGTGCATGTATGTGTGTATTAGGCCCCATTCATACCTGTAAGTTTAGGTGTGATTAGGGACTTCTGTGTCAGGAATTTGTGTTTTCCTGCAGCAGGAATCCCTAATCTGGCATTTACAAGCGGCCAGCTGTCGCCCGTTCAAATTAATGTAAATACCGGAACACCGCAACTAAAGGTATGTGATATGATTACATGTGTTTAGGAATCAATCACTCTCCCTGGATGCAGGATCAATGGGTCCAGGGAGAGTGACTGTTTTATACCTGCATGTAATCATGTCACATACCTTTACATGTGGTGTGCATGCGTTTACATGCAGCGGCTGTCACCTGATCATGAACTTGAATGTGTGACAGCTGCTGTTTGTGAGCGCCAGATTATGGTTTCCTGCTGCAGGAAAATGCAAATTTGTAAGTACTGTAAAAGCAATTTTGAAGTATGAAATTTGGCAAGCGGCCCCCATGGGAGAAGAACAAGTGAATTGAGTTTGAGACCCCTGCTCTAAGCATTTTTATTAAATCCAAGGCCTGACATTTTATTGGCATAACATTTAATTTTGTTACTCCTTAAAAAGAAAAAAGAAATAATTACAATGAAAAAAAACTTTTGTTTAATATAAAAATATTTGTTTTTTAAATGTCTTAAACAAAAAAAGGCAATAGAGCAGCAGCCAAGCAGGGGCATCGCTTTATCACATTGGATATTACCTTTATCATTTGTGTGATCGTTGTTACCATCTGGAAACACAAAGGGAAATGTCAGCAGGCAATCAGCCAGCTTCATGCTCATTGAGAGAGGACAAAAGAGAATTTCTAAAACAATGCTGCTTGATTACTTGAGGGAAACGAGAATGTAAAAAACTGTAGTTACACAGCCAAACACAAGGAGAAGAAAGACATTTTCACTGCCAAAGACAAAATGAAATTTGGTGAGGAGGAATAAAATTTCAACATATAATGAAATTAACTGTTAATTACTGCAATAAAGAAATTGCAAAATTAAGAAATTACATGTTTGCCATAAAGTGAACTGGTGCCCTAAAGTATTTGCATACTCTGAACAAGCAGTAAAAGCACTTTCAAACAAATCCTCAATAATCTCTGTATCTATAGGCATTGTTGTGAAATTAATTAGGTTCATGTCAGACAAGCGATTCTGCCTCTAGAGACAAATCACCAGTGGCAGAATCGCTAAGGAGGCTGCCTGTCTGTCCCTATGGAATCACTTTTACTTTAACCAAATGCAGCGAGATGTTGCTCTGTCACTGGCCTGAAACCTACAAAATCAATGGGTGTGCCACTAGGTAAATCAGAAAAGAAGGAATTGGGGGTCATCATAGACCGCAGACTAAGAACAGCTTGCAGTGATAGGCTGCTGTAAACAAAGCTAGCAGAGTCCTGTCTTGCATTAAGAAGGGAATGTATTGCACGGACAAGTCTATAATTTTGCCACTTTACAGATCACTGGTTCGGCCACATCTGGAGTATGCGGTCCAGTTTTGGGCACCGATACTCAGAAAATATGTCCTTGAGCTGGAAAAAGTCCAAAGGAGGGCAACCAAACTCATTATGGGGTTTGAGGATCTGAACTATGAAACAAGGTTGTTAAAATTAAATATGTTCTCGTTGGAGGTTAGGAGATTAAGGGGGGACATGATTTTTCTGTATAAACTGTTCAAGGGTGACAGCAACATTGTTAACAAACTGTTTACGTTTAGCTCCGTAACAAAGACCAGAGGGCACCACCACAAATTGGTGGAAAAAATTTTCAACACACAGGGCGCAAGGGGCTCTTCACAGTTAGAGCGGTTAAGGTCTGGAGCTCGCTGCCGCAGGAAGTGATTTCAGCTAAGAGTGTGGAAGCATTAAAGAAACTCCTGGACAGGTTCCTCAGAGACCATAATATACAGGGGTACAGGTACGCCTAAGAACAAGATCACACATGGACTAATGCACATGCACACTTAAGGGGTCCTGGGGCCGAAGCTAGCCGAAGGATCGGCCGAAGCTACGGCTAGATCCTTCGGCTGTTTCGTGAATAGACCCCTAAGTCTTAGACAGTGATCCTGCCGCTGGAGAGTCCATGCAAGCACAGGGAGAACATGCAAACTCCTTGCAGATAGTGGCCTGGCCAGGATTTGAACAAGGGACCCCCAGTGCTGCAAGGCAGAAGCACTAACCACTACACCACTGTGCTGCCCCACTAAGATTCTTCTTTGTGACTGATTCTCTGTCTAATCCTTTGTGTACTATTGACTGCCTACAGCCAGCCAATTCTAGTATACACACTCTAGGGCAGGGGTAGGTAAAAAGCTTAGTGAATTCTTTAATTCTCTGTATTGATGGTTTCCTTCTGTGTATAGCCAACCATTTCATGATGTGGCCAACCATTTCATGGGGCACATGTATTAACTGAACAAAAGTATGTTTCATTCTTTTAACAAACCTTTAGTATTTGAATTCCAGAATACTACATATGTTTACAATGCTGCGATTTTTGGTTTCCTTCTACAGCAAAATAAAGGACAGTTAATGCATGGTGCAAAGCATTACTTAAGAAGCTGTGACATTATGTTGGATGTGTATAGCATGCAGGATGTCTATGTTTATTTCACATTTTAACTAGAATAGTAATTACAGATGAAAAACCTGTGTCGTGATTGCTACTACGTTTTTCAATTTTCAATTCAGTCTGCATTGTAATGCCTCCCACATCTGTCCTTTCAGTCTGAATTATTCTTAATGTGCTTTCCAGTTATTCTGTCAATCTATATTCATTCTTTGCATAAAAAACTAGAGGCCATCACCTAAAATTGGTGGGAAAAAAATTCCAGCACAAGGGGCGAAGGGGGTTCTTCACAGTAAGATCAGTTAGGGTCTGGAACTCACTGCCACAGGCGGTGATTTCAGCAAATAATGTGGAATTGTTCAAGAAACTTTTGGACGATTTCTTAAGGGACTGTAATATACAGGGGTACAGGTAATATACAGGGGTACAGGTACTCCTAGAATGAGATCCTAATAGGTTGGACTTGATGGACTAATGTCTTTATTCAACCTCAAATACTATGTAACTATGTAACTATGTAATTTTCTTCCAAAGCCTTGTCTCGCCTCCTACCTGACCACAATCCCAAACCTTCTTATTGTTTTCTCAGCTTTGTGTTAGTTTTAAACTCTTGAAAGTACCTGTCTGAACAACAAGATACTTAGAAGTTTGATCTTATTCTTCAGGAATCAAACCTCAGGAGTCTTTTAAAAAGGTCTCAGAAAGGTTACAGCCAAATACTTTTCTTATCTCTGCTCAAGCCTTCAGTAGTCTTGCCCAAGAGATTAAAAGCGCAGTGTCAATCTAAAAGAATCAATCTCAGACATTTGCATGAATTCCCGATAGCTCATGGGGTTAAGGGCAAGGAAGTCATATCATGCAATAGCGCTAAGAAAATCATGTTGTTTTAAGTGACTGAAAAGCACAGATAAAATGCATCTTGAGAGGGAGAGAAAATACTGGCTCTGTTTAGCAGCATTTACAGCAAAATGACTAAGCCATATGTTCAATACACTGCAGGCAGCATAAGTTCAATAGAGTCTTCTGAAAGTGAAATGTGAAAATGTTTAGATCAACAGAAAAAACTTCTAGGAATGAACTACATTACCATGAAGATGGTTAGGTCTCAGTTTCAAGGAGGAAATGCATTGAGGGTAGTCAAACATTTGGTTTCATCTTCTTACAAGCTATTTGACTGGCACAGATGAGACTGATCCTCTGTGTTATCACAAGTGGCTCTCACTGAAGCACTATAAGGGCCCATTGGCATCTATCTGCTGCATTGTGGTGCATCAACAAATGTTTATTAATGCATGTTGTGTTGCCTGTATAATGCAGCATACCACAGTCAAAATCGGATGTGCACCATTTTTTTCGGATACAGTGAAACACATTTTTATGTTGCAGTTATACACAGAGATCTAGTTTTACGCCACACTCCCTCAATAGGGTGGCTTCGTTTTTTTAAGATTTCTAGTATCTTCTGTTTGCCATGGTTGTAGTGGATGTGGCCCAAGTCTGAGTGTAGTGAGAGCAGCTAAGGTGTCTAGGGAGGAAAAGAATGAGCTGCTGAAGACAGAAGTAGCCAGGTCAGTGCAGGACAGGGGTGATTTTTAGTCATAGAGGTAGTCAGTAGCAGAGTAGAGTAGAGAAAAGAAGGGTGGAAGTGGCAAAGATTTCTCTGGGTAACAGTGTGCTGGTTAGGGGGATTCAGGGTTGGGAACAGGGTGAGCGTGAAACTGACAAGTTTGTGGTCTGAGAGAGAAAAAGAGCTGTTGGAGAGGTTGCAAGGAGTGCATAGGCAAGAGAACACAAGATCTAGTATATTGTTTTCAGAGTGAGTAGGAGTGTGTATCCATTGTATTAGGTCAAAAGAATAGGTTGGGTTGAGAAGTTGAGTGGTAGCCAGGATGTTAATGTTAGTAGCAATGTTAAAGTCACCAAGAATGATGGTGAAAAATTCAGAGAAGAGAAAGTAGGATAGCCAGGCTGAGAAATCATTAAGTAAGTGAGATACCAGTCCAGGAGGCCAATAAATTACAGCAATCATGGGGGGTGTATATTAGAAAACCGAGGGCCAGGATTGGGAGAAATATCCCCAGAAGACAGGAGAAGCAGAAGGGTGAGTGATGTGAGATGAGAGTGAGTTTTATATGAGCACACATGCCCAAATGTCCTGGAGCTAACCCTAGCATGTGGGTTTAGAATGAGCAGAAGGTGGTGAGTGCAGTGATAGGAAGAGGGCAGAAGAGAGGGTGAAATATATAATCGCTGGGGCAGAGAGGGGGGTAAAGAAAGAAAGTTTAAGAAGAGAAGACACAATTGTGAAGAGCAATGGTAGAGAAAGAATAAAAAGGGATGGAGAGTAGTAATCAGATTTAGAACAGAGAGAAGCACTGCTGCTATATTTTTCTGCCTTCTCCAAGTGCCTTATCTAAGGTCCCTGCCATTTGTATTAAAAGAGAAACTTTGGACTTCCGGTTCCGGCACTTGCAGAGCGAGTCGCACATGTGAGGAGCTCAGGACTATCGGGACTATTAAATCTGCATTTAACACCGGCCAGAGCTGCCACCGAGCTAACTCACAACCCACGGGTGGCCGTCATACCTAGTCTCCCCTGATGGACAAGTTCGTTGACCGATCCCGTGGTCAACCACGGTCGGAGTTCTGGACCGGGAAGGCGGGAGCGCAAAACAGAAGCCATGGAGGCCTCTCGACCAATCTCACCGACAGACTCTGATGACGAATCTCTCTCGGACCCCGAACCGTCCGTTGACTCCGTTGACCAGACTGTTGAAGCCCACTTTACAGGCCACGATCCAAGCCGCGGTGGATTCGGCGGTCACTAAGGGCATCCAGTCCCTGTGCCACGAGATCCTGGCTCAAGCACACCGCGTCACGGAGGTCGAAGGCAGAGTCTCCCTCCTGGAAGACGAGCTGGCGGCCGCCAACTCTCACATACATGAGCTTGCCAAACACCATCAAACTACCTCCACAAAGCTGGAAGACCGGGAGAATCGCTCCAGGAGGAACAATCTACGCATAGTCGGTCTGCCGGAGTCATACCAATCTGCAGACCTGCCTAACCTCTGCTCCCATCTCCTTCCGGAAGCATTGGGCCTTACCCGCGATTGCACCATTGAGAGGGCTCATCGTCTGGGCTCGCAGAACCAGAAATATTCTCGTCCTCACCCAGTGAACGTGAAATACCTGTCGTATGTCGATAAAACGGATATCCTCAGAGCATATCGGAATGGGTCAAACTTTCGCTTCAATGGCGTCAAGATCCTACTGTTTGCTGACTACTCGGCGGACGTGAGTCGTGAGAGGAAGGCCTTCTCGGAGATCTGCAAGCTCCTGCACCAGAGGAAAGTGCGTTTCTCCCTGGCCTACCCGGCGATTCTAAGTGTGCAGGCCTCGGATGGGACTCGCCACACTTTTACTTCATCGCAAGATGCCCTTCTGTTTCTCGAACCGGCTGACTCAACGGGTCCTGACCAATGCTCTCACTCCGGGAGCAAGAGGCAACGTAGATCCTCCCCACCTCCGGCCTCCACGCAGAGTGAGCCCCCCTAAACTTACCGCAGAGCATAGCGCTCAAGTCTTGGCAGTTTCCTGATCGACAACAGCGGATTATCATCACCACACCCTTCCTGGGATGCCTCATGCTTTATCCTGCAATCTGTTTTACTTCATCTTTCCACCGTTGTTTGGGCGCCTTGCGACCAACATTCGGAAAGTCCTGGCAGTTCTAGAACAATCCCAACAGGTTCCTGGGGAAATGCAAGCCATACTAACGCTCGATGCGGAAAAAGCTTTCGACTATGTCAAACATGATTGGCTCTTCCTCATATTATCCAAAATGGGGTTTGATGGTCCCCTTAAACAACTCATTCATGCAAAGTACAACTCCCCTATAGCTCGAATTGTCACCCCGGGTTTTCTGTCCCCTCCTATTACACTATTACAAGGCAACCGACAGGGATGCCCCTTGTCGCCCCTACTATTCAATTTAGCCATTGAACCTTTATCCAGATGGCTGCTTTTCAAAGCAGATATTCATGGTATCAAAGTGGGTAAGAAAGAGATGCGCGTTGCTCTTTTTGCAGATGATCTTCTCATCTTTACATCGAAAGTGGAAGAAGATGTCCCCAGGGTCCTATCAATACTGGGAAAATTCGGCATGCACTCAGGTTACAAAATCAACGTGACTAAAAGTGAACTCCTGTCCTTGTCACCCATTCCCTCTCCTGGAGTTGCAAAGGTAGCTAGATATGGCCTACAGATCGCGACTCAACACATCACCTATTTAGGTATAAAGCTGGGGAGATTACCTTCCTCACTATACACCCTGAACTACAAACCCCTTATTGCTAAAATTGTAAAAGAATTAGACTCATGGACTTCCCTCCCCCTCTCACTTTTTGGTAGGAGCCATGTCATTAAAATTATGAGCTTCCCTAAATTGCTCTACACCCTGCAGACTATTCCACTACTATTAAAACATGCGGACGTTCGAATTCTAGACCGGGCGTTTACTAAGTTCTTATGGAAATCTAAACGCCCTCGTATTTTGTACCGCCAACTACAAGTCCACAAACTAGAGAGCGGATTGGGGCTCCCCAATATTCGAGCTTACAATTTAGCATGCCTTTTGCGACATGCCTATGACTGGCTCCTGGGCATGTCATGCTACTCCAACCATGACCTAGAAGCTGCAATGGCATCCCCTTGGTCGTTAGTGGGCCTACTTCATACCCGCATAAATAAATTGCCGTCCCTTTTGTGAACTACAAAATGTGGAAGGAGAGGCTTGAAGCCACGTTAGATCCCGATGAGTGCTCCTCCATCTTCTTTAGGAAATGGGAACCTTTCATACTGCATACCTTCTCAGGAAGGGAGATGTTTGCTTTGGTCTATCCATTCAAACTCACAAAATGGTACTTGGAGAGGAGACTAGATAACACCCTGGGGAGATTAGCGCTACCTGAGGATTATACCCCTGGCTAGCGGAGGCAGTCCTGGTCCTACCACTTGTACGGCTGTACGGTGGTGGAATGTGATATGGTCAGGGTATATTGATGTAACACCGTGTTGTGCTTGTGCACTCTTCCATGACATGCTTTATTATTATTACTATATTATTTTCTTTTGATATTTTTCTTGATATTTTTTTTTTTTAATGTATGATTCTCTTCTGTATCCATGTGACATGAGCGTGATCTTTTGTTATGCATCAGCATTTTGATGTTTTATTGGAAACTCAATAAAAAAATTTTCGAAAAAAAAATAGAAACTTTGATTAAAATAGACATGGCAAAAGAGCCTATGCCCCTGGCAAATTTGTCTACCCCTAGGATCACATCTAAATGTATCGGTGTAACGGCTCCCGGCGGCTCACCCGTGTGACGTCACGAACACGCCGCGGGGTTCCGCTGACGTCACGTAGCTCCGCCCCCTTTTCGTCTTAAGCTGGAATCCTTCACTTGTCTGGCGTTCCAGCAACCGATGTGGACGCCAGACAGACACTGGCACCTCAGCATACCAGGGACTACCTACCCAACCTCTCCTCACAGCTCCTCTGCCTCCCCTCTCTGCTCGGGCAGGACACTGGCCGTTCACTGCAGCCTCTTCGTACACTCCAGGACTCACGGCACAGGGGAGGATCAGCTTCCTTATCTTCTAACTGCAAGTACTGAGTTAGAGCTCTCTGCTGCCACCCGGTGGTTGTTCATTGGCGGTGATTACTGTATTAACAAGGACTATGAACTTGTAATGTATGCATAACCTCTCAGCACTCTGCTAACCATACTACCAATACGGATTTGTGACATGAACAGACAGTTACTGCGTATACTGAACCTATTACTACTCTACCCGGTCTGCTTGGCAGGTCGTCTGCAATATACTCACCTGAATGAGGAACTACCTATTGCTTCTGATCAAACCACTGATAATATTCTTACCATTATTGCCACCATACCCTATGTTCCTGTTAGCCACATCATACTGTACTATCCTCATAACTAAGGCAGCTAAGAACCGTAAGGCGGAACGGGGTTCCGCAGCTGAGCTCCATATCTTCCCTTAGTTAAGGGTGTTATAATAGGAGTATAGGGTGGGGGAGTGTATGCCAATTAATCAATTAGGAAAATAAAAAAGACACATGTGATCAAAGAGCAAACTTTTCACACTATGAGAAGACAAACAAAAGTCATAAAGATAACATCACCTTTAAACAAACAAAACAGAAAAGTGATATATGTCAATAATATAGGCATGAAATATACGCTGTAGGTCAAATTTATATACCATAACAGAATGTTTAAGCAGCAGATAGATAGAAGTTCAAGCATGGTGGAGCAGAGATTAAATCTGTATATTATAAAGGAATGTTGCAGCAGCAGATAGACAGAAGTTCAAGCAGGGTGGAGGAAAAATTAAATTTGTATATCATGAAAAATCTTGTATCCGCAGACAGATGTTCAAGCAGGTTAGATCAGAAATTAAATCTGTATACCTGTGTGGAAGAAGAGAAGGGATAATGAGAAAATTAAGTCATTATATGAAGTAATTATATGTTGCCTTATCTAAGTCTTATCTTATCCTGACACTTGTATTAAAATAGACACTTTGATTAAAATAGACATGGCAAAAGTGCCTATGCCCCGTGGCATATGCTCAGTATGCGGGAAAGTTCATGATTTCCCTGTGACGCAGCAAATTCCCTTTCAGCTGCCGACATCCTCCTTGTTACAGGATGGGCAGTCAAGGTGAGTTACATGCAGCCATTACTACTTGCTCACTTGACAGCTGCTGGAACCACCTGTAAACATGCTTATGGAAAATAAAACTGACGAGAGATACAAATATGAAAGAAAGATATCTGTGCAAATCACCTGCCAACCATGGTAGAGCACATTTCTGACAGAACATAAATAGAAAACACAAGTAATGTGAAAATGACATATCAATATATATACATAGGCAAAGAACCATTTCCTGATAGTAGTTCTAAATGGTAACCTCTTTAAATCCCAATTAGTGGAGTGAGATTAACTCCATTACAAGAGATTAACTCCATTACAAAGACTAGAGGACACCACCTAAAGTTGGTGGAGAAAAAATTCCAGCACAATGGGCGAAGAGGGTTCTTTACAGTAAGAGCGGTTAAGGTCTGGAACTCACCGCCATCGGCAGTG
This sequence comes from Nanorana parkeri, assembly GCF_000935625.1. Lineage (NCBI taxonomy): Eukaryota > Metazoa > Chordata > Amphibia > Anura > Dicroglossidae > Nanorana > Nanorana parkeri. The sequence continues at coordinate 2,500,284 of NW_017306355.1, read as the reverse complement.
GTTTCAGCCAAGAGTGTAGATTTGTTCAAGAAACGTTTGGACAATTTCTTGAGGGACCGTAATATCCAGGGATACCAGTATCCCTAAGAATGAGATGATGCGTGGACCCATATGGGTTGGACTTGATGGACGTATGTCTTTATTCAACCCCAAATACTATGTAACTATGTAACTATGAGTTTTACAAAGAGACATTTAATGGATTTCCAGGGCACTATTGAATAATTACCAAAAGAGAGAGTACAGCAGAAATTGTCTACTTTCATATACTCTGAGAGACAGCATACATCAATAAATGACCACTTATTTGCTGTAAAGAAATTGGTGTGCTGGTGACATTCTTCAAATATTTTCATATACTCTGTCACTGTGTCACTGACAAAAACTTCCGATGTAGCCATATGAAGGGAGGGGAAAAGTAAACGGGATAAGTCACTGTTGTGACTCATTCTCTTATGTTTAAACTGTACATTGAGCTACTGAGCTTTGTAAACAGGCAGTAAGAAGACCTGGGAAAACATGTAAAAGAAGCATATATCTCTACCTGCTGGCATGATATAGGAATACAAAATATTTCTATGCAAACATACTGTATATTTATATATGTATATATACTGCACATGTATAGGTTTACTATAATGAATAAATCCCTTTAATAGCAAGCTCGCCAGAATTTCTTCACTGTGCTCACAAATCACTTCCTCATCATGGTACACTTTGTTTAGTGCGCTTTCTTTAGCCCACATAAATCAGGCCCTACTATGAAAGAGCCATTGTCTGTCCCCAAACTTTGGGTCATTGAATGTATTTTTATTATAGGAAAATTAGAACTCTTTACATGCAGGCCAATCTTCTAAAGGAACAAATGTATATGGTAAACAAAATGACTGCCACCTAGCTGGCTGTACTAGCATCATATGCCAAGTGTTTCATATAGTCAGTGTCCAAGAGTATTAACAATAAGGAAATTCATATTTTGTTAACATAACATACATTACCTAGAGGATCCTAGCAGAATTTATTTCAGAATCACAACAGGTTGCAGGAAACATGATAAACGATATAACTGAAGTCTTTGTAAAGGTACAAATACCATCAAGGACAAAGTAAAAATGGCATTTGATGGTCTTTGCAGAGTTATTAATCAGGAATGTAAGACTCCATGTCCTGAAGCAGTGTCTATTATTTACTGTAGCTGTACCAGTCTCCCACTGGTATTATCACATAGGAATAAAGCTATTGCAAAATTGAAGAGGTTCGGTGCTGCTTTTCTTAAATGTAAATAAAGTTCACCTTTTAAAAAAATGACTAACATTTAAGAAACATAGTAGAGTATTTACTTTCTCCATGACTTGATTGCTATCAGACCCCATTCATACTGAGCGATTTGTAACGTGTTTTCTGCTTAAAAAATCGCTCAAATATGAAGCTCAATGTAGCTCTTCCAATGCATTTCAATGGAGATGTTCAAATGTTGAAGCTCAATGTCACCTGTAGCTTGTAGCTGAAGCTTGTAGTTCGAACATGAGCTATTTTTTGGCAGATTTCACGCTTCTTGGCCCCAATAGACTTCAATGGTGTAGCTCAATGTCCCTCGTTACCAGTGTTTTTGCGCGACATTGTAGCGCGATGTTGCTCTACACAAGTGTCACTTTTGCCCAGAAATTAAACTGTCCACAGGACCAGGAAACAGGAAGAGGAATTATGTCATATCAAAGACCGCTTTTGATTGGATACAGCCCAATGTAACATCTACAAAGTCCCTGTAGTAACATGCAAAAAAGAAGCGCTACGTAGCGCGTCAAAATGTGCACTGTAGCTCAAAGAAGCTCAATGTAGCTCAATGTCGCTAAAGTCGCTCTTCTCAAATCATCGCTGAAAAAGCGCTTATTTTGTTGTAGCTCAGTGTGAATGGGGTCTTAGGATATTCAGTCATATGTTCAGTTGTTACAGCAATTTATGTTACATTCTAGCACTCCTCTATAGTCCCTTGCATATAGCAACATTGTTCTTTGGTATCTCCCCATTGGAGCCCTCCTGTCATGCTCAGAGAAAGCACAAGCTCTAAACTAATGATATAGTTAGGAGCAATAGCATGTATCAACTCTTAACACTAACACAGATTTCATGCATCTACAGTTTAGTGAAGTGCTACCAGTAAAATGTCATTTCGACCGAGCTGGTTCAATATATGTGTTACTGTAGAAAGTAATATATATTGCAACACATAATGACCAATATTGTAAATGTGTACCATGCTTGTGCCACAGTATTTAAATATATATTTTTAACTGATATTTACAAAATATTTGCCGCTCTGAAACTGGTACAAATGGAGCTGCTTGCTTTATAGACCTATGTGTAGTATACAGTATACTGTTGATATGCTCTATGCACCTGGTGACACTTTACAAAGTTAGGTAAATCTAAGGGCTTATTTTAAAGTGTATTAAAAACAATAAAATTCCAATCTGCCCAGCAGAAACTTGAACCCATTTGTAACCAACAAACCTTATTTTAATTTTTTCTTTATGACTGAAGTCCAACCCTATTAGAGTGGTTCTCTATAGAGAAATACTGTATGTATTTTATAGCCACAATATAATATGATAGGAATCAGTAGGTGGTGTCATAGAGAAAATGTAGAAATTGAAGTTCAAACTGTAGGTAGTGGGGCATGGAATCTTTCTGCATTAATGTACAATGAGGTTACTCACGAATAAGGATTTTCAGTTTTCCTGGTGGAAAGCAACTTTACCTATCATACAATTTTTTTATTATAGTGATTCTATGGCTATAGTGAGACGTCAGCCCTGTCTAAATGTGTCTGTGTATGAGTTTAAATTAAGAGCTAGGATAATCATTTTACTTTGCTTGCAACACAGGGAGTGTTTTATAGTAAGAAAAGATCAGTTCCTGGCCACATAATCCCCCAGCTTTTCCCTACAGATTTGTCATATTCATAATTACGTGAGCTGACGACTTTGTCACATTGGAGAATATGTTTAGAGTGATTTGCCCGAGGGGTTGAAAAGCTGATGAAACCTTCCTATTCCCAATAACAGAGTGAAATGAAATTCAGAAAGTAAAGTGTGCCATTAGATAGAGGTTATAAAAGGGAACATAAACCTTATGACCTCTGACCCCACATCCTAATCTATTACGTGTTACAATCCGCTGAGTTATTCTCTCTATAATTTATTCAGCTTCTGATTAATTCCATTTTCTTAGGTCATTCCGCTTGCTTGCTTGCATGCATTTCATTTTAATAAACTATGATATGTCAAAGGAGCTACTTCTTGACAAAAATCTTACTTAGAATAATATGTATTGAAGTAGACTTAAAAATTCACTTGTGTTCTTTTCAGTGTTATCCTAATTACATTGCAGCTACCAAGCCAAAGCAGATCAATCATTGCGGTCCAAAGTGCTCGACATTCAAACTAGCCCATTCATCATGAGAACAGCTCCGTTTTTGCTCATTAAGCAAAAAAAAATAGTACAGTTAGTACCCCACAAACACAATAGAACAGCTGCTCAAGGTATTACATAAATCAGAACTTCAAGCAAAAGTAACATAAAAATAAATAGCCCACTAAAAGGTAGTATAACATAAGCAGGTTTTTCTGCAATATTCATCTTAAGGGTTTGTTCACACCATCTCCAGACCAGATCTGGATGTGTTTCCACCCATGCCTTTATGCTCATGTTTTTGTGTATTTGACGTTTTAAATTGGTTTTTCTTGGGTTTCAAGTATGTTCCAGTGCGTTCGGGTGTGTTTGCATTGCTTTACATGCATTTTTGTGCATTCCAGTGTGTAATGTAATTATGTATTAATTATTGCAGAGCTGCATTTATTTGCTACTTTTATATCTGCCTGGAGTTCAGCTTTAAAAGTATGATGCATGGTTTCATTTAAAGTAGCATTATACTCTCAAGCTTCTTTCAATAATAAATCCATATTAAACAAATATACATTGCCCACCAAAGTACTCCTTTAGTTATTTGCCCAAGCAGTTACAGCCACCATGTTTCCAAACAGCTCCAACTTTCTCACCTCTGATTCCCTAAACTTTCTGTCCAGTGCAAGATCACAAGGGACAGAGTAGTCTCCAGCAGCAGTCCATCTACTAGCTTAGAGAAGGGAGGAGGAAGGAGCAAAAAAGAGGAGCTGGGAGCTGGAAGCAGAGAAGTAGCTTACCTTGCTGTGCCTGTGCGTTTGTGGAGACACACAGAGCTTTCTAACGCACACAGAGGTGACTCCATAGGATCCTCCAAGGGAAGGGAACCACCCTAAAAAGGCTAGCAGGACCAATGCTCAGGGGACTAGCTGATTCTGCAGGAAACTAAATCTTTTAAACATAAAGGAGCAGCATTCATTGTAAGTGATTTAACCAGTTGACATCCGCGGTGTTAAACCCCCTTCCCATCCAGGCCATTTTTCAGTATTCAGCGTTGCAGTACTTTGACTGACATTTATTCCGTCATGCAACGCTGTACTGAAATTCATTTTATTTTTTACTATATTAAATAAAAATTACCGAAATATTAAAAAAATCTGTCACAGGAGCCAAGCTGGGTGGTGCGGGAGAAGAGCTTGGCAACCCGTCAATGCAGCAGTGCCATTCGTCCGTTTTTTTACAACGGGCGGACGGCAACTGGTTAATCAGCATTTAAATGGCAAAAAAAACCTTTTGACTTTAATATCACTTTAATCTACCAGTAACAATTGCACTAATGTTTACCAAATTGTTTGCACATATATATATGGAGTGACTGATAAAATAGGACTTTTTAGTGCTCCCAAGCCCTGGTCAATACTTTTCATTAATCTAATTCCCAATGCCGATTGTAAGCTCTCTCGAGCAGGGACCTCCTAACCCTCCTGTATTGAAATTATATTCTTAACTGTATTGTGGCCCTCCATTTTGTAAAGCACTGCACAAACTGTTGGCGTTATATAAATCCTGTATAATAATAAAATAGAAAGCTAGACACAATTTTCAAAGTAAACTCAGAATTAAATTGTCAGTATGTTTAGCATCATGCCTCACTGTGTTCTGTTTTCTTAAGCAAATCATTCTTTGTGAATCTGTTGCAAAAAGTTCCTGCTTATACACACTCACACTTGTCTCTACTACATCATAGAGAGGCAAATCACATGCCCAAAAAAAAGCGTGCAGTCCCCCCAAAATTTAAAGCATGCTACAAACCATCAACTTGGTGTTGATTAGGACAGGGGCTTCTTCCCCACAATCCTAGCCTGGTGGCTGTGAGGGTTTTCAGAGAGGGGTTTTTTTCTGAATCTGGGTGCCCCCTTTCTTAAAGGTGGACCCAGATGCCATCCCCCCTCGTGAATAAGTAAGGTTGTTACCTCTACTCATTCACTAATTAAACACACCACACACCAGTCCTTTATTAATAAATAAACACACCACACAGTTTTTGACATGTCCTTTATTCATTAAAAAAAAAGGTCCCACGATGTAAATCATCACTTTCGGCTTTCGGGTCCAAATGCCGTTTTGTTTCGTGGTTCGGATTCTGATCTTTCAGAATTTAGTTTTATTTTCAGATGGGGGTTTTCTGATTGGCAGAAAACAGTTACATTTCGAATTAAGTTTCATTTTGAATGAAATTCGGATAATCCAAAAATTCCATTAAAAGAACATTCCGATTCGTTTGCATTCGGCCTCATTGGAATTCGGACATTCGAATGTCCAAACTCGCAAAATTTTGTCCAAATTTACATTTGGAACAAAACAAAATTTACATGTTTACTCGTCAATCACTATGCCCGCCGCTCACTGACTCGACTAAAGAATAAATCCCTGCCGACACAAACACACCCGACAAACTCTGGCCACAAGTGACAGCTCTGCTCCATAATGTAAACAAAAGGGTGGAACAAGTTGTGACATCACTTCACTTGCTCTGCCCCTTTGTTTTGTTTTTCGTAGTGATCTGGGGTCTGGTAGTCCTAGAAATGATTTATACTCATATGAAACGCTTTGCAGTTTTCCACATTGCTTGCAATTACTGACTTTACTGACAGCTGTGGCTGTCTGAAAGTTTAGTTTTTTGTTAGAACTGATCAGCTAGCTCTTGTTTTCAAACTTGGGTTAGTAATGCTGCAGACAATTTTCATCTCAAAGTAGATATAAACCCTAAATGGATGACACTTAGCTTGCTAAAACACTGCAATAATAAACAACTATGGGTTTTTTTTTTCTCTAAAACACAGTTTTTACCTTTTTTTTTAGCCGTTTTTTGTATCTTAGTTCGGCATCCTGACCCCCTGCCTGTCACAGGAGCCAAGCTGGGTGGTGCGGGAGAAGAGCTTGACCTTCAGTGACCGCTCGGCCTTCTGAAACCTTTTCACTTCCCCGCTGGATGCTGATCTGTGTCCCTTCAGATACCCGCTGTCTCTGCCAACATGGACGGGGGAGTGCAACGGGGATTGGATGGGACACAGACCGACGCCTAGTGGGGAGGATAGAAGTTAGGAATGCACAGAATTGCCTCCATTCCGTCATGTTTGGGTCCACAGAAAGAGAACTGTTTTCCATTTTTTTTTCTGGGACCTAGGCCCATAGACTAACATTGTGCTTCCAATCAGATCCGACTGAAAAACTGTCAGGCTGATCTGATCAGAACAGCTGTGTGGAAAGGACCTTAGAAATACCTTTCCAATCAGTTTTGATTTTTTTCTTATAAGCCAAGGATTGAGTTGCATGTACCACCTCCACCCTGCCTGAGGCAACTGTTTGTGCTGATGAATGACTTGAAAGATTGCAATGCTTCCTTAATTCTAGCATCGTTTATCTTTTGTTGGGTGCTTTGGGATTCCAAGCCTTCCACACCTTTGTATGCAGTGAAATTGCTGTTGCCAATCCTCTGAGTGTTTTTAGGCCTCAGAGGCACTCAGGTATAGCCCTTTTTTGTTCCCATCTCATACCAAGTTTTTTTTACTGAGGTTTCTAGAAAATATTTCACAATTTGGAGGATGAAACTGCTTTCATTCTATCAGACATCCTTCTTTTCTCTGCAAAATGCTTGCCGATTTTACTATTTATACTGGGGATATTTATCAATTCAAATCAATGCTAAACGAGGCATTCATAAATTCCTCCCAATGGCTGCTCTAAGTAGCACTGCTACAGAATAAAACCTGACCTCGACCACTTTTTAATTATGTGACTTGGCTGCCCAGGAATATAGACGCAGAGGTCTGTAAAACTGTCAGAGAGACTTTTGACGGGGCAGCTTGATTTGTGACTAATTATGTCGCAAATGTGCTTGATAAATGTCCCCAACTATGTGTGTTTGGGTGTGTATACATGTGATGGTGATATCGCTATCTGCAGAAGGGAATTCCACATATTTACTGCACTGACAGTAAAAAAAAAAACCTTACACAGACTTAGATTAAACCGCTTCTTGCCAATTTCATTTTGTGGTCTTGTGTCATCTACAGGGTTCTTTGTTTAAACAGTTCATTCCTGATGCTGGAGTCCCCATTGATGAATTTGTAAATTGCAATCATATCCCCTCTTACGAACCACTTCTCCGAGGAGAACAAGTTCAATTTCTGTAGGCGATCAGGCTTTCCACCCCCTTTCATTTTGTTGCCCTTCACTGAACTCTCCGAGCATTGGTGACTAGAACTGAAACGCATATTCAAGATGAGGCCAAACCAGTGATTAATAATGTGGTAACATTATGGTTTTATCTCTTACAAAAATCCCTCTCCTAATGCAGAAAAGTATCTTGCTCGCTATGCTAGCTGCAGCTTGGCCCTGGATGCTATTGCTGAGTCTGTGATTTATAAGGACCCTCACAAATGAAGCAATTGCACAAGTATCTCACAAAAGAATCAGCCAGAGATATTTTTTAGGAGATGCTTTAAATTTAACATCAAACTCTATGCAGACTTATGGAAAAAGCAGTGAGACAACTACAGATGAAGTGAAGCCGGGGATTTTGGAAAATCCTGTCTACAAACTGAATATTGTTGAAACGGGTGCAAATAAGAAAACTTTGAATTTGTTTACTTCTTTTTCCCTGCTTTGAATTTGTTATGAATGGCATCATAACGAATTAACAAATGTAATGCACATTACTGCAATGCACTAGTGGAGATGATTTAACAGTAGAACTGAATAGAAAATGATAAATATAAATTCTCAATTAAAGATTATCAGATAAGATATTAAGATTATCAACTCCTTTAGTAAATCAGCCCTAATGTCTGAATATGGCTGCCTTTAAATAGACACGGCACTGATTAATCTTTTAAACCTATGATTTCATAATCCATTGAAAAAAATAAAAAACAATTCAGACAGAGAGGATTTTTAGATGAATGAATATTTTTAATGCTGTGACAGAATAATTATATTTTTGTGAAAGATTTTAGTGAACCTAGACAGTAATGTGGTCAGTCCTTAATACATCCTGGCTATTAAAACATAATTAACTAGACACTGAATATTTCTTCCTAATGTATTTAATATGGCTCCTCCAGCCTAAATCATTCATCAATAATTAAAGTAGATCACCTGATACTGAAACAGAAAAGGGTTGCTGGTCTTTGTTAATTCAGCTAAGTGTGAGTTTCTATACAGCTGCACTGTTTATTGCAAGTGTAGCACTATTGGTAACCTCCTAGCACATAGTTTAAAAGAGAACTATGGCTAAAAAGAAATATGGCTAAACCTTTTTTGGCCATAGCTCCCTTTGGTGACCCAAAACTCAGCCAATAGCAGGCTATTGCCTGCTATATGCTGACAGCGCAGAGTTGAGCTGTAGCCGGGAAGGATCCCATATCCTAATAATTTACAGCCTGAGAGGCAGAGCCAGTTGTGCCCGCACCCTCCCTTGTATGTCTCTCCAGTCAACTCTGGAGGACCAGAGAGGCGAGAGGGGGAGTCCCTGCAGGGAGTGGTGACTGACAGTCTCTGTGCTCTGCAGGGGGAAGATCTTGAACTAAGTGTTCAATGGTTTGTGATCACTCAGTTCTCGATCTATAGAGCCAACGTGTGACAGCTTTAGTGTCACACATCGGCTCTAACTATTGGGATGAGTGTACTTCACTCATCCCATAATTCTCCTTTAAAGATGCATGGCTTCTCTGTTACTCAGTAGTGGCATTTTGAATATCCTAGACCTACTTACTTGGCAATAAATATCCTAGGTGCATTCTTTTCAGGGTGAAGTTCTTGTCATTAAGTGGTATGACTGATGGGTGCCAGTCACTTTGATTAGATTTCAAGAGATTTATAGCATGTGCATGAAGAATAAAGAGGGAGGAGTGTGGAGGGAACACAGGATACCTGTAGAATTACAACAAAACATAGTCCTTTGGTCTTCTGGATAGTCTTCTAACTTTCTTGATCCTTCTCTTAGGGCTTTATAGGCCAAACGATTAAACCTGAAAGTTAGCTCCTTAAAAAACTGAGGCTCTTGTGTATGCTCAGTCTTAGAGTTCAGGGCAGGACAGTAATGGGAAGGTTCCTGTGTAGCTTCCCAACTCAGTCAGTCAGTCACATTCTCCATGGTGGGACAACTGCAGCTCTGCTTCCTCAAGGCCTGTAGCACTCTATGGCAGCCAGTTCTCCATGGCATCCAAGAGTGGAGATCCTCACAATTTCCCATATGCCTGGAAACTCAGGCCTAAGGACAAGACTGATGGTTACAGACACATCCTCTTAGGGTAAAAACCCAAGAGGGAAGAACATGTGCCAGGAAGTGTCTCAAATATTTAATAGTTTTCCCAGAATGCATAGCAGCCCCCCTCCCCCTAGTCCGCTGATTGGCCAGGTATTAAACATCGTTAATATGAAGTGTTATCTCTAGCACACTAAACACAGCAGGTGACTGAGAACGATCACTCCACACTTAGAGTACACTAGCCAGCAAACAGCTGAGCTGACTAACCTCACAGTAACAGATCACAAAAATACAAATAGGATTTAGAAAAATACTACATCCCTACTCAAGTGATGGATTTTGCCTTGACTATGGTCTCATCTTCTAACAGAAAAAAAATCAGGACTTATCTGCAACTACACCAGTAGCCGATTAACTCTTTTTTTTGTGATGTGTTTATGTTAAAGCGATTTTTCATTTGGTTTTTCAGTTTCAATTCTTTGGTGAGCATTGAAGTTTTTGTGTATGATATATTAAGGAATGGTTGCTGTGAGACAAGAGAAAGCATGATTGGTGATGAGATTTTTGCTTGGGTGATGGCTGTTAGAATATAAGTATGCAAGAGAAATGTGCAAGATCCTTGTCATATTTTGTCTCTAACAAATGGAAATTTAATTCTGTTAAATATTCAATTGGTTGTTGGCTTGTAGAACCTTCTCAAATGAAAATATAGATTTATTTATTTAAGGGTGCATCCACTGGAGCAAAATAAAGCACCCCAGCTCAGTTACATTGGAAGACCCTCTTGAGGGACAAGAAAAGCTGTTGCATATGGCAATTATAAATTCTTGTTTTACATCAAAACTACCACAGATACTGGAAGTCACTTTTTCTGAGGGCCTGAGACTCTTGCAAACATCAGATTGGACTTGCTTTGCAAGCAATTTGGACTGCATGAAATCAAAGATCAGGTGAACATTACTTGAGTATTATTCACTTTTAATTTCTTTCCAAAAATCATTAAGTTGAATCTCAAAATGCTCTAATTATGAATAAATAACTTTGAAGCGACCCAAATTTTATTTTTTATTTTTGCCATCTGTGTCCCATTGGGGAACATTCCCTTTTCTTCCTGCTCTAAAGACTACACACTACAACACTAACAGATTGTAAATCTCTTCAAAGTGAGAGAAAGAGCCCCCTCTTAAACATTTCCAACAGGTCTTCCTATTGGGATATTTCTGGTGGTCCCCAATTATTTGTTGTCCCTGTGACAGTGGTCATTACTCACTAGAACAAACAGATGGGGAATCAGGACACAAACAGCAAAAAAAAAATGAATGGTGCTTTAACTACTCCACTACTCTAACCGAAACAAAAAAATGTTGGCTCAATAATTAGCAAGAGCAAGTAGCTTTTATGAAGTGGACCTTGCCTAAGGTGGTTTATCTAAGTTTGGCTCTGACTTGTTGCTCTCTTGATATGATCCGCTTTGTGTACCGTGTACTGCAGTTTTACATACAGCTACATGACTGCCCACTTTTCAGCACCGCGAGCACCCCCTTTCCACCCCAAAAAAAAAAACACTGTCAAAAAGTCATAGCATTTTATTTTGATGATTTTTCATTTTGTTTGGTAAATATTTAACCAGCAGATTAATTTTGGATTTCAATTGCACAAAAGGGTTGCAGACCGAATTTTATGTGACTCTTTGGAGAGTTACCAATATGTACAGTATGTTGTGCAATAGGGGCAAAGAGGACTAAAAAAAAAATGTCACGCTTTCCAGTATAAAATTAGCCACTGTTGCTTTTAAAGATGAGACTCTAGCTGCTAACGGAAAAATCAGTGATGCTGATGATAGTGAGCGTGGGGTGTGATAAAAAAAAATTAAGAAAAATAGTCCATGCTATGTCAGTGAAGTACTGAAATAAATGCCTATAGGGCCAGTAATTCATCTCCTGTCAGTGTTGGCATTCCTCAGGAGCACGTTAGAGTAATTACCGTAATATGTTAAAATTATATCAAGACCAGAAGCTTCCTGAGGCAAGTGATCTGATATTATTCAAGGTAGCCCTCCTTCAGAGAGAAAGAATCCTCTGGCTAATGCCAGCATCATGATCTACACACCTGGGCTTCTTAAAAACACACCATGGGTAAGGCAAAGTGATATTGACAATTGTGAAAGGAGACAACCCCTATAACATAAGCTGTAGTGACAGGTCGTCCTCAGTTAGCTATATTTGCATTTTCCATGCTAGATATTGCACATAGAGATGGAATATTTTATTTACACTTTGTTTACATAATTCAATGCTATGGAAAATAAGTAAGGATTCGGAAAACATATTTTCTGAAACTTGCTTCTAAGCATTCTGCAGTACATTTTTTTAAAGCTTGGATGCCCCAGCGTGGGTATAGTGTGATGATCATGTGACTGCAATTAGCAATATTTGAAGATATATGTTAAACATTCTGTAAAGCTGAAAAAGGCATCAGTCCGACTCAAACGTTCCTTCTAAATATCAAGTGGTAGATTTTAATTGATTAGGTGTTATGATGAAACATAGGCAGTTGATTTGAGCACTAGGCAGAGTGAGTGTCAGACTGCTGGAAATCTGGACTGCTGTGTTCTGTGTTAAGCTGCGCTCCGGCTCTCCTGCATGTTACAGGGTGTTGTAACTCTTTCTCCAGCACACTTTCTCAGTAACAAAAAATATGCCCACATGTATTACTGTATATGCAGCCTGACTGCATAAACAAAGATTCAAATAGGCTTGAAATCAGATATGTTGACGCATATGTTCCCATAATGTCAAAAAGTAGTTTTTATTATACAATACATTTTTATTGAGCATTTTCAGCGTAGGAAAAGAGATACAAAATGTCATAACTAAATCAGAAGCAGAGTAGGGATGCAGGCCGGAGCCATTACAATTGCAAAGGTAAATATAGTTTGTACCTCTACAGTGGAGGGCTAAATCATCAATACAATTAGCCCACAACAAAGAGATATATGGTCATTCATGACATTTCATTCACTCTCCGTTTCTACATACTCTACAACAGCATTTCTTGAAGTATCAAGATCAATGTAAAAGAGGAACAATCAAATAACAGTCTGTCACACTAGTGGCAGTGAAACAGGAGAGAAAGCAGAAGGAGAGAGGTAAAGGGTGTTATAGGAGAAGAGTTCAAGAGCAGACAAGAGGGGGGAGGGTCATTCCTTGGACCAACAGATCCATAAAATATCAATATCGTCACTGCGTGCCAGGCAGAGATCGTAGCGATTAAAGGTCTATGAGTCGCCTGTCAAAGGATGATGATTGTAGATGGCTAATCGAGGGCTCCCGAATTCTTTTACATTTCTGGATACGATCTTGTAAACGTGCAGTAAGCCTCATTTGCAAATATCCAGTGTAACCTACCGGTAGCTGTCACCTCAGCAGAAAAAAAAAGATAGTCAGACAACCAATCTTTCGTTATACAGGTGAAACTCGAATAATTAGAATATCGTGCAAAGTTCATTTATTTCACTAATGCAACTTAAAAGGTGAAACTAATATATGAGATAGACTCATAGACTCGCAAAGCAAGATAATTTAAGCCTTGATTTGTCATAATTGTGATGATTATGGCTTACAGCTCATGAAAACCCCAATAACCCCAAATCCACAACCTCAAAAAAGTAGATTATTACATGCAATCAATAAAACAAGGATTGTACATAGAACAATATCGGACATCTGAAAAGTACAAGCATGCATATGTACTCAGTACTTGGTTTGGGCCCCTTTTGCAGAACTTACTGCCATTACTTTTGCACAATATTCTAATTATTCGAGTTTCACCTGTAAGTTGTTTAGCTGCAGTGAGAACATATAACATAAGCTTAAGTTGGTTTTTCATAAGTCCCACCGGTGGATAATTGAGTAGCACTTCAAAGGGGTTCGCTGAGATGGTGGACCCAAGGAGACCCAAGTGAAAATCCATATACTTGCGGCCAGAAGCTGTGTACAGCCGGACACTGCCACCACACATGGAAGTAAGTGCCCACTTCCCCACAGTTGCAAATGTCCTGGAATACAAAAGCGGAGGTTGCTAGGCACCAGAAACCATCTGTGTAACACGTTATGGTGGGTTTCAAGGGTTTGGGCATTAGACGTTTCCGAAATACGTTTACACATATCGAAATCAGTGGATACACCAAGATCCCTTTCCCAATGCTGCATGTATGAGTGTGTAGGAAGCGTCTCCCCAATGAGAAGGAGATCATGCCTTGGAAATGGGGGTCATATTTACATTTACATTTGAAGGCTGTAAAGTTTGCTCCTGAGGGGAACTTACAGACCTGAGACATAAGGGGCAGGGAGCTTGTAAATGTCACAGAAGGTGATTAATTCCATTCCATCTGATGTAAGTAAGCGATGCACATGAGTGGCACCAGTTGCAACCCAATGCCGAAATGCATGTGGTGCTTCCATTAGTTTTCTTTGATGTCCTGATTTCAATTTTCCCGTTAGCTTCTGCTGCTGTATGGCAGCAGCAACAGGGCCCTGAATGCAAAGTCTGAACTGCTATAGCAGCCAGTAGTTTGCTTACAGTACATGTATAAAGTCAACTGTCGACTTAACACTGGAAGTGATTCAGGCAGCTGTAAAGGTGCATGTGAGCCCCCCTAAAGAAAAAAAAGTTTAAAAAATAAAGTTACATTAAATAAATAAATAAAAATGTAAGTCCCCCGCCCCCATGTAAACACACATTCAAATGCAAACACCCGCCATGTTCACCTACATAGGAAAATTACTTTTATGCCATGCTGCACATAGTTCATGGGCAAATACAATTTTAAAGCTTGACATGTTTGGTATCTATTTAATCAGCATAATCTTTTATATTCATTATTGTAGTGTGTTTATGCGCACTGAAATTAATTACAATTTATTTTTTACTGAAAATTTGGGTTTGATATACAATCGCTAATATCATATGACATTAAAAAATGCAACCAGGACTTCCGGTTCCGGCGCCCGATGCTGTAGACGAGCGAAACGGAGCTCCGTCCCGCCATCCACTAACACCTGCTTACCGGAACATCTCCCGCACCCGACCGGTCACTGACAACCCCACGATCACTCCCTTGTCATGGACAAGTATCTGGAGCGGCAGCCGCAGGCTCGCAGATCGCTCACAGACCAAGCATCTGACGGAGGGGATATTTCCAACATGGCCGCGGACGGCATGCAGCAGGAGAACGACACAGGCATGTCAGGGGGTGAGTTAACCCCTGCCTCCCCGTCCACCACATCTATCGATTATGCCCTGATTCCAAGTTATGTCCGGGGGAACTTTCTGGTGGTGGAGTTGAAAGAATGCACAAAGGGGACATGGTCGTTAGATGTGATAACAAGAATGGGTATTCCAGGTTTCGATAATTATGTTGGTTGCAGTACAATTGATGGTATGGGGGAGGGGGGATCAGAAGAGAGCAGCAAGGGATGGGGAGTTGGTGGGTGAAAAGTGAAAAGGGGAGGAAGGGAGTTAATTCTGGGGTTTTTAAGTAATCTTCAGACCTAAAGTATACATTTTAACATGTGTGCAAAAAAATGTTCAGGCAGCGAAATGGTTAAATTGCCCCAGCAAAAGGTATCCAAAGGCACCTGCTTTTTTAGTGTGACAACAGTTGGACTTCAAGCAGCCATGACAAGTTTGCTGTAAAACTGTAATCGCCAACCACTGCTGGAGTATGCAAATGTCCACAGGAAGTTTATACATAGCTTACAGGGTGCAAACAGCACAGGGAGAGATAATAAAACTTTTTTTTTACCAAAAAAACACAATCAAAATTTACTTACAGTGCTTTACAGAACTAAAGTTTTAGTTGAAGCTTAGTTTAAAAAGAACTTGAAAGTTTACCGCCCACACATACTTGTCCAGTGTAAAAAATGCAAAATCTGTCAAAATAATAACAATACCAAGTTTCCGATTTAGAGCCATTACATTCATATAAAGAATGTTATTAACAGTGTCACCATTGCTGCTATTTACATAATAGAAGTGCAATAGATTTCTCATGAATAATATTGAGCCCATTTAATGCAGTCAGAAGACATAGTTTCCTCCCTTCCTTTGCCATTATATAGAGCTGAATGAATGTAACCTTGACTTGTTTAAACTGTGGCCTCTACCCAAGCACCTAGCATCCACCTCATTAATGATGAAATTGCTTCATTACCATTCCATTACTAGCAACAGCGTAGCAACCTCTTTCTGATTGCCTGTTATAGCTAGGCATCCCATGTCATAATATTTTCCTATCTGACCCACAGGGCAGCAGACTTTTACAGATCCTGCAGAATATTTTATAGGTGAAAGAAATGGGAGCAAAGATGACAAAGTGTGGTATTTTAAGGAATGAATTATCTCTTGGATGACAGATTAGTCATTTGATATAGCTATGTGAAGTATAATGAGCTGCACTTTGGCACGGAAGTGAATGTGCATCAAGAAAGAGGGGGGGGCAAATTATATGTTTAGTAAACATTTAATTTTTGTGAATTCAGCCATAATTATTGTTTGTTGCTCTTTTCTTGCATTAATCTATATGCAACAGTCTTAAAGTAGATCTAAAGGCAAACACTATAATCTTAAGCAAAGGTTGAAATGTTAACGTCATTTTAGAAGTTGTTTTTAATGTTTTTGACTCTACAAATTTCATTCAAATAATACTTGGTGATCCTGCCACGAAGGTCCTTGTTCAGGTATTTCCTCTTATGGGGTGACAACTGCTGATTGTGATCCTGCATCGTCACCCTTTGCGATGCCTTTTCAGTGTAGACTACAAAAGGTGTGCCAACGCACATTGCTGAGCATTTGCTTAACCCAACAGAATTCCTGCAAACAGGGCCAGATTTCCCACAAGGCCAACCGAGGCTTGGGGCAGCAGGGAGTAGATGGGCAGCAGGGGTGTGGAATTCCTATCTCCCGATGCCCAGAACATGCTGTCCCGGGGCGACGGGTGGGTAATTGTTTTCTACATTTAGCTCTGCTTTGGGCAAGCAGGACTAAATGTACAGCGAGGAAGCTGCCGTTTGTTTTGTACAAGTGATCTCTGTGATGTCGCCAAGATCAATTGTATGCAGCCTGTATACAGAGGGGCGCATTGAGAAACCTGGCCTTGGGGCAGCATAGAGAGTAAATCCGGCCCAGCCTGCAAACCTCAAACATAGCACCTGATATCTCAATAAACTCTATAAGAAGTGGATCTTGTTATCTTATTTCTGGCCTTCTCAATATTTTTAAATACCTGTACTGTCACCAGGGGTTTGTCTGATTGTATATGTTTTATGATTTTTTTCAACTCAAACTAAATGGGCTGCCAATGCACATAACATGCTTACAAGTGCACATGACCCCTTTTGTCTGAAACAATGCACCATGTGTATTGCCTGGGGGCATTGGAATGGCATTTAAAATGAGAGGCAGCACAATGCACGTTACATGTTACATGATCACATGACCCTTTTTTGCAAGGCAGCATGCCACAATGCATGGTATGTATGGTGCAGTTATGCTCGCCTGCGGGCACATTGCTTACCACTGTATTAGAGCACTGTGGGTACCATTCAAATTGATTGGCACCGCAGTGCACTAAGGTACGTGTATTGCCATGCATTGCAATAACATACAGTAAGAAACGTGTTACCACACATTAACCTGACACACGAGTGTAACTCCATCCTCAGGGGCCCATTAAGGGAAAAAGAACAGTGTCTGTGAGAAATCCATCCCCCCCACCGCCCCTTTACCCCAGAGAAGATAAAAAACTCATTGCTCCAATTCCACCAGACTGCAGATCAATATAGACATCAAGTGCAGGCTGCAGTGTGCTCCCACTCATCAAACAATATCTCTTCAATCAGCTGCACGAAACCAAGGTCCATAAAGATGCACTTTTATTGTTGTAAATTCCATGCAAAGTTCAAAATACAAGGTATGCACCGCCATAGTATTTCTCCCACTCCAACGCCTCTCACAAGTTTCACCACCTGAGCTTTATCATAGAGGCCTCACCCCAACCTAATACTGCACTAAGCAATAGGGGAGCATATATAACCTGTTCCCATGGGACAGTACTCTGCTCTAGGATGTGAATCTAGCCCATAGGTTTTTATTTAAAGTGTATGTCAAGGAAAAACATTTTCTCGGCTGTAAATACACTTTGGGGATGATTTATGAATAACCAACTCGGGCATAAGCTTGCTGAATGCCATTCACACAGCATTCTCACCATTAGATGGAGGAAAGGAGCATAGGGATTTCCTATGCTTCTATCCTTTTTCTGAGTCTTACAGGGTTATTCACAAAAGGGTGAAGAGTCTGCAGCAGGCAGGAGATGTGAACAATCTAGGACAACATAGCTGAACTGGAAAGTGAGCTGAATTGGAGAAATGCCCATGTTGTTCTCAGCAGTTTCGTTTATTCGTGTCATTTCTCCAAGGATCTCCAGAAGAAGCTCAAATAGCTTCTGTTAGGGTTCCAATTTTAGAGTTCCCTGGGATTTGATCGTGCTGCCAACTTCAGACAAGTACTTGGGAATAAAGAGACACACCAAGTTGTGTATTTACTTTATATTCAAAAGTTTATTGTAAAACAAGGAATATATATACAAAACTAAGTAATCGATGGCAGAGCATAAACCAATAAAAATCATGCATGTGTATATAAATGAATAAATGCTACTATGGGTCCTGGAACGGTCATACAGGTGGCTACTACTAATGAGAAAAAAAGACACAGTTTTAATGATACAAGAATGCAGCTGTGAACAAGTTAAAGCGGTTTAAGGCCAATTTATTCAGAACCTTCTAAAAAGCACAGTTTTACTTGTTCAAAATATTAACTATATACAAACTAAGAATAAGAGAATAATATTATTTCTATCAGCTTCATCTGGACTTCTAGTCTTCTACATCTTCTTTAGCTTCTGTCCAGGGCCGCCGTCAGCGGGGTACGGCCGATAGTCAAGTAAGGGGCTCAGGCAGCCTGAGGGGCCCGGGAACCTTACATAAGTATCGGCCGACCGTACAGATGACTGGCAGGAGGTGGAGGCGGCCGGGCCCCCACAGCACCGGAGGAAGCCTCCGGTGTCCCCCTGCATCTGTCCCCCTCCGGTGTCCCTCTGTGACTGACTGCACATTAGGTTCTGAAAGATGGCCGCAGCGAGTAGCGGCGACCGTCTTCAAACCTGGCAAGTGCCCACATCTCTTTTAATATATTGCCGAAACGTCTATATATTAAATGAAAATCATTCCCTGGTGGTCCAGTGGGGAATCAGTATGAACTGCATCTCTTGCTGATGCAGATCATACTGATCGCTCCCTCGTGGTGCAGCCACTGACTAGCAGGGAGCGATTAGTATGGTCTGCATCAGCCTGAGATGCAGATCACACTGATCCTCCACTCGACCATCAGGATAATCCAAGTGCCACACTGGACCCCAGGAATGCAGCCCCCCTTCCTGCAAAACAGGTGAGCAGGAGAGGGGGACATTTTTAATTAACTATTGTTATTAGTTGTGTGTGTGTGTGTTTTTTTATTGTGTTTTTTTAATGTTTGTGTGTGATTTGTTAAATTTACCTCCCAGGCGGTATGATTATTTTTTTTTCCTTTTTTGTTCTATCTGATTTTTTTTTTACTTTTAAACTTCCCGCCGGTTCCGCCCCCCTGCAACGCGGACGCTCGCAGGGGAAGGTAACCCGGAAGACAGATGCCGGCATCGGCCGGAGGACACAGCGGGGATTGCGGACAAGGTAAGAAACGCTACACTGTATTCCCGAGTGTTGCTCGGGGTGACCACTTGTGGTACTGAAAATTAACCCAGAGCCACACTTGGGATTACCGCCAGGGAGGTTAATTAATGAAGCTATGTGTGTGTGTGTCTTTAATGAGTGTGTGATATGTGTGTTTCATTACGTGTGTGTGGTTTTTTTTTTAACCACTTCCCGCGTGTTCATGTAAATGTATGTGCCCCGCTGAAAGTGGTTATACCAAGAATATGGATGCAGCCGTGTTCTTGGTACTGTTTTAAAGGCTGTTCACACCACTTGCTGTGCGGCCGGAACGCACTGCATCGCATTGTGGCTAGCTCACTGTTTGGCCGGGCAGGAGGGGGTCTCCGGCCACAATGCGATCGCCCACACGGGATTGCAAGGCACATTTTGCCTGCAGTGCGTTCGGGTGCGGTGCAGGCACACACTGCAGGCACACTGCAGGCACAATGTGCCTTGCGATCCTGTGCGGGTGATCGCATTGCAGCCGGAGGGCGTGACTACGGTGCCTTTCACTTCAATGGTCCGCCACGCCCCCTCCAGGCCGGCAAAAAAGTGAGCCGGCCGCAATGCGGGCAGTGCGTTCTGGCCAGAATCAGACCGGAGGGCACTGCTTATGGTGTGAACTAACCCTAAGCCCTGCGTCCAGTAAACATGTGTGATTCGTTTTGGAAAAACTAGTTTTCTGGACAAAATTCATTAGCGGTAGTCTGTACGCATTTTCGTTTGTGGACGAATTTTCATTGCAGCAAAGTGACAATTAAAAAAAAAATGTTAATGTCACTTTGCTGCAATGAAATGAATGATATGAACATGAAACGGAAATGAACATTCGTACACACTACCGCTAACGAATTTCCTCCGAATACCATAAAAAGAAATAACGCAAAATTGGAATCAAAACAAGATTAAACTCAACATTTTTATAGCCGATGCACATGTCTAGTGTCCAGCGGGTCAGGAAGCCCTGCGTCCAGCGGGTAATGTGACTGTGGGGGGGACATTAGAGTGTAAGCTCCTATGTACAGAGACTGATGTGACAGGGGGACATTAGAGTGTAAGCTCCTATGTACAGAGATGAGTGTAAGCTCCTCTGTACATAAACTGATGTGACTGGCTCAGTGTTCTCTGTACAGCATTGCGGTATATATATGTATAATAATAACAGTGTGACTGGCTCAGCGTGGCTGCGGTGCAGGGGGGGGGGACCGGGCGGTGCGGGGGGGGCGCCCTAAAGTCGTGTAAGGGGCCCCCGAAATTTCTGAAGGCTACCCTGCTTCTGTCCATTACTGTATTGTTAACTCGGAATGTATGTTCTAGCTCGGCCAATGTATTGCATCCTATGGTTAAGTTTTTGTGTTCATTGCTGCCTGCTTGCCTCCTGTTCTATGGTTGATATGTTTGTGTGTGCTATCTATACAAGTTGTTATATAGGAAGCAAGTCCCAGTTTTTACAAATCCTTAATTAATCACCTTAATAAAGCCATGGGGAAAGGATATTGTCAGATTAAACAATAGTCTCTCCATTCCCCTGGGCACCTATCTACATGGTGACAAGCTCTTTATAAGAGTAGAGGAACTGTCAATCAGATGCCTTCCCTCTAGACATTGTATTTCATGAATTGTTCAAAAAAGTTCCCAGGTTGCCATGTTCATCTTTTGGCTTTACAACTCTGTGAGTAATCGACTAGCAACAAGTATGTAGCCAGTGAAGTCTCACTAAGAGGTAAAGCCAGATGTTGAGGCTGGTAGTGTTAATAATATGCTGCTTCATCTGCAAATTAATTATGGTCAGATCCACACATCCATCGTGACAGGTTCCCTTGAAGGTAACTTCTAGAATATGAGCCTGCAAATATTTGAGGGGAGCTCTAGAACATCGGAGGAACACAAAATATTAACAAATTAGTGTTTACACATAGCTCAAGTATATAACATGCACATTTAATGGAAATGGTATATTTATGCATTTGAGTTGTATTACCAGTGCGTAGCTATGCGCTTAACATGAGTACAATAAGAACGAAAAGTTAACTTTTCTGTACTTTCTGAGAAAATTAATCTGAGTTATGTTTTCCAAAGAACTCACCAATGCACTTGTCTCAACTAAGGTCTAAAAGTGACAGAAACAGCACCACAGGTGGTAGAGTTAGAACCTGTCACATGCATCTCACACAATGAGTCTTACTATACTCATTAGAACATAGGTTTCCCTATTTGCCTTGCTGCCATGTGGAATACCACTCAATATACGTGAGGCAATGCTTCACATTCTAAGATAAAGTATGAAAGGCAGTCTCATTATGAGACAGATACCGCAAGACAGCATGGTAATAGCAAGGCCAGGCATCTTATTAACAGGTACTGTAAGCATAAGACATCATCCTGCAAGGTGGCAGCAATCAGATGACGATGGCAATGCTACAAATAAATCTGTCAGCATTCAAACTTGCTTCAGCTGAGGACTACTCAGATGATTCAGGCAGGAGAAGTTTCTTTAAATTAAATGCAAACACAAAATAAATATGCATACTCTAGAATTCATTGCAGTGTTCTCAAGGTTGTCGTGAAAGAGAAATGATGATGGAATTAGTCAAAAAACTGCACAAAAAAATATGTTTTATGACAGGTAGAAATTGAGTAATAATATAGAATGTACAAAAAAAAGAGTGTAATACCTAACTCCATCTCATAAGTTCCATATCAGTTTTTGAAGCATATACACTCCATGTTTTTATCATCTGTGAGTAAATTAGGATATTAATTGAGATTAACGAATATGTGCATATACATACAGTACTGTGCAAAAGTGTTTGGCAGGCGTGAAAAAATGCTACAAAGTAAGAATGTTTTCAGAAATAAATGTGTTAATAGTTTATTTTGTATCAATTAACATAATGGCAAGTAAATGAACAGAAGAGAAATCCAAATCAAATCAATATTTGGTGTGACCACCCTTTGCCTTCAAAACAGCATCAATTCTTCTAGGCACACTTGCACACAGTTTTTGAAGGAACTCAGCAGGTAGGTTGTTCCAAACATCTTGGAGAACTAACCACAGATCTTCTGTGGATGTAGGCAGCCTCAAATCCTTCTGTTTCTTCATCTAATCCCAGACAGACTCCATGATGTTGCAATCAGGGCTCTGTGGGGGGCCAAATCATCACTTCCAGGACTCCATGTTCTCCCTTACGCTTAAGATAGTTCTTAATGGCATTGACTGTATGATTTGGTTAGGATGAATGGTGTCCTCAATGCTGAGAAATACAAGCAGATACTTATCCATCATGCCATACCATCAAGGAGGTGTGTGATTGGCCCCAAATGTGTTCTGCAGCAGGACAACGACCCCAAACATACAGACAATGTCATTAAGAATGATCTTCAGCATAAAGAAGAACAAGGGGTCCTGGAAGTGATGGTTTGGCCCCCACAGAGCCCTGATCTCAACATCATGGATTCTCTCTGCGATTACATTAACTACCAGAAGGATTTGAGGCAGTCTACATTCACACATGATCTGTGGTTAGTTCTCCAAGATGTTTGGAACAACCTACCGAGTTCCTTCAAATACTGTGTGCAAGTGTACCTAGAAGAATCGATGCTGTTTTGAAGGCAAAGGGTGGACACACCAAATATTGATTTGATTTGAATTTCTCTTCCGTTCATTTACCAGAAATGTCCTGCAGTATTTGTCCCTCACTGGATCTCCTTAGTCTGATGGCCAACAATATTCAACCCATTTCCTGAGCCTAGCTCATTCTGGCCCCTACCCAGCCTATGAATGTACATTAAAAAAAAAATAGAAGCAGCACAGTGATTAGCTCATCTCTCGGACACCCTGCTTTCTCTTTCTATCAGCATGCTTCTTGTCAGCATGTAGGCAGTTGCCAGTGACAGGGCAGCTAGCTGACTGCAGGATAAAGTGGACTAACCAGTGTATATAACTACTTTCAGCGATTGTGATATGTTTATGTGTAAATAAGTTCAGTACTGTTTAATCTCTATTTTTGTCTCCAGCCCCATTTTGGAGAAGCCTGGTGTCCTGATAGGAGAGGAATTCTCGAGAGAATTGGTCGGCCATTTTGGGGTGGTAATCTTATATAGGAAGCCCAACCACGTTTTTGGGCAGAACACGTGTGGAATTAGACAGGGACAGGTACCCCGCTTGTAGGGAAGAGGTAGGAGAGTTCAGGGAAAGTGTTCCGGCCTGTGAGGGATAGTTCAGGGTTCCTACGGAGTCCTGCATCGGCAATCCTGGTCGGATGAAAGACTCCCAGTCGCTTAAAGCCAAACCAATGTTCCCGCTGTGAGTGCGGGAAGAGTGGGCCAGACCTCTATCTCCCTATACGGAACGAATACCGCTGATTTCGGGTAGAGTGTTATCAGTCTTACAGATACGCATTGTGTGCTTGAGTTTAGACTGGGCCAGTCAAAGGGAAGTGCCGAGAGTGTAATTGAATACAACGATTGCTTACATCTGAAGTGACTGTACTGTGTACCTGTGTCTCCATGCCTGGAGTGAAACAGACTGCCTTACTCTTGTAAATATTCTTCATACTACCGGCCCTCCGGTAATAAACGTTACCTTGTTTAAAAGACAAGTCCGTGTGATTCCCTCTGTGAAACCGCCACCCCTAGACCCGCTTACAAGCACATGAACTGATTGGCTCTTTGTGCTGCTTTTTCCTCATGTCCTGCTGTACTGGGGTGTAAAAGGCTGATACTCGGTGAAAAATACATTTAATGATGTACTGATGATGATAGAGCTGCAATAATTTGTGTGTTTTATATCTACTTAGAGTTCAGCTTTAATTGTTCAAGAGCCTTTCTAGATGATCCCAATCACACCCCCTGAGATATCACACATGCAAGAACTTACATCCCAACCATCTGCCTGTACAGATTGTCCTTCTTGTATATTGTGTTGAAATAATGTGGTTTTTTTTTTATCCAGCACTCCAGCTTGAGGTACTGGGGTAGGATTACATAAAAGTGCTCTACAGATGAGCAACTTTGAGTCATTGACCTGGAGCAATAATGCATATTATAAAGGTCAAAGTAAGGCCAAAGTCATTATCTGCATACTTGTTTTGGGTTTAAACTAAAAGTATTGAAGAAAAAATCTGTATGACGACCTTATGCCTTAAGCCTTATGAAAATACACTAAGCCTTATAAAATGTATTTTCAGTGTCTGGTATTTCCTTTCACTGTGCGGATCTCAGCAAGGTAATCTCCAAAATTCCTGTGAGTACGAAGGAACATCACTCAAAACTGATTTATATGGTAGCTTCTGGATTATGATCCTGCTGTAAGAGTTGCTGCTTTAGATCGATGGCACAGACTAGTGTTGGGCTCGATGTTCGAGCCGAACATCGAGCTCGACACGAATATCGGCAGTTTGTGTGTTCAGCGGGTGAACAGCCCACCCAGGGCACCGAGAACTGTGAAGCCATGATTGGGAAAAGTCATGATGACTCTAACCAATCATGGCTCGCCTGTCACAACTGTAAACAGTTGGGCCGAGCTAGCTGTCACTGCTAGCTCCACCCAAATGTTTATATGTTACCGGCATTTGTCAAAATGACATTATGCGGCGGGTGTTTTTATTATTTCTATTAATTTTTTATTGTTTTATTTTTTATTTAATTGAGTCGTAGTCGTGGACAACGCTGTACGTCGTGATTGATGTTGGTTTACATCGGTGGATCAATTTTGTTTTTTTTTTGTTTTTTAAATAACTTGTCAAAAACATGTCTTTTGTTTTTTCCAAATAAAAGGATTTTTTCAAAAGTCTGGACTTTTTATTTACAATTTTATTTAACCCTTTAGCGAATGGGTAGGGGTACAAGTACCCCTTACTCATTCACAAGGGGGGGCTGCATATGGGTGCACCTTTATTAAAGGGGTACCCTCATGTGAATAAGCCCACTGCCCGCACCCCCACAACCAAAGCCCCAGGGCTTGAGGGGAAGAGGCCCTTGCCCCCATCGGCACGGGGACAAGCTGCTTTTTTAGGGGCGACCCTGAAAAAGCACCCTCCCAGTGCCAAGGGCATGTGGCCTGGTATGGGAGGGAGGGGAGGGGGGCACTTGCTCATCCCCTCCCCCATTTCCATCCCTGCCAGGCCTATGCTCGGATCAAGGGTCTGGTATGGAATTTAGGGGGGACCCCATGTTTTTTAGCCCTATTTTTGCAGACCTTAAGGGTCTGGTATGACTTTTGGGGGGAACCCCACGCTTTAAAAAAAAAATAATAATTGGTCCCTCCTAACATTCCTACCAGATCTAAAGGGCCTGGTGTTGTTCGGGAGAGGGAACTGCATGCTTTAAAAATAAAAATAGAGGTCTCAGATTTGCTTCAGCAGGTTCTATACATCGTACAGATTTGCCACTTTGCATGCAGTTTAAAAGGGACCCCCCCAGGCACGATATTTAAAGGAATTTTTCATTTTTAGTGTTACCCTTTAAGTGAAGGTAAAATCACTGCTAATTTAAAAATGGTATTTTTTAAAAGTTTTTTTTTCATTGATTCCTGTCCCCCAAGGCAGTACCCGGACCCCCATACACCTTTTATGGCCAATAACTTGCATATAAGCCATCTTAAAGGGGACAATTGTTTTTGAAAGTTCTACCCCCATAGACTTGCATTGAGTTCGAGTTCGCATTCTAACTTTTTGGATATTCTAATGTTCGAATTCGAACCGAACTTGGACCTGTTTGGCTAATCACTAGCACAGACGTGTTGGCGAGCTTTAGTCCACACTTCATCTTGTAGTAACAAATGGGAGCACACAGCTAACGGTGACAACACTGCTTCTGCATAGGGACCATGAAAGGCAGCATCACAGCTTGTTAACCCCTGACACAAAGTTGTTAGGGATAGAGTTTCAAAGCTGGGTTTAAACTACAAAGCAAACCTTTACAGGGGTGTTAATGTGTAATGTAGTAACAGTCAAAAGCAAACTTATAATGGGATTTTTGGCTATTTGGGCTTACGTACAATTTAAAGGAGAACTATGGGGTCAGTGTTTTTCCCCATTGTTCTCCTTAGGGTAACGGGAGGACACAAACTAGCGTCCTACCGTTACCCTAAGCTCAGTATACCGCGAGCTACAGCTCGCGGTATACTGAGACGCCGCAGCCGGAGCGGATCCCGACGTAGATGACGGGATCCGCCCAGCTGCGTGAGTGACAGCTGGCTCTGCCTATCTAGAGGCAGAGCCAGCTGTACCTGCCCCCTCCCCCGTCCGTTCCGCCAGTCAGCGCTGGCAGATAGGAGCGGGTAGAGGGGAATCCAGCCCCTCCCCCTGTCACGGCAGAGAGCCGTGACAGGATCGAGAGGCGAGCGAACCCGGTATGTGTTCGCTCATCTCCCGATCTACTGAGCCGACCTGTGACAGTCTCATTGTCACAGGTCGGCTAGGACTATGAGGTGAGTGAAAAGCACTCACCTCATAGTTCTCCTTTAAAGCTCAATTCCATGCAAAAGTTTAAAAAAAAAAAAAAGTCCTCCAGCAGAGGTAAAAAAAAACCCTAGCTCTGACTGGAATACTTACCTACTCTCCAGCATCATTCAACCAAGACTGAGGGTTTTCTAGAGCCTGCCGCACGTGATATAGACTGATTGCATGGCGTATAGTCTATAGCTCTTCGTCCCACACTTATATGGCTTCGCTGGCATCCTGCAGCAGCAACAGGCTGCTGGCGACACCACTTCAGGTCTCAAGAAGACTGGTTTGCCCGCAGAATTTATGCACTTACCACGTTTGTGCCTCTTGTTTTTATCACTGATTCTGGTGGGTTTTTTTTGTATTTTCGTTTTTATTCCTGTTTAAGATTGCTGTTTCAATATTTACCATCGGCTCTTCTATGGATGAATCACTATAGACCACCAATATGCCATAGTAATGCAGTAAGGTAATGCTTTACCAAATTAACCTATTTGTACTTATTCCTTTTGGATGGAATGTACTTATGTACTCCCTCAATAAAAATATTTGTACAACAACCAAGACTGAGGTCATCCTGTGAGTGCAGGATATCTGAATAGTGCCTTGCAGTCACATACAATGATGCAGAGAAAAGAGAGGTCAGCACTGAGAAATGTCCTCTGCTGGAGAATATATAAAGAGGAAGAGGACCAGCCTGAAGAGATTTGGAAAACGTAAGCATAAGAAAATTATAAAATACTGCAGGGGGGGTCCACATGGGCAGGGAGAGCAATGGGGGGCAGGAGGGGGAAGTCCAGATGTGGGACTTAAAGCGGAACTAAATTCCACTTTACTTACCTCTTCTTCAGTGATGCTGCTCTCTTTTTGGTGATTCCAACTTAACCTGGTGTTCTTCAGTGTTCCACACCTTCAGCCATCTTAATAAGGTGCAAAACAAATGATTATCCGCGCTATAGTGCTCTACCCCAAACTCCTCAATAACACTCTATTGACAGCTGCAGAGATAGAGAGAAGCTATATAAACTTCTCCCACAATATATTAAACAAAAAACACTGCGCTATCTCTAATATTATAAAACTCTAAGTGCATATACTTAGTGACAATTATACAAAATGTCCACTCCAACTTATATATAATCTCCTCCACTCCATACACTAGCATCAGCATGTAACTCCTCCCCAAGCGTGACGCTAGTGTATGGAGTGGAGGAGACAGAGCTGAAATCATACAAGCCGATTTTATGTTTTTACAGCGCTGAAAAACCCTTTTAAATTGGATAAGAGAGAGTTGGCCGAGCAGACTCCTCATTTTCAGCTGTTGGTGATTCAGTGGAGAGGGAGACATCAGACACCAGAGAATTTTGCATAGCGTTTGAAGACCACTGGGTGGTCAGAATTATCTGGTGAGTGTGCTAGTGTTTGTGCACCTGGAGTTGGATAACTGGTGATTAATTGATGAGGAATTGAAGCACAGAAGTCACGAGTGATTGTGGAACTTAATATGCAATGATTATTTGACTCACTGATGTAAAGAAAGTGAACACAAGGATTTCATCACATTTATTTTTGATCATATCAATTTTGGGAATATTTTCATATGGACTATATATAAGTTGGAGTGGACATTTTGTATAATTGTCACTAAGTATATGCACTTAGAGTTTTATAATATTAGAGATAGCGCAGTGTTTTTTGTTTAATATCTTAATAAGGTGGCCTAGGTTGACATAACAGTGCAGGAGTGTTTATTCATACTGGCAGCAAAGAATGTATACTGGTCTGCACATGTGTAGCTTAGTGTACATTTAGAATAAACATTGCTGGCAGGTAGGTAAAACGTCTTTATGCAACAGAGACATACAGAGAGGGGAATTTATGAAAACTGGAGCAGACAAAATCCGAACTGAAAAAAACTGATGAGAGAAGCTGATTGGTTGGCCTGGAAAATTGCTTTTCTGCAGTAAAAACCTACCTGTCAGCAATGTTTCATTAAAGGGCTACAGTAGTTTCACTTTAAGCACAACAATGCCTGTCAGAACTGCTCTCAGTTCTAGGTAACCAACTTGGTACTTGGTACAAATATGAAGGACTATGAGCTTTCAGCAATGCCCATCTAGAGCCATAGGGTTAGCATACAAGTTACCATGCATGATTGTTGTGACCATATTGTCACAGGCAGCCTGGTTGTAACATTTGTTGCCAGACATTTATTGCCACCAACAGACAGCAAATTACAAGGCATTGGTGTTTTAAAAATATCAGCATCCCTATGATCCCCACACTTTGAGTTCATCACACTTTTTGGCACATTTTATGAACACAAAAAAAATATATAAAAACCCATCAAAATACCTCCAATCACAAATGCTTGTAAGACCTCTCATTATTGGGCTAATAATATCTTTCAAATATTGATAAAAGAACAGTTACATTACCGTTCCTTGAACAAACAACCACATGCATTTAGGCAATTACTCCAGAAGCTTAGTTAAAAACACTTTAAACATGCTTATACTATACATGTCTACTCTACACAAATTGCCAACTGGGTGACTAGGCTCATTCCAGATTATGCCCACAATTCAGGAAGGCATTAAACCTCATCACATGCTGACACAATAGGGAGATTGCCATACATTGAGAAAAACAGAATTGAATAATCTTATGCTACTTAATTGCAATTGTTTACAGATCATTACTGTCTGTTGAATTCATAATTAACTTCTCCCCAAGAATCTATTCATGCAGAATATCTTCAGGGCAAATAGAGATAAGATTCAGGTTTGCTTTGCTGCTACCACGGGATGGAGGTGAATCTTGCGGGTTCAAGGTTCACTGTTCCAGTGAATTTATGTGCAGATTCGCCCAGTAGAATTTTTTATAAGCCATTATGCACTTCATGGTCTTTGAGGTATCTCCAGCAGGCTTAGAGTGGCCAATAATAGGGGATTTTGGATAAGCCAGCCCTCTCACTATAAAAGTGGGAAGACAGAGAGGTCAACCATAGTGTCATTGAATTAGAAGCTGTTGTAGTAGAAAGCATATGGAAAGCTGACAAACTGCATAGGGAGAGATTAGGCCAGTTAGGAAACTGTACTTTAACTCTCATGTTTAGCTCTTTGGGCAATCGACCCCCTTGCTGCCTTTTTTTATTAATAATGGGGGTTTTATTGTGAGTTTTGTTTCATGGGTGGTATTTGTGGTATTTCATTTGTTGTATGTTTTCTGCATTTGGGGCCATTTTACACAGCTAAATCCTCTACAGTATCTTAATTCTTGTAGTAAAATAAGCCATCCCTTGTTCTTTGTCTCTTGTAAGTTTGGGCCTAGCCTTGCTCATTAAAATTGTCCTGCTGCTGTCCATTTTTACTCTACGTGCAGTCAGGGGAGACTCTGCCTCACCTAGTATTATGGAGGAAAAAGCTGTCTGCTTCAAGTCCGAAGCTGACAGCTTTTTCTCCATTCAGACCAGCTTCTAACAGGTTACACAGCAGGGAAAGCCTTCCTGTTGTGTAACCTGTCATGAACAGAGCTCTGCCTGTTAATTACAGACGGCACTTCATCCGGCTTTTGACAGCTAAGTTAGGTTACACAGCAGCGGGCTTCCACACTGCTTGCGTAACCTAACATAGTGAGGCCAGAGCTTCAACAGCCTATACTCCCAGGGGGAATGCCCCTCCGAGCATGGACCCCACTGCACGTCACTGCTGTATTATCTATGGTCTGTTAATACTTGTAGAAAACAGCTGTCTGGTCTCTAATTTCTAGAACATTTCAGCCAATTCTCCTTACTTAAAAATGTCCTGCTGCTGGTCAAATTTATACTGCTGCAGTCCCTAAATTCTTAATGGGACCATGAAAGAAATTAGCTGGCAGCAAAACAGTTTTACCTCAGCTAGAACAGTGACAGCCACAGCAAACTACTGATCAATTTCTATCTGATTATATCTACTTTCTATCTGTTCAAAGCAGGCGTATTACTATTTGATGTAAAAGCATGTGTTGCTACTAATGCTACCTTAAAAAGCCTTTTTTTCAAACTGAAATTAATTAGATTGGAGTCATGTATGATAGCCAAGCTAATTGTAAAAATTCCACAGCCAAATATATGCTGCCATGCTTATGCTGTTACTGAGACTGTCTGCGAAAATTGTACTGTTCCATATTTTGTAAGTGATTAGCATTTATTGTGGTAATGTAGAGGAGCAGTAACGATGTATACATGTGTGCACATTTTCATGACTCACATTTTAGGCTTTCCTTTTTTACTGAACTTTTTATTAGGCCTGAAGCCTAAAATTTCTACATTTCCTTCACAGGAAAATGAGTCTGACACAAGGCTGTAAACAGCTCTTCCCCTCCCTGTTATTCATTGTAACATGATCAGTAAACACCAGCTCTGCCAATAAACTGTTAGGGGGGAAGGGGGTGCCATTATGAATGCTAATGAATGGAAGAGTTCAGAAAGAGCTTGCAAAACACAGAGGCAGCCATTTCCATTAGGATATGGAAAGGAAAGCTAGCAAAAGAAGTAGGTTTAGGTGTTCATATACAGCAAGTGCATATACCTGCTTCATGTGCATTTCGTGTACATTGCTGGAATATTTTTTTTAAATGCCTCAGCAAAGGGAGAAATGGGCTTTAAGGCATGTTATTTAAAGGATTTGTGTATTTTTTATGTTGCCCTCAAGGCTGCATGAAAAGATCATTTGGTTTATTTTTTGCATTGGTACATGTCCCCCATAGCAGTGCCTGGTTTTTTTACAGTAGTTTGCCTATAAGCCCTAAATATAGCCAAAATTTACCAACAAGGTTTACCCATCATAGACTTCAAAGAGATGTGTCTCTAGGTTTTGGGTTAGCCAAAGTTTGAACAAAATTTGCCAAATCCTTTGCAAATCCAACCAGGGCCTGATGGCAAACACAGTTGCTTATTTGGTTATGTTTTGGTCCAAACAATCCAAGCAATAAAGAACAGTGACATCCATGAATACACTAATGCTCTAATGAAAAGGCAGTCTTCGACTTTTGCTTGCCTTTGGCTAATTTTGTGACCTTGTTCCATTACGTTTTTAAAGTCTAACTCATGATCATAGTTTTTGGGGGGTTTTTTAACTTTTGCAAAGACCTAAAAAAATGAAATATTTCTGTTGAAATTGTATTGCTGTACGTGACCAGTTGGGGAGATTTCACCCCATTTCTTGTCCTTATGACAGCCTGTAAAAGCAGTACCAGAAATTAGGAAAGCAGTCCTTAGTGGAAAAGGAAGTCACAAACAGTAATAGTAACCTAACAGAGATTCTAACCCTTTCCATTTAACTGATAAAATGTGTTTTATTGCTGTGCGCCCAATGGAGACATTTTCTATCACTTTCTGTCCTGACAGAACCGCACAGACAGCAATTAAAACCTTGACAGATTCTACTCCCCTTCCCCTCTTCCTTACTTTACCATGAATCTCACCGACAGGGCTTGAGTGCTTGAAGGGCCCTCATTGCCGTTTATCCATCCCTTTTATATCTCCAGACAGCCCAAAGGGCTTTAATAGTTGCATGACTCAATGTGAACTATATACGTTTTATTTGTATACGCAACATTGACTGATCTGTACTTTCATTTTGTAATATTATGTTGTATTTACATTTCCAGCTTGAAAAACCTAGAAAACCAATAAACATTGATTGAAAAAAAAACCTTGACTTTATCCAAAAAAGTTTAGGCTGGAGTTGGGCTTTAAGTTATGTGAGATTTAGCTTCCAATGGTAGCGCATTAAGGACGCATCCACTCGCTTATGATTTCTTTTAAGGGCTTCCTTGCCCACTTTTATTAAGTGAACATTCAGAAAACGATGTGATTACCCTCGCAGGGGTTCTTTATTTTTTCTTAGTCAATATTTGCACTTTCTGGAACTGCTCAGCCCCCCCTGGCTGAGAGACCTGGGTGACTATATTGCCAAAAGACACCCTGGCATTGCCACGCACTGCCACAGTTCCTATGTGCTGCTTCCACAGTAAACTGTCATGTTATTGTAGGATGATCTTTTAAAGCAGACCTTTACCCATATCTTTAACAACAAATACACCTTTAGAAATGTTTAGTAATAACAATCTACAAACAGATACTTCTAGATAATTGCCGGCTTTGTATTCTTTGCATACCTTATTTCTCTATTCTTCCCCAGTCTTCTGACAGTGGCCATGGTTACTAAGGTCAGATTACCAGTTCTCCTATTACTTCCTGGTTTTCTGGAACATGTGACTAGACATGTGACTAGGACATGTGACCATGCACGTCATCTAGGGGGAGGAAAATGAGATCCCTGAGATCTCATGAGATTACAGATGAGATTACCCAGCAATGCTCTGCTGATGACAAGGCAGCCCCCATGTGCATTGCTTTGGCAAACTGAAATTATTTTGCCCTTTCAAAGCAGGAAGTGAATGCTCTGCAAGTGTAAGTATTTGAAAATCACAGCATTTTTTCCACCTGACATGTCTATGTTATTATTAATCATCATACATAGAGGAATGCATTGGTAGATTTTGATTTTTGAGTGTAAAGGTCCACTTTAAGTATCATAAATAGTAGAAAGCTAGTAAGTATAAGAAACAGTATACAAACCAGTATAAACAGAACTGAAGAAAAAGTAAAACACTTGCCATAATTATTTATTATTGGCAGCCGTTGTTTGCTATATGCTCTTAAAAGATGATTATTAGGAAAAATAAAAATGGCATATCTAATACATTTAGGACATACATTAATTTTCCATTTTGATTTGCAGAAAGCATAATTTTGTTAATTATTCATCAAGTCCTTTTATTTTTATTCCAGCTATTTGTAAATGGAATAACCTGATTTATCTCTGTTCAAAGATAGGTTAATGAGAAAATAGAAATTATTGAATGCCACAGCAATCCAAACTGTCATCACTGTTTTATGGTTAAGTTGGGACCATTAAGTATAGTATAAAGCAAATCATCACATTAAATGAGCAACTGGTGACTGGAGGACAGATGCTAAGATCTGTTGGAGCAAATTGGACCGTGCTTTATCAGGGTGTTTTGTCTCCCTCTGGATCAGCTGTGGGTATAGGTTTCTACATACTATATGAAGGTTTTCAGTTTATTAATTTAATAATTTTTTTGTGTCTTTTTTCAAACCGACTAACTATGAAACTATGATATGAGAAACCAAAGTAATTACTTTTGGACTTGATCCCTTGGAAGGTTAATAAATAACATATGTGAGCAAGCAAACAATGTTTATTAATTTAATCATTTTTTTGTGTCTTTTTTCAAACCGACTAACTATGAAACTATGATATGAGAAACCAAAGTAATTACTTGATCCCTTGGAAGGTTAATAAATAACATCTGTGAGCAAGCAAACACAGTGCCCATCACACATCTAAAACTCATTCACCTAAAAAAATTCAAATGACTATAACAAAAAAATGATATTAAGTTTGTCGCGAACACACAAACTAGCGATGTTTGAGTCAAACTCACGTTCGACTCGAATATCGAGCCCAACCCTGCAAATGATCTCTAGAGGTGCCACCCACCTCCTTTTTTTATAGCCGATCCTCCACTAAAAGTGCCCTATATTCTCATTCACATATTGGATAGCAAACCTTTATTTCTAGAATTGGTCAATTTTAAGTAGTATAACAGCTTTTCACAAGTGAACATACACCTAAACTCCAAAGCAGACTGGCTGTCAAGAACCCATCACTGCTAAGAGCTAACAAGAACTATTGGTTCATGTAAAACATGCTAGGTTATAGCCTAAGGTAATTCTACACCAAGATGCAAGTATTGGCATATGTAAAAATAGCATACTAAACTGTAAAGGCTGTGACACACTGCGCGCGAAGCAGAGCTGAGCGGTGGCGCGCTGCCTTGGCGTGCAGTGTGTCATGTAATTTTCTCTCCGGCACGTCAGCTTGCGAGAGGTCGCGTAGCTGAGCGTGCCGGGGTGAAAAATGATGCGATGTCCAGCCGGTTGTTACACGCGAGCCGATTGGCTTAAGGTGCTGTCATTCATTGGCCTGCACTCAGCTTACACACTGCACGCGAAGCTCCATGCCTGACAGCTTTGCTTCCCTCTGCAAGGCTTCGTGTGCAGCAGTGGATGGACCTAATGAACACAGGGCCCTGGTGCAAGATTTTATCTTGGGCCCCCCTCCCAAGAGAGGGGGGGGGGCACGGAAGCGGATAACACTGGTCTGGTAGGAATTTTAAGGGGAACCCAAACACCAAAAAAATAAAAATTGGGGTCCCCCCTAAAATCCCATTCCAGACCCTTAATCTGAGCAGCGGCCTGGCAGAGTAGGAAAGGGCGTGATGAGCATGCAACCCTCCCCTCCTACCATCATACCAGGCTACATGCCCTAGACATTGGGAGGATGCTTTGCCGGGGGGACCCCTAGTTGTGGGGGTCTACAGGTAGGAAGGCTTATCCTCCCTCCTTGTGAATGGGTAAGTGGTAATTGTAACCCCTACTCTTTAAACCACATAGTAAATAAAACAAACAAAACCTTAAAAAAGTCCTTTATTTGAAAGAAAAAAAAAAGCAAGTTTTTGACAAATCCTTTATTTATTAAAACAAAAGCCCTTTAGTCTTCCCAAAACTAGAAATTTCAGCATACACATATATAATTTATCTTGCTTTAACTTGTTATATAACCACATAAAATAAACAATCCATAGTCAACTGAATATAAATTTATGAGTTCCGCATCACTAACAGCTGCTCTTACTACTACTTTAGATTTCCAAACCATGGTTATTTGTTCTAGGACATTTCTATTATCTCAGTGTTTGTCTGCTCATATTAACAAGTAGTCACTTTAAAGCTGGGAATGTTGTCAAAGTTAGATTGAATTAGGTGTAATTTTGTGTGGGCTGCTGCTTCCATGGAGATAATAATTTGACAATATGTTTTATTTTTATGAACATTTCATTTTCATGTCCTTAGTAGGGCATGTGTGCTCTATTTTTGGCATAGTCACCTGGTGGGGGTCTACCTGCAAATCTATTGTAACTGGTTTCTTGACAGAGTTCTATAATAATAGACATTTTCTTTTGTCTGTTGACTGGTGGGTTGTCAGAAGTGGTTACAGACTCATTAACTATTATTAAGATTTTAACAGCTGTTTACACGTTACAAAGGTTGTTCCATATCTTGTATGTTATAACAAATACATGTTTGACATTCTGGTGTGGAAAATGTTGACCTTTCGGTTGAGGATTATACATTTTGTTATTTAGTTTTAAATGAGTTGTTAAGGACCATTCATATTTTATAGCTCCCCACCACCACAAAAGCAAAGAAACCCCCTTTAACACACCATTTACAAAATCCACAAACCTCAGCAGACAATGTAGAAATACTTTAACTTAAAGTAGAACTGAAGCCATAACTTTTTTTTAGTTTTGGATAGAGTAAGGGAGGGTTAGCTTGTCAGCTCTTATCTTGGGGAGATTTCCCTTCACTTCCTGTCCGATATCCACAGGAGGAAATCCCTCCAAAGTGAAGGAAATCCCTGATTGTCAGCAGGGTCACCAGAAATAGTGCCCCCATTGATAGATGTCCCTTATATTCTGACAACTCCAAATTTGGGATATTTTTTAGTGATAATGGTCGCCAGGACAAATAGAGAGGTTATATCTTTCTATGGGAAATAACGGGGGCAAAGACAGCAATAGAAACCTGACAGGTGTTTTAATCCCACTCCTCTCTATCCAAAAAAGTTTTGGCATCAGTTGCACTTTAAAGCAGCCAATCAGAATTTCACTGACATGCCGTTACTAGATTTGGTTGTCATAACTTATGCATCCAAAATTTACTTGAATAAGATGTCTCCTGATCCACTAATAATCAAAGACCCAGGGAATTGAAACTGAGTGAGCGTGTAATGTAAAAAATACATAAGGTTATCTTAAGTGAAAGATGCATGTCTAAATGATCTGTAGATCCAGCAAATAGACAGCTGAAGTCATATGCGTATCCACTAGGAATGCACCGATATATCGGCCGCCGAAACATATTGGCCGAAAATAGCACTTTTGGCAAAATGCCAAAAGTGCAATTTTTCTGCCAATATAGCGGCGCATCCCTGCTTTCTCTCCTCCCCGCTGGACGCTGCTCTGTGTCTCAGCGGGGAAGAGAGAAACTGTCTTCGCTGCAGGAGGAGATCATTGTGAGCGGCCTGGCACACACCACTCAGCCCCCTGTGACAGATCAGAGGAGAGCGGTGTATGGGGGCGAAGACAGCCAGTGCTGTCACAGGAGGCCGGCTGGTGGTGCAGGGGAGGAGTCAGCTGTCAGATCGAGCTCTCCTCCCCGCACTGATCATTCAGCCTCCTGTGACAACGTGTCAGTAAGCAGAGCGACATACAAACACTCAGTGATCAGTGTAAATAATTGAGGACATAGTATGGTTACTATATCCTCAATTATGAATAAATGGTTACTATATCCTCAATTATGAATAAATGGGAAGTGATCTACATCACCTCCTGTTCATTAATAGATGTGGTTATAGTAAGCATACTCTGTCCTCATGTTATAAATTAACACGAACACTCATAGAGGATTCCTGTTCTTTTATAACTGGGGATACAGAAAAAGAGGATTGTGTTCTCAATCTTTTTTTCTATTAAAAGGGAAATATCAGGGGTCTGTTTAGACCCATAATATTTCCCCAAAGCATCTAAAAAGTAAAAAATAAAAATATTTAATTAAAAAAATGTTAAAAAATTAAACATTTTTTTAAAGTTTATAAAAAATGAATTAAAAAAATATTTGAAAAAAAATTGAAAAAAGGTTAGAAAAAAACATTTTCGGTATCGGCTCAACAATTCACTTCGGTTTTATCATTTTCATTTTGGTGCACCTCTAGTTTCCACTGTAGATTTTCTCTGCCACTTGCTGACGTGGTTGAAAGACTCAGTATCCAAGGCTCAAGGTGTAAAGCTTCACTTTCACACAAAAAGTGGATTTTCACATAACTTCAGCTGCCTGGATCTCTGGCTCTATCAATTATTCTGATTATGTTTTGTGTTCAGATATGAATTGCCTAGGTTTGGGATACATTTAGTTTAATACATATTGGCATGACACAATATTTCTTAAACTTAGAAAGCAAAATGCATCACAATGTCACACATCCATCCTTCCTATATAATCTTCTTGCAATAATTTTATGCCTATTAAAATGTTGAGTGCAAGCATTCTACATGCTGATTAGCCACTGCCATGCCTGATTGTTCCAGTAACATTTCCATGAACCTTGTTACACCTTTAACCTTAAGAAAATTGCAAAGCTGTTGACCTCTTTAGAATGACCTTAAACATTTAGCTGTCGTAAATAGCTATTTATCTGTACAACTGTATCACCCATTATAGCGGTGCACAGTACAGTTAAAGCTCTAATAAACAAAATGTGACAGACTGACAGCTATTAAAATAACTGAATCTTATGTAAGTTTTTCACATAGATAACATTGATTTGGAATACTTAGCAGTATAATATCTATTTAGTTTCATTTAATAAAACTGATAAGAGGATTTCTATTTTTCTACAGCAACAAATCAGATTCCATTTGCCATTTTACAATGCACATAATAAAATGAAAGAGAGGTCAGCATACAGTTAGACTACATACAGAATGTCAGGCCAAAACATTTGCAGGTGGCTTATTGAGAGTGGGCACCCACCGATAAATTTGCTGATACATGAGGCTATAAAGGGGCTCATATCCTAGGCCACATATGTTCCAGGAAGCCAGTGCATATTTAGTTTTTATGATGAAGTATTGACCAAGGTCATTTCATGGTGGGTTATATGATTCTGGGCGTCATTCAACCCTGAAGAAGAGGAGTAGCCAGGAATGGCGAATCTGCAGAGGACAGCACCAGAGAATAAGTGAGGATTCATTACCTTTTTACGGATAAAGACGTTTTCCCAAAAGGTAGAGTTGGGTTTCAAGGCAAATTAACTTACGTTACCTGACTGTCCCTATAAAGATCAGGCAACCCTTACTAAATGTGAAGATATTTTAATAGATTAAAAGTAAAATGGATGTTATTTAACAAGCTTGAGGACTATCCATGTGCTCCTTTGGAGAAGCTCTTAATTTGCAGATTGACTCAGTACCCTAAAAAGTAGGTTCACATTTTTGGAAAATTAGAGATGAGGGGGCCTGCCGGATACCAATGTGATCATCGGACACGCCCGGCACAGAAATGGGGGGGCCCCCATCTCTGCCCTGGGGCTGTGTTAGATCAGATACTGGGCCCCCCTTTAAGTTCAGGCCCGGTGCTACCGCACTGGCTGCACCGGCGGTAGGTCCGCCCCTGGTCAGCACCTGTTACTTGATACAGGTGAGTTTAATTACAAATTACAGGAGCATCACAAGCTTTGAATGCAATTATTTCTTGCAAATTGGAGAAGGTGCCAATAATTTTGTCCAGTCCATTGCGTGGAATATGTCAGATTTGGCTTTTTTTTTTCTCCACTTTATTATGTTATACCAATACAAGCAAGATAAATAATCAGGATAATGCCTAAACATTTGTAATTGCAACCGTGTTCTGCGCAAAGT
This sequence comes from Nanorana parkeri, assembly GCF_000935625.1. Classification (NCBI taxonomy): domain Eukaryota; kingdom Metazoa; phylum Chordata; class Amphibia; order Anura; family Dicroglossidae; genus Nanorana; species Nanorana parkeri. Next base: position 2,460,733 of record NW_017306355.1, on the reverse strand, counting down.
GGTGCATTATCTCACAGAAATAAAGGGGTGCCAATATTTTTGGCCATGTCTATATATATATATAACTAAGAAGTGTATATTTACATACCCAGATATATCTCCCTTGTGGCATGATCATAGGTTAAAATACTTGTCATTTCTTATGTGTTTTCAATCATCACCCACATAGCCGTTTGCCAGAAGCTATGCAAGGCCACTTACAATATAAATAATATGCAAATACAATTATATACACAAAGTGTCGCAGTAAATCAAATCCGACAGAGCTTTACAGAACTGAGATGCCGAAGACATCCTTACCCTATTTCATAGAACATTTCTGAAGAGCCTCTGCATAGTTTAGCACATTAGAGGTTTTTTTCTTCATCAGTACAATAAGTGATTGCATTGCGTTCCATTCCAAAAACTATTGATTCAAACCCGATACACTTAATCCACTTCTGTGATGTTAATTAAAATGCTTAATCCAGATGAGCGATGGGTCCCAATCATCAGCTTCCAATGTTATCCTTGTTACTGAAATAGTGATGACTGCACTCCTCCAAAGTACAAAAATGGTTTGACGCACCAAAATCCCTACACTAATTATAGTTTTTTTTTTTTTAAACTTATTAAAACATATACATGCAAACAAGTTGAGAAGTAATAGAAAATCTTGTGAGAATAGATTTTTTCTTAAAATACTTGCTCTTGACTAATCATTATGAAACACATACAAAACAACTTGCCTAAAATGTAAGACAAATTTAGGGGGTGTGTTCTAAAGGGTAATTAGATGTAGGAGAGCACGATTTCACACCCCAGTAATCAATATTGAGAAAAAAATGAAAGGTTCTATCCTAGGGGTATGCCAGGACCATAGGTAGAGGGGCTTTCAAAAAATACAGACTGCTCTCTTATATAGATAAAAATACAAAATAATTTATTAAGGTAACAAAAAATGTTTAAATGATTCATTAAAATTCCACTCAATGAGGCATAATTATTCCATGTAGTTCATATGATATATTATATACATCGACATAATTCATTTCTATAACACAGGCAAGTTTAGAATATCAAATAATGAATTATGAATAATTGACTGCATTTCTTCTTCATAGCAACACCAGGTCCCTCCAGAGAGGTGCCAACAGTTGCCTCGTCTTCCTCCTCCTCTGCAGCAGGCACTGCTGAAGATGATGATGGTAAGTGTTAAATGTTCCCAGATGGCCATATCACCCATACTCACCTATATAGCACATGTAGGAAATTAGAGTAGGGCAGAATTACACTCCTTTTGGCATTTGTGGTTTTGGTGCCCTCACCTGACTTCACTTCATGTCCCTAAAAAATGCTCTCTAAAGATCCAAGGAAGTGGGAGTCCAATGTTTTAAAAAACAGACCCAGCTTATTGAACTGTGACACGCCTAGATGTTAACTAGCCCAATGTCAGATAGCTATGTTTATTCTTCCTTAATGGGTATATGTATAATGTGATTACACCGAACTAGGCATCTTTCATGTGACGTAATCAGTTGGAGAGGTCGACAAGTTGTAACTTTCTATGAAACAGTGGACGCCTATCACATCCCAGAGGAGCTGCTCTCTCTCTCTATCCCCTACTGGCTTCAGCACTCCATTGCTCCTTGGATCCCAGCTGCATCTACACATACAGGCCAATGAGAGCAGTGGGGATTCAGAGGAGAAGCTGCAGGCTGTGCCACCCCTGTTCTCCCTGCTGTGCTGCGCCCCCTCTCACGAGCACCCAAGGCAAGTGCCTCATTTGCCTCACCCTTGCTAAAAAATTAATAAAAAAGCGATAGTAGAAAGTTACAGAAAACAAGAAAAAAACAACATGCTAAATAATCCATGCCGACCTGCCGTCTAGTTGCCACTCTCCATTGAGAAGAGGGGGGGCCTATTGCGGAACCTGGCCTTGGGACAGCAAGGAGGGTAAATCTGGTCGTGACGATTGCCTGTTTATCATTTCCAAACAATTGCTCAATCCTCATTCCAAAAGGTACATTTCAAGTAACTAAAGCCTCCAACATTTTTCTAAGAATTATCCTAATTTCTTGGAAGCAAGGCCATTCAAGAAGCTGATGCACATCTACCTTAGGTTGGGGAATGACTACAGACTTCTAACATACCACACTGTTGACACCCAAAGATCGGCTACACACGGTAATTGACTAAATCCTGTGGATTTGGGAGAAGGCAGGGAGTAGTAAACCATCTTGGACAACATCCCTGAACTGGTAAGAAACCTCCATGGGAGGAATCTTTGACATCATGTAATTATTTGATTGACTGATCACTACTCCTGCCTTCTCCCAACTCTCCATCCTTTAGTCAATAACCATGTAAGTTTGAAGAATAAGCATTCATGAGGTTAGACATTCATGGCACTACTGGTGAAGTGAACATGCTTAGAATCTGGGGTAAGTGTCAATCCCCAAGTCCTGAGTGTTTGACTTACAAAATCACCACACAAGGTTTGTGATTAAAAAAAAAGAAGCGTTTAATACAGTGAACAAACAATTATACAAAAAAAGGGGTGTAACAAACAATCCCAAACCCCAACACAATTTTGTGGATAGCATACACAATTCCCCCCAATTCAACACAATTCACCCCTCCCCCTTAAATTTGCTTACTGGACAAAAATCCCCAAAGTGGAGTAGGGGTTTATGATAAGTAAGTAACCACTGCATGGATAAAAATGTTTCTAAAAATGTATTACATAATATAATACAGATAAAAGCATGTATACATAAGATAAGTGTACAGTACCATTATACACAGAATTCTTTCACAGAAACCAATTAGAAGTTACAACATTGGAAAAACTTTTTTGATGAGTTTGTTCAACAGGCCCAACGCCAGGGACACCTGTGCAATTGTTTGAAACCACCTCCGAAAAGCATCACCGTTAGAACCAACTTCAACCCTGGCAGGCTGGGCTCCCATGCTGCCTTCTTCGCTCCTCCTGTAGAGGCCCCAGGGTCCCTGGCTTGACAAACGGACGAGATACGTGGGGTGTGGGCCTTATTGGCCCCCTTCCCCTCTGCAGTCCGTTAGTGTCCTTCCCACTCCAGACACTGCCTCTGTGTGGTAAGTACCACTTGTTCACTTTAGGTGGGGTCTCCCATCCACTGAGATTGAAATGCCTAATATACTCTAGGACTATGCATGTATTTTGAACTGTAATGCATCTTACTGTTATATCATGTACAACATACAAAAATTCTGTGTATAATGGTACTGTGCACTCTTATCTTATGTATACATGCTTTTATCTGTATTATATTATGTAATACATGTTTAGAAACATTTTGATCCAGGCATTGGTTACTTTCTTAGCATAAACCCCTACTCCACTTTGTCTTTTGAGACAGTAAAACACAAATACATTAACCCCCACCCCCACACAAAAAACGTGAAACTGAGGGAGGACATGAGTGGGGGAAGAGGGGGTGGCAATAGGGGAGGTCAAGTGGGATCAGTGTCAGGGGAGTTTGGGGTGCCCTGGGTGTGTAGCGGGAAGAGGTGGATTGGGTGGGGCGGGCTGAAGGGGGTAATGGTGCAGGCTGGGTGGGGCGGACAAGAGAGAAGGATTGGGCGTGCCAGGGGGATTGTGTGGGGCGGCCAGATGAGGGGACTGGAGGAGAAGGATTGGGTGGGGCGGGAAGAGGTGAATTGGACGGACTGGGTGGGGCGAACAGAAGAGGGGAATTGTGCAGGGGGTGGCAATAGGGGAGGTCAAGTGGGATCAGTTTCAGGGGAGTTTGGGGCGGCCTGGGTGTGGCGGGAAGAGGTGGATTGGGTGGGACGGGCTGAAGGGAGTAATGGTGCAGGCTGGGTGGGGCGGACAAGAGAGAAGGATTGGGCGTGCCAGGGGGATTGTGTGGGGCGGCCAGATGAGGGGACTGGAGGAGAAGGATTGGGTGGGGCGGGAAGAGGTGAATTGGACGGACTGGGTGGGGCGAACAGAAGAGGGGAATTGTGCAGGCAGGATGGGGCGGGCAGGGAGGATTGGGCATGACAGGGGGATTGTGTGGGGCGGCCAGAGGAGGAGGCGGATTGGACGGGAGGGGCAGAGGAGGAACCAGAGCTGGGATAATCAAAGGCAAAGTGAGTGGGAGGTTGGTAGAAGGTGGTGGACTGGGAGGAGAAGGGGAGATCAAAATAAACGGATTGTGGGGAACTTAAAGCAACAAGTGCAGGGTCTGGTGGTGTTTCTTGCTTGGCTTCATGCTCCGGTGCATTTTCTGGTAGTGGGATCTACACATCCCAGGCTTGAAGACTAGCCCTGAAAGAGATGTTCTGTTGTAGCAACGCTTCATAGAACATGTTACAGATATTGGGAATCTGCAACATGGTGTTCTGGAGAACACCAGTTAACGTTGCCTGGTTCTGGAGGGAGTCGCGCATTTGCCCATTAACCAGATCCATATGCTATTGGTACCTTGCCATCATGCGTATCATGTCTGCATGGTGATCTTGGCGCTGTTGCATCAAGAGGGCAGACATCGCATCTAGGCGCTCGGAGATGGCCATTAGGTTGTTGTTATATGTAGCAAGGTCCTGCCTTAACTCTGCATGGTTTTGGCATTGGAGCCTCATTTGTTCCCAATCCGGGGGTGGATTGGGGACTCGATTTGGCTCCAGTACTCTATCACAGTGTGCAATCATCCTTTCCATCATGTTGGCTGTGCACATTTGGGCGAACAGATCCAGCTGCATCCAATGCTGGCTACAAGGGAGAGAGAAGAAATTGGTTAGTTGTTTACAAAAGACACATAGGCAACAGGGGTCGGGGTGGTGCTTGTAGAGATCCCGAGACTTTTGGGAGTGTTGAACAATTTGTGGCTTTGACATTTCTTCCTCGGGTCATACTTTTGAACTCCTGTGTTTCACATGAGTTGGGGATAGTTGATGTTGATTTTCACACTAAATACATGTAGTGTATGCTTAGATATGGTGGTGTCATTTGGACAAATGCAGGACACAGAAATGTCAGCAATTGAGCATGCCAAACAATCAGCTTCTCTCTTCAGTTTGTGCAGTTAAGATTAGGTCAAGTAAGAGATGAGGCGATTGGTTGACATACACAGCTGAATCGCCTAGCATTGGATAGGATCTGACCTTGAGGACACTTGTGATGAATTAGAACAGACTTAAGCTGTAGCCATGGTCCTTGGGAAACAATCAACTGGTCACGCCATTGTGAACTGAAGAGCAGTCAACGTGGAACGGATTGTTTACCATGGGCAACTGCATCTGATTCTGTCATCTCTATAAGTGAGGTTTTTTGGGGTTTTGTGTTGCCCTAGACATTAAAATCAACAACCCCCACCCACCAACATTTTGGCCTGCCCTTAGGTGTAGCCCGTCAGTCTGGGCCGGCCTGGGACAAGAAATAAGCATTTTGGACTGACCAGCCCAATCACGTAACCACCAACAGGCACCACCCATCACAACAGGGGGCAGAGCCAAACACAAGCGCAATCGAGGGGTAGGGCCAGCTAACAGTATGTACAGGGAGGGCTACAGGTGACACACAAGCCTTGCTACAACCAATACACCAACCTTGCAACAATATAGGAAGCTTGCTACAGCTAATATCTGACCAAAATAAGTCGAGGCAACTGGACTTGCTGTATTTTCCTGGAAGACGTTTCACTAGTCATCCAGCCAGCTTTCTCAATGTGGAAATTTAGGATTTAAGAAAGCTGGTTGCAACAATATAGGAAGAAAGAAGACATCTTCAAGACATATACAGTAAGTCCAGTTGTCTTGACTAATTTTGGACAGATATACCATGACCTGGATGAATGAAAACCTTCACAGATTGCTACAGAGAATTGGATCTCACTGTCCCCCCAACCAACCCCCCTGCCATACTCTGCACTAAAGCAGCTAACACTCTGTCCCCCACCATAGAGGTGTACAGGGACAATAAGGGCATGCTGACAGGGGCGTCCCAAGGTCAGGTTTCACCTTCTCTCTAGACCGGGTGACCCCCCACTGTGTCGTCATCGCGCATGTGCGGACATCTGATTGATGACTGCCGGCGGCCATCTTAGTGATGGACGCCGGCTGAGAGAGGAGGGGACGTTCATCCGGCGGGATGAGGCATTGCATTGGTTACCCTACTCTCTCCTGACACTGTCGGGCTCTCGGGCCATGCCCGAGTGGGCGACTTTTTAGAGGGGGGCTGGACAACAAAATTACTGTCAGTTATTTTGGTCTCACCGCCTCCAATGGTGGCCCCCGGGTGCGGGCTGCACCCCCTTGTGACGGCCCTGATGTGTAGGGGGGGGGGGACGGGGGGCACAGACGATGAGGGCATGCTGGGACTTGTACTTCCCTAGGTGATATGGAGAGGCTATACAACTACAGGTCCAATCATGCACTCATTATCCCTGTACACCACATATCACGCTGGGAACTACAGGTCCCAGCATGCCCTCATTGTCCTTGGACACTTCCCCCCCATATCACCCAGGGGACTATAAGTTCCAGGATGCATGCGTCCTACATTAGTTCCCTAGGCGATATGTGGGGGGTGTACAGGGACAATGAGGACATGATGGTCCTTGTAGTTCTCTATGCTATGAGGCTGTATGAATTTCTGTCCTCCTGAAAGTACAAGTAATACAGTGCCACTATAAAACATAGAATAGAACATAGTTGACCTTGAAAGTTTCAAGTTGCATTATGTTCTATTCTATGTTTTAGAGTGGCACTGTATTACTTGTACTTTCAGGAGGAGAGGAATTCATACAGCCTCATAGCATAGAGAACTACACAACCTAGTGGGACTGCCTGCTTGTAGTGTATTCATAACACAATGCCATTATAGAACATGACATAGAATATCGTTGAACTTGAAGTTCATCTGTGTTCTATAATAGCAAGTACTGTACACGAACCACCTAAACTGTCCTCCTTGCTGTAAAGAGAAAAAAAAGACCAAGCAATGAGACGTGCGGGAGAGCGACAGCTTACCGGCCGAGGAGACTCTCTCCAGCATGAGGTTGCAGCTGCTGCTTTATGGGTCCTTGCAGCCAGGGCCCAAGCCCCAGGAGTTGTCCCCAATATTTCAATATTGTACTCCTCCCGGCCAGCCTCCTTGTTGCTGCCCCCCCCCGTTTGTTACACCACTGGTGCTGATGTCCCCGCAGCTGCAATCCGTCCTGTCGGCTCTCTCTCTCCTCCCGGCCGCTCTGTAACTGCAGCGGCTGGGAGAAGAGAGCTAACAGGAGGGATCGCAGCTGTGCGGCCCTCAGCACTGCTACGATCCTCTCCGCAGGCGGCTAGCAGCTTCAGGCCTATAGTAAATCCCATTGCAAACTCAGTTTGGTGAAAAGACCTCAGACACATGACATTCTATGGGATCAGAGCATGCGATATGAAGCAGAAAAAGACATAATGAAATGCAGTCTTACAGGACTTTCAGCCACGTCCAGCTCAGAATCTTGATGTTGTCGACTACCTGGACTGGCTGAAAGTCCCTGTGAAAGCAAACAATAACAGCATTCAAAATACAGATCAGCACAGATGTCTAGGTTGAAGGAGCAAAGCCCATGTTTGTATTGATGTGTTTTTACATACCCCAGCATTGGATGCAGCATCATCCACCTCACTGGGTTCAGGGAGGTCATGCACAAGACGTTCTGTATAAGAAGGAAGAAAGTGAGAAAAAGAAATTAGCCAAATAGTCTTCATGGGAAACATGCGTTTTCATGCCATATAGCTCCATGAATATACCTTCATGCTCCTCCAGCCTTCCATGCAGTGGGCTGCGTCTCCTCTCCTTCTCCTCCTGCTGTTCTGCTGTGAATCCAAAGAGGGAACAAAAGCATATGTGTGAGTATATTTAGTGCAGAAGGAGGACCTCTTAATGTGGTTCCAAAATATTTAGTCCCTTACCAGGAGTGGAAACAGGTTCAGCATCAGCGTGTGCCTCGTCCCCAGGTGGATGTTCCTCTAGGAGGCCGCCAGACGTGTCCAGCTCCGAGCGAACTGAGAAAATAGGAAAATGTTTGACATTCAGCCAAGCAAGACATGACTTATTTTTTGTATTTGGAAATGTCCAGTATCCTAGTGCTTTCTTGCAATTTTTGTGGATATGTTGACACCAGTGCAGTCTCTTTGGATAGGGTGGGTGGGGAAACATTACTGCATGGACTTTGTGTTCAGATCTGCTAGTGTCCAAAATGCATGTACATGCACCTCAAACACATGCAAATACAACAGACCACCTCAAAAGCCCCTCCAGGTCAAATTTTCATCCAAATCACCAAATGCAACGCACAAATCATCATCTAAAATACATCCCTGGAAAGACAGGACCAATTCAACATGCACTAAATAGGGAACTTACAGGAACAAACAACACCCAATAATTGCGGAGTGAGGGGATGAAAATTGATTTGGGGATGCCATGAGGGAAGCAAAATCAGGTGACAAATATGACGAGATTTGAATGGAAAGACATGGATGTAATGAAGAGGATGAGGAACTAAAACCTTGACCTAAAATGCATCCCAGGACGCAGGAACAATGCACTACATTTACAAACACATCATTATGTGGTCCAGACAACAAGCCATTGAGAAAGATACATGATTGTGTATAGACAAGAGACAATTATCCATACAAAAAAGAGAAAATATACTATTATGTGCATCTTACTGTGTTGCCAATCATCTGTGTCATCCGCACTCCCCACTCCCACAACGGTTTCTTGGGTAATGATCGGCAACACCATCCAGTGGTATTCCCGGAGCCTGGCCACATTCTGTGGCCGATACATCCCAGATCTGGCGACCTCCTCACCCAGGGTCTTCTTTGCATTCCTGATAATGTCAGGCACACGCTTCTGAACCTGTTGGAGAGAGCACAGGTGTTGACCCACTGCATTCACACGAGCAGTTAGAGCCTCTTGTCAGCAGAAGAGGTCTGGGAGGACAGGTCTGCGCGGAGATGCCTATGGTGAAGCATGTAGTTATCCACGAGGACCATGCTCTGCTCGTATGTGAACCGCTGACCCTTGGAGGCAGACACTCCCGAGGTTCCCTCCCCTGGGCTATTGGGAGGGAGCTTAGAGGATGACCTACTGGTCTGCCCCCCAGAGCCAGCTGGTCGACTGGAGGAGCCAGCCTGTGACCTCCCTGCTGGTGCTGATGGTGCTCATGCTGATGGGGATCGGGATCGTCCTCGGCTTCTGCGTGGGAGTACAGTTTGTGTCGGCGTCTGCCGTGGGAGTACATTTGTTTTTTTTTTTCTTGGGAGCCATAGTTGTTTTGGGTGTAGAAGTTAGGGCTGTATTTGTAGGGGCTGGGCTGATGAGTTAATTAGATGTGGTGTTTGATTGGTTGATCCATGAATTCCCGGGAAGGTTGTTGTAATTTGTGTCAAAATCATGTAGCATTAGACTAATGAGCAATTTCCAAGACAGACAAGACATTAGTAACATTGTTGCATTATGGCACAAATTGTGCACATGTGGATTCTATATAGTTGCGCAATATTCCGCCGATATTGCGTGTGCAATAGACATATAAATATTCTCATGGGATTCCATGTAAAAGAAAGATGGAGCCCAGTGAGGAATTCAGACAATGTTTGTTGGCAACCACACTGCTGGGACTTGCTTAGCTCATGCAGGAGGAGGAGCAGATTGGGCAGCAGCAGGAGAGACAGCAGCAAGAGGAGCAGCAGCAACAACAGGAGGACGATCCCCAAGAGGGGCTTCCTTTAGTCCGCATCCGCCGGCCTAGTGTCTTTGCCCAGCGCACATGCTTGGACACCATGCAGGATGAGGATATCCGACGCAGTTTCGGCTCAGTCGACAAGCCATTATACACCTGTATGCACTCAGGAGAGACTTCAGCCAACAACTGTCCGCAGCCATGCTGTGCCATGGATGGTCAAATTGCTGGCAACCCTGTACATTTTGGGGAGGGGATCCTTCCAAACGACCTCAGGCATCATTTGTGGCCTGAGCCAACCCACAGTCTCCAGGGTCTTCACACAGGCCATTCTGGCCATCAAGAGCCTTGCATCACGATTCGTCCACTTTCCGCAAACAGAGAGGGAGTGGAGGGATGTCAAGCTGGCCTTTTACAATCGGGCTGGTTTTCCCAACATCCTGGGGGCCGTGGATTGCACACGTAATGCGTTGCAGTCCCCCAAGCTTGAAGAAAGAATCTACAGGAACCGCAAGCAATATCATTCTTTGAATGTGCAAATAGTCTGTGACGCCACGCAAAAAATCATGTGTGCGGGCCAATTTCCTTGGGTCCACTCATGAGGCTTTCATCCTTCGCCAAGCAGGCCTTTCCCGGAGGTTTGAGAGAGGCCAATTCCCGCATGGCTGGCTTGTGGGTAAAGTAACATTTTGTCCTTTTTACGGGTTATTTTGAATTAGTTGATTGCTGTACAACTGACTCACATGCACTGATTATTGGTCCCTTGCAATTAACAAAGCAAAGATCATGAATGGGCAGCTAGGACAGTACATGTTCAGTTTGCTTAGTGATGACATTCATGCTGTTTGATGATGGAGCAGCCTCTGGGGTTACTGGTCTCCGATATGAAGGATGTGTTGTGGGAGCGAAATAGTGGGATGTATATTTTACACCTCACCTGTCATGCTACATAGCAATCGGGAACTCGAATGTAGCATGACAGGTGAGAATGTCAAATGGGCGGAGCAAGCCATGACGTCACGGCTCACTCCACCCATCTGTAGACATTCGAGCAGGAATGTCATTTTGCGGCGAATTCTCGTCGCGATCGGGCGGGTGTCGTGCGGCGGGACTTTTTTTATTTCGGCGGGGGTCCTGCATCGTGATTCACGCTGGATTACATTGGAGCCTTTTTTGTCTTGTTTATTTATTAAATGAATAGTCAAAAACGGAATGTTTGTATTTTTTCCCCTCTTTAAGGGGGACTGGGGTTCCCCCTTAAAATTCCTACCAGACCTAAAAGGCATGTTATTGGCGTGTTTCTGAGATTAGTAAATCAACCCCTGCTTCAGGAACACATTACATATTGTCATTTCAAAGTGTATACCCTTGGGAACAATTTTTTCTCCTCAGTATACACTAAGGAGGGAAACGGGTTCGACGTACGTGATAAAAACACATAGTTCAACCGATAATATACCGCAATGGTTGACGGAAAGCGGAATAGAACATAAGACTTATAATGCTCAATGCAAATAAAGCAGTTGGACCAGATAACCTTCACCCCAAGTTACTTAAGGAACTAAGCCAGGTTATAACAAGACCATTATTCCTAATTTTTAAAGGAATCCTTAGTGACTGGTAGGGTATGTGTTGCGATATATCTTAGTGGACTTTTTCAGACACACATAGATTTGCAATAGAGACGGAGGTTTTGTTTGTTTGTTGATAGAAACTTGGTTCATACAATGGAAATGGCCAACAATACAGGCCAAACTGGTTTTACACAATGGTGCAGCTTGTCCTGTATTGGTTTGTATCACAATGGGATGGTGATCGTAAATAGTCACGCCCAGCCTGGTGAAGACTCAAATCAAATCTTGACTACTGATGGCAATTTATGGTACATTACCGCAACCCCAGAGATGTTGAAATTGAAGAGTTAAGGGAGTTTACACAAACCGAACTCCAAGAACTGGCAAAACAATACAAACAGAGGTCCGGGGAACCCCTATTAAGTTGGCTCCTACGTTTGTGGGATGATGGGGCGGACAGTGTTCTTTTGTCAGGCAAGGAAGCAGTGGCTATGGGAGTGTTAACCCACGATCCACAATTGCGCCAGGCCATGTGTTAAGCCCGAGAGTTTACTGTGAATTTTTCACTGTTAGACCTTGTAAGAGATGGGTTAGTCCAGGTATATGCTAATCCTAGTGACCTGGAAAATGCCTCCTCTTGGAGAACAATGAGAGAGGGTATTGCCAGGTTACGTGAGATGGGCTGTATAACTGGACTAACTAAGATACCGGAATGGATGGGTTCAGATATGGAACC
>NW_017306355.1:2441624-2448260 GCF_000935625.1 Nanorana parkeri | reverse complement strand
GGTCATTGTAGACCACAAACTGAATGGTAGCTTGCAGTGCCAAGCTGCGGTAAACAAAGCTAGCAGGGTCTTGTCCTGTATTAAGAAGGGGATGTATTGCAGGGACAAGTCTATAATTGTGCCTCTATATAGATCGTTGGTTCGGCCACATCTGGAGTACGCGGTCCAGTTTTGGTCGCCGGTACTGAGAAGGGATGTCCTTGAACTGGAGAGAGTCCAGCGGAGGGCAACAAAACTTATTAGGGGAATGGAGGACCAGAGCTATGAGACAAGGCTTCTGACCTTAAACATGTTTACGCTGGAATTAAGGAGATTAAAGGGGGATATGATTTTCATGTACAAGATGTTCAATGGTGACAGCAACATTGGCAACAAACTGTTTGAGATTAACTCTATTACAAAGACTAGAGGCCACCACCTAAAGTTGGTGGAGAAAAAATTCCAGCACAATGGGCGAAGAGAGTTCTTTACAGTAAGAGCGGTTAAGGTCTGAAACTCACTGCCATCGGCAGTGATTTCAGCCAAGAGTGTAGATTTGTTCAAGAAACGTTTGGACAATTTCTTGAGGGACCATAATATCTAGGGATACCAGTATCCCCAAGAATGAGATGATGCGTGGACCTATATGGGTTGGACTTGATGGACGTATGTCTTTATTCAACCCCAAATACTATGTAACCCCGATGTGTCTGTGTTCGATTCATGGCTCATTCTTTCAATGTATCCTAAATTATGGAAACTGAAGACTTTAGTACAAGCCCCATTAAAAAGATTCAGGCTTAACTGATCACATGCACCTGTGCTGCTCTCTCCACGACGAGGCTGGTGCAAGTCCACTGGCAAAAGGTGGTGGACACAGCCCAGGAAACAGCAGGCCACACACAGGACCGAGCGAGTCATGTGTTGGGCAACAGCAGTCTATATGCATGATTGGAAATGGTGCAATTTGTACTCTATATGACTTCAATATTATTTATGGCATGTGTTTTTTTATGAAAGAGCCTAAGTAAATAGCCCGTACAGCAACCCTTCAGTTCAGCTGACCCAAAGGCTTCCCACAGTATGTAGCGGCTAAATCCTTCGGCTCTTTAGTGAATAACCCCCCCAAGTCTTTTGCATTAGTAGAATTAACCCCTTCGTGACTGACGACGTACAGTGTACGTCGCCAGTAAAAAAAAAATGTAAAAGTCCCCCGCGAGCACACGCGTCGCCACGTAAAACGCGTCGGGTGCGCCTACGCATGAAAACGAACGCGCTACACATGTTGGGTATCGCCGCGCACGCCGGAGTGAGAGCAATAATTCTAGGGCCAGTATTTTGGGGTATCTCTAAATTGATGACCTGTGGGGGCTTTTAAAGCGTCTTTTATTGACTTTTTGGGGTACTGCAGTTTTTCGCCGTTTCACGGTCGCACGTAATCTGTAAACTGGGCATGTTGGGTATCGTTTTACTCGTTGTAACCTCATCTTTTATATTTCATTAAAAAAATGGGTAATTTGTTGTGTTTTGGGGCATTTAATTAAATTTGTCACTAAATTTTGGGGTTTAATAAAGGAGTTGCGCTAATATTGCGCAACATAAACATTTTCAACTACCACCATTTTATTCTATAGGGTCTTGGCATTCAGAAAATATATAATGTTGGGGGGTTTTACGTCATTTTCAGGCCTAAAATGTGGAATATAACATGGGTGCAAAAAATAAAAAAAGGGCCTCAGTCATGAAGGGGTTAAAGACACAGCCTGATTCAGCCTCTCTGTGTCCCCGCACGCTCTTGCATGACTGGTCGAAGATGAGAATTCTGGAACTGTTTTTGGGAAGAGTGTGTGATTATTGACCAGGACAAGCAATTAACATACAGCATGCGCATCAGGCTTAAAGGACCCCAGGGGTGAGGAAACCTGCTTACAAAACCAAGAAAGCTTTCGCCTGCTATCAAAAAATATCGTTTGTTTTTTATTTATCTTTTTAGTGCACATTCAGTTTAAATATCAAAATATAAAAGTGTTACCTGCACAAGTGTGTCGGCCACATATACCGAAAGGAGGTTCATCATCATATCCATGAGTAACATCTTTACTTTCAGATGTTGTGAGGGTTAATGAGAATCACAGCTCTGCTGCACTGAGCTATTTAAGTCTCCCCATGCTACCAAAACACAACAAATTGGGATCAGATTTTCCATTCCAATCATCCAGCCCCCATGTATTTTCTACAGAAGGTGGAGGGGGGAATTTCCTCTTCTATGTGTACACCAGACTCTAATGAGCTGTCACAAGACATCAGTTCCCATCACCAGCATATGTGCAATGTATGCACAAACGGTTTTCGCCGTCTAACTGAAGCTTATAGCAGTGCAGTAAACTGCAGATCAGGATGCGTTTGCGTTTTATAAGCATCATTACTTTTGGAAAACAAAGAGGTTAGTTATAGAAAAGCCTGTAAAATAACAGATTATTAGTTGTGTATGGGCTAATGGATTCAATGCAAGCCCACATACCTATGCCTATGATAATAATCTAATAAAGAATTAGTCTGTGTGTTGAAGGATTATACCAATACCCAAATCAGGACTAGAAATTCACACAGCAGTACCTACCTAGAAACAGGACCTAGCATTGTTAAGCCTAAACAAAAAAAATGCTGTTTATAATTAGGACTAAGTACAGACTGTAGAATAAGATTTAAATGTATAACTGGCAATTTCTCTATTTTTCTGTTTTGTTGTCACCTCTCCAACCTCGCTCCCATGATAGACTATAACGTCAATACATTTTAGTTAACTAAAAAAGTGCCAGCATGAATTCAGAGATGATTTGGAGGATCTACAGCTGAGTGATACACAAATAAGGTACATTTTATTAATAGTTAGGGTAATTGAATGCATTTTTAAGATTTATCTACTGAGTTTAGTGTCACTTTAAGTAGCTAAATATGTTATTATGCCTATAAAGCTGGCTTGCATATATAAATAGTTTAGAATCATACTTTTTTTTAATAAAAAGGAATTGTAGCCTTACACACTACAAATGGTGGTAAAGAATACACAGCATAGTGCACATGCCAACATCACCAGAGAAGCCATTTTTCTTAAAGAAACAGTACAAAGTTTTCAGAGAAAGATGTCACCAAAGCTTCCGGGCTTGACAAAAGGATTCAGAAAAGAAACAGTGCTGGTCACCAAGACCGATTTTGCAACAGCTCTCAGGAAGATCTGGATGATATAATTGTTGCAGGACTGAACATTTGGATGAGTTGCAAACGTTCTAACATACCTAAATGAATATGGCTTTAAAGCTAACAAAAAGGAAAATGAGCAGTCTTTAAAAACTCAATACAATACTGTGGACATATTGATCAGATGATCCGCACAAGTCCCTGGAGAAAATGCAAGCAGTTATAAGAATCCCAAAGCTGTAAACATAGTTCACATTCTTTTTGCGGTGTACTAATCAAACAGACCTGGAAACCATGCTAGAGCCACTATAACGTTTACTGCAGCAAAGTCAAAAGGAGGAATGGAGTGAACAATGTGAAATGCATTCAATAAACTAAGCAGACTTTACCATATTCTTGTGTACTTCGATTCTATGTCAAGCATGTGAGGCTTTGTCGTTCCACTCTCCCAGACAGAAGTAAAACACCCAGGCGTGTGTTGTTTCTTTTGAGTGCAGAATGTAAGTATGCCTAGACAACTGATCAAACATAGGTTGCCATACGTCAACCAAATAATGCAGTGTCAACAACTGACTCATGGATGTGGTACTGGTCTTTCTCCCTTTTTAGGTAAGAATATCATAGTGCAAACCATGAGCTTCACATGCAGATGTGGATTGAATGTAAAATTACCTAAATCACTATGGAAACTAAAAAAGATGCCATTTATACCAGTGTCTTCCACTGGCCTGTCAGATGGCTAAGTAAACAACCAAAAGAAACCCAACTCTGGCACCAGTTTTTGAGGTGAGTCTCTCAAAGGCGGAGAGTATTTTGACACACAACTCCCCAACTAATGAGACACACAGACAAATATGGAACATATATGAAGAATGTGAAATATGAGCATTTTGTGTTAGTATACCTAGGGAACTGCAACTAAGTACTCTAAATACTACCTTAGAAATATGTAGGAAGTAAAAATTAAGTTAGAGATTTATGGCAGAGCTGAACAGGGGGCTACCCTTGCACCACTAGTCCGACTCCCCTGGGAGGTAGTAACAGGAAGAGTGGGGACTCAGGGAAGCACAAGTGCCAGTGAGGTGAGCTGATGGAACTCGGTGCCGGAGCTTGAGTGCTGTGAACTGAAGACTGCAGCTGGACAGCAAACTGGAACAGCTGGAAGTAGGGACTGGCACAGCTGAGAAATATGATGCCAGGGTTGCAGAGTCCGGGCAGGGCTGAGCAGATAGCTTGGCTAACAGTCATGGTGGCAGGCTGGGGTTATACACAGAAGAATGAGGTGCGAAGGCAGGATGCCAAGTCAGTAATCGAAAGCCGAGTCAAGGTCACCAGCCGTAGTGAAAACACAGGAAAAATCAGATGATTCACAAACAGGTGCCATATCAGTAGTTGAAAGCAGAGTCAAGATCACATACCGAGGTCATAGACAGGTCAACAAAGTGAGGGGATCAGGTCACAAGGAAAACAGGAAAGACGTGAAGACCAGTCAGCAACTAGCTCAGGTTTTTTAAATGAGCAGGCTAATTGTAGACGCATGCACACACCGGTACAGAAAAAATACTGAAGTCATGTGTTGTTCAGTGGCATTTATTTGTGGGGGCGCATACATTTTGCTATGGGGCCCTGTGGTTTCTAGTTAAGCCCTGATGCTCAAGCCATGACAGGAAGAAAAATATGTATAGCAACGTAAGTAACACAACAACAGATTCAGTAGAAACTTTGCTTTGGCAGGACAATAGTAACAAACCAGAATTAGCAGATTCAACAATAAATGTTATACGTTTGAATATATATTGCACATACAGCCAAACTGAACTTTAGTTTAGATCAGCTAAATACTGTACATTCCAGATGCAACAAAACCAAAAAGGTATGCAAACTCTTAGGGCTAGTTCACAACAGCCCCAGTGCCTTCCAGCCCGATTGTTGTGGGGCGGGAGGGGGCGTGGCGGTGCATTGAAGTAAATGGCACCGCAGCCACGTCCTCTGCCACAGTGTAATCGCCCACCTTGAAAAGGCATGGCACATCAATGCCTGCATTCCGGTCCAGTGCAGACAGAAAAAAATTCTGCATGCACTATTTTTTCTGACCTCCTCGGGTCAAGCCGCACCGCGGGTGGAAGGCATGGCTGCGTTGCCATTGACTTCAATGCACAGCGACGCCCCCTCCCACCCCAAAACAAAGGGAGCTGGCTGGAATGCCATCCAGTGCACACCAATCTGGCTGGAAAGCAGTGGTGCTGCTGTAAACTAGCCCTTACAGTTTGTTTTCTTTAGAAAGCAACCACAACCTGAAAAGAAAAGCCTGTCGCCTGCCAGGACAAGGGCCCTTGCTCTTTGTGTGGATGCAATTGTCTCTCTGCACCAGTGACGTGCGGTACCTTCGGATTTGGGTGAGGCATTCCCAGCCCCGTCCCCAGGAAGTCAAAGCCCCACCCACAACCCAGTCCCCGAGCTAGTTTGAGGGAGAGTGGAGGGAGGAGGAAGGTAGGAGACAGGGAGGAGCCTCCCTGTCCCTCCCTCATCACTGATGAGGCATCAAGATGAATGGCCACAGTGTTTAATTTTTTTGATTGGACAGCTTGGACCAATGGCACTTTGCCATTGGTCCAAACCATCCACAGAACTCACGCCTCTAACAGAGTAGAGGTTGTGACCGCTTTTGCCTAACTATGTTAGGTTACACAAGCAGTGGGGAAGCCTGCTGCTGTGTAACCTAACTACCTGTCAAAAGCCGGATGCAGCACTGCCTGTAATTAACAGGCAGCACTCTGTCCATGACAGGTTACACAGCAGGGAGGCTTTCCCTGCTGTGTAAGCTGTTACAAGCTGATCTGAATGGAGAACAAAAGCTGACAGCTTTTTCCTCCACAATACTAGGTGAGGCCTTGCCTCACCTGCTTCCCCTGACCGCACACCCTTGCTCTGCACAGGTATGTAGGGAGGCTTTCCCTGCTGTGTAAGCTGTTACAAGCTGATCTGAATGGAGAACAAAAGCTGACAGCTTTTTCCTCCACAATACTAGGTGAGGCCTTGCCTCACCTGCACAGGTATGACACACTCTGCTAAATAAGGGACTTCTCTCATTAGGATGGGGCTGCTATCCAAAGGAGACAAGCTACAAGGGCCTTTTCACATCTTTAGGAGTTTTAGTTCACTCGTGTTTTCTATTGAAGTCAAATGAAACGCATTACAATGCACGTCAATGTGTCGACGTGTTGTCACATATTTTAACCCCTTCATGACTGAGCTAGTTTTCAGGTTCTGTTCATAAATGACTGACACATTTTTTAA
This sequence comes from Nanorana parkeri, assembly GCF_000935625.1. Lineage (NCBI taxonomy): Eukaryota > Metazoa > Chordata > Amphibia > Anura > Dicroglossidae > Nanorana > Nanorana parkeri. The sequence goes on along the minus strand of NW_017306355.1, from coordinate 2,441,786 downwards.
ATTTTTGCTGTGTGATTCTTCCACAGCAGTAATATACTTTGTTACTAAATGTACCCCACACATATTATATATTGTTTTTTAGAGGACAGATAGGGCTATATAATTATATCACATATGTGTACCTAACCCCTCACTTAGTTTGAATAAAATAAAATAAAAAAA
>NW_017306355.1:2433040-2440097 GCF_000935625.1 Nanorana parkeri | reverse complement strand
AGTGAAATGTATCTAAACATCGGGCTCTCGAGCTGTCAAAACAAATAGCAGAGAGGTGAGGTGAGTCACTGCTGCCTCTCTGCTATTTTGAGCTGTCAAATACGGGATCGCAAATTGCGGTCCTCTATTTGCATGTAACGGCTTCATTCTTTCATTAATGAAAGGAAGAAGCTTTTACAAAAAGCTTAATTATTTCATTAATTAATGCCTCAATACTGAGACATTAATGAATGACTGTTAAATGCTGAGAATCAGCAAATACCGGCATTACAAAGCCTGATATAACTCGTCACGTACAGTGTACGTGGCCAGTCATATAGGCACAAAGTGACAAGACGTACACTGTACGTCTCCCGTCACGAAGGGGTTAACACATGTTGCAATGTACTTTTTGTTATTACTTGTAAACCCGCAACACACACACACATCAATGCACATTACTCACATCATGATTCATTGACATGCATCTTAATGCATGCATAGACATATGCTTTCATGCGTTTCAATTGATTTCGCTAGAGGATGAATCAAAGAAAATTACATAGGTGGGAATAGACTCTATAGAGCCGATTTATAAGAGGGATTGCCCAGCATATGCATATATTCACATGGCATTACTTCCACTAGATGGAGATGAGGAGCATAGGAAATTCCTATGCTCCTTGACTTCATTTATTGTCATTAATGCTGTGTGAATCCTTTATTGGAATTTGTCAGTAATGCTGTGTGAACCCTTTTAATACAGCCCCACGGACTTTGTACATCCTTTGTTTTGATGCATCTGTATTTTGCGGATTTAAACTAAAAGTTAAGTTTGGATGTAACAGCTTTTTTTCATTAAGCCTCAGAAAGTAAAGCGAAATAAAAGTAACCAAAATCTTTCAAGTAGTCTATGCTCTTCTTTTAGGTAGCAACTAAAACAACCTGTTTTTTTCTTAGAAGGGAACTGCTGGATGGTTTTTAATCTGTTTCAACCGTGTCTCAGAAACAAACTTTGGCCCATTTTCACTGACAACTTGTTTTTGTACCCTTGAAGTTCTTAGTTTTAGCTGTTGTGTACTAGATTTAATATAGTTTATGTAGAAAATGTTTGCACATTTACAATGGGTACCAACAATAACCAATATAATTCCCCGTATGTATGTTGCGGAAATAGAATAGGATGACCATTTTCAAATGCGTGACGTTGTACTGTCTGACTTGTGTCACTTGTTCTGAAAGGTTGATCAATGTGTCTGTAAGGTACTTACAAAGAAGCCAGCATGGGCTCAGGTGCAGGCCCACACCATACCTTAACATTATAGGCAAACATGCTCTAACTGGTGAGCAAACGCGTGCTAGTGTTCGTATACGTGAACGTGCATGCAGAAATGCATATAATGGAAATCCTGCAGGCAAACGTTAGCATGTTGTGCTAACATACAGCAGTACTTCCACCCTTGTTGAGCATGCTCATGTTTTTAAATATAAGTTCATTTAAATGTAAAGATCAACATTAAAAGGATGATAAAAATTCATTGTAATATGCATAATAAGGAGATTTTAATTTCCTGATGGTCATGTTTGAAAACTTGGGACGAAAGGTTCTGGGGACAGCAGGTGAGACTCAGGACTGTACCTAGCAATCAAGGACAGGTGGTAACATTTAACTGTACAGTTGGATTAAAGTGACACTAAACTCTGGAGTTAAATCTTAGAAATGCAGTCAAGTACCTTAACTATTAACAAAAATGTATCTTATTTGTGTATCACTCAGCTGTAAATCCTTGGAGAACTATGGGGTTAGGGCTTTTCCCCGTAGTTCTCCTAAGGGTAATGGGAGGACACAAACTAGCATCCTCCCGTCACCCTAAGCTCAGTATACCGCGAGCTACAGCTCGCAGGTACACTGAGACGCCGCAGTTGAAACAGATCCCGACAATTATGTCTGGATCCGCCCAGCTGCATGAGTGACAGCTGGTTCTGCCCATCTAGAGGCAGAGCCAGCTGTACCCGCCCCCCTCCCCGTCCGTTCCGCCAGTCAGCGCTGGAGGATCGGAGGGGGGAATCCAGTCCCTCCCCTGTCACGGCAGAGAGCCATGACAGGATCGAGAAGTGAGCGAACGTCGGTATGCGTTTGCTCACTTCCCGATCTACTGAACCGACCGGTGACAGTTTCATTGTCACAGGTCGGCTAGAACTATGAGGATGAGTGAAAATCTCACCTCATAGTTCTCCTTTAAATAATCTCTGAATTGGTGCTGACACTGTCTTTCCTTCTGCAGGGTGGCCACTTTTGTTCCGCTCACTCCCGTGATGGAGTACATGGCAGGGACCATGGGGAACAAAAGTAGGCACCCTCCAGAAGTAAGGACAGTGTCAGTATAAATTCAGAGATGATTTGAGGATCTACAGCTGAGTGATACACAAATAAGATACATTTTTATTAAGAGTTAAAAAGGTACTTGAATGTATTCAAGATTTAACCCCTGAGTATAGTGTCACTTTAATATACAAACAAGTAATCCTTTCAGAAAAGAAAGGATTGCCAAGTCTAATGGTTGCTTGTTTATTGATTTGCGTTTTCCAAGCACTGAATAGAGCCCTGTGCTGGTAATCAGAGAACTTGCACAAGTACAGGACGTGAGAAAGAAGATCCAAGTACAAGTAGCACCTTGTATCATCATCGCAAAAATGTGCCGACATAATGTAGCTTCCTCTCCTTGACTGGGGCACCATAATCCTTTTACTGCTGCTAATCATTGAGGCCTCTGCTAGACATTATCATTCCTCGTAAATATAGGACATTGTTCATCTTAATGTAAATTACTTTTTATTTTATCAGTCAAGAAATCTGTTGCGTCTTTAGGATTCTGATCATTTTGGGGTGTGCTTAAAGTGAAGCTTTCCATCAGGATGACAGTTAAATGGGGGTGTTTTAAAGATGACGTTCCCCATTACAACTGGGTACTTATTATCTTGTCAATTTCTGGAAGCTTCATTGCATTTGCACAAAAAAGAAGAAGTGGAAATGAATGGGGTAGATTAACCTCTTAACTAACAGAAGGAACTACATTCCGCAAAACAGAAAACTGACAATATTCATTCTGTCAAATACTGTAAATGTTTTGTTTCTTAACGTCAGCCTGTGAAAGGGAAGTGTGCACATAATCCAATATTCCAAATTTTAACATCTGTTCTTTCTGCTGCAACAAGGACAGGTCATATCCTTCTCCTTGAGCAAAATCTTCTTAAAAATGTAGGAGTGAAAGCAGTAGTTTTAGCTGACCTGACAGACTTTATGCCTGTGACACAGATGGGGAGAGACTTCACTGTTAGAGAGTGGGAAGTTTGTCCGATACCCAACAGGTCATTACTACTCCTTACACAAAGACCACTCTGACTCTTGTGTCATTCAACCTGAAAATGCAGTGGTGCACAGGCAGTCACAGTGCATCATGTAAGGAGGACAGGCAAAAATGGTATTGGCAGTGGTAAACCATGTTTGTGACAGGGACACCCAGAAACAGTCTAAAAAGGTTTGTCCATCACTTTTATTCAGCGAGGGAGCAAACACAGTTTCAATGCAGATAGGCTTTATACAGCAAGTCCAGCAAGTCCATTGCATAAAAAACAGCAAGTCCAGCGCATAAAAAACAAAACATCTACTTCACCAAGCAACTAAATTAAACACAGGTCCCTTCCAGAACAACGGGGTGCCCCCTAATGGGTTCAACAGGCAGGGCATGTATCTTTTTAGTGTTCTGTCAGCACTCAGCCTTTTTATCGAGCAGAATGTTCCCACAGCAGAGAGAGCAAAAGAGAGAGACCTGCATCAGTCAGCCTGCATATATACATGACTGGGGACAAGTCAGACTAATAATGAGGTCTAGCCAAGTGAGATGTGAACCTAGGAAGGCTTTAATCACACCCAAAGCTCTACAAAGCCTCTGGACTTTAAAATCAGAGAAAAAAATAGGTTTTTTCTTGACCCTCAGCCAACTTCCCCCCAATCAAAGGGTCCATCCCAGATAGCGTGGATAACTTGCCACAAACTTGTGGCAGGGTTAAATTGTAAAGCAAAACAAACGACAAACGCACTCAACAACTTGTCACCAGTTATACAGTAAGGTGCACACGAAATGGGCTTTGAACAGTAAAACAGCAGAAAGGCATCATGGCACACTAACAAACCAGCATTTAAAACAACTTGTCTCACCACTGAGGTTAATAACAGAGGTTTGGATACATGTCTTCTGCAGAAAATGTGAAAGCCGCACTGCCGCGCCAAGGCACCTCTTATAGGTTAAATTGTAATTCTTGTTAACTTGCTGTACACATTCCTGGCAAGTTGTAAACTTGCAGAACACTTGCAGGTTCTAGTTGACACTTTTTGAATTTGTAGCAAATTTGCTTGGCAAGTCTACATTAAGAGTCCTGCAGGTCTTAGCAAGAGCTCTGCAAGCTCGTTGGTCTGGAGACTTGCAATGAAGACTTGCTGTAATTGTGCAACAAATTGTGAAGCTTGGCAAGTCTGTAATAGTTTAGCAAGTCATTTTCAAACTTGCAGCTCAATTGCTTGCTATCTGGGATGGGGTGTGTTAAAGGTTTGTTGGAGTATTTCATTATGCCGAGCAGACACACCTTTAATGCCAACCATCTCCGGCACTTCTTATTTCCCTATGACAAGGTTTCACAATCCAAAACTAGCATATTATTTAGCAGAATGAAATTGTGATATGTTAGATACAAACTATGATAACGATCTTGCACATCTTTATTTTAGGAGGCCTAATGTGTCTTATTAGCCTTCTGGACATTATAAATTAGGCATTGTTTTTGTGACTAAATGATTGGTATTCGTATCTATGCGTGTAACCACTTTTTATGAAAATAACTTCATTAGAGTAGGAGGTATGAAATATGAATTAAGAGTTCAGAATTTGAGATATATGAAAGTTCAATTTGATCAAAAACCTCAGACTCACACATGTGTAATACTGAGGTGCATACTAGGGTGTTTACATCATGCCTCATTAAAAAAAGTGTTAATGTCTGCGTGTGTTTATGTCAGTATATTTTGTTGTGATGCTTTGTGTGTATTGACGGGATTTCTGTGAATGATGTTGGTATGTGTGTGTCATGTCAGTCAGTCAGTCAGTCAGTCAGTCAGTCAGTCAGTGTGTGTGTGTGTGTGTGTGTGTATATATATATAATTTGTTTTTTTACACAGGCTTCACACAGAATCACACATTCACTCACACACAGAAATATGCACAAAGAAATACTCAGAGAAATACACACATGCACACAAGCACACACCCAAATAGAAAAAAAACACAGACAGAAATACGCACACACAGAATTATGCATTAACAGAGAAATACACGTACACCGAGAAATACACACAAAAAAATACACCCACCCCCCCAGCCACATAGAAATACATACACACCCACACACTAAAAGAAAGAGCCCCCTCACCTGGGAAAACATTCAGATGTCTGTGTTTGGCTACATACAAATATCGGTTAGTGTTTGGGCACATTTGCAATATGCTTGAGCTTTTTAAAGAACAGGGCTATGGCAGATTTGAAAAACAGAAGGGATATTTTTTTAATAAGGGATCAAAGAAAGCAGGAGCTAGCCTTAAAGTCCAGCTTCCAAGTAGCATTTGAAAGATCAAACTTGGTTGCTATGTAACTCACCCATAAAGGCTGACTATTAAAAAAATATAGTGGTTTTGGTGGTCCAGTGGTTGATTACTGCAGTCTGCACCTTTAGCCTTTGACACTGAGCGCCAGCACCACCAGGAGCAGCTATGTGGGCTGCATCTGACAGAGATTTCGACCTTGTAGCTGTTCCTGCAAGTCAGGTACGCGGTCCATGACTGCATGTCTGACTTGTCAACCAGCTGTGGGCCGCATGGTACCAGTTCACGGGCCAGAATTGGCCCATAGGCCAATACTTTGAGACCCCTGTCCTATGGGCATCTTCATTAAGTTTAGCAAACTTCTACATAAATATGGTAATTTGGAGCAGGATAGAAATGTAATATAGAAATACATATTTTGTTTTAATTTTTAACTATACTCTAAGTTGGCCTGTGGTTTGTCAAATATGTCACCTTACATGGCTGCCTAGCACAGACATGAGATTTAAATCTTACCATTTTTGTTACGGAATTGTAATTTCTGGGGAAAATGAATATGACATTGTGTTCACTACTACTTCCCTATTCTCTCTATATAGTATTGTTGTCACAGACTCCTCTGTCTTTCCAGGCTTCAAATAATATAAACGGTAGATCTGCTCCTTCTTACATTTATCTGGCTAGTAAACAAGGGCTAAAAACCCTGAGGAAGACTGTGAAACCTCTAAATCGTCAACACTTAAAGCAATAGGCAATTCCAATCTCTCATACATGTCCACCATCTTTTTTTAGCACACGTTTGAGGGATTAAGCCTTTCTGCCAACCCATCTGTTGAGTGGTAAACTGAAGTATGCAACTTTTTAATGTTCAATCATTTGCACAACTCTTATAATACCTTCAAGTGTACAAGTAAGCATTTGGAACTACTGTATGGCAATGGTTGAGGAAGTGTTTAAGCACTATTAGCTAAATGTCAAAGTTTGCCCACTTCCTCCCACATACCTATTGACCTAGTGCTATGTTGAACTGCCACATTGGTCAGTAGTAGGTGTGTGTGTGTGTGTGTGTGAGGAACAGGAGGGGTAGGACAAACTGTCAATAACAGACAATTTGAGATTTGCCCATTCAAAATTACCTGACATTTAGCTGTAAGGGAGGGAAATGAGAGCTGCTGCAGGTATAAACAGACACCTCTAGGTGGCTCTTTTTGCGCCCGAGGCAAGAACAGAAAATTGTGCCCCCCAACAGACGTGTTCTGTCATGTGACGTCATGCGCCCCACCTCCAGGATGGCGGTGCGCATGTGCAGAATGCGCTGGTGGTCAAATCCAAAATAGCATAAAAATGTGTTTCGTTTGAAGAAACTAATGAAAACATTTTTAGTTTCCGTTCATTTAGTCTTTGCAAATGTCTAAGAATGTGTGT
>NW_017306355.1:2427954-2432924 GCF_000935625.1 Nanorana parkeri | reverse complement strand
TTATTTAATTTTGTATTATTAAAAAAAAAAACCTGACATTTCCCTTTTGAAATAGAAAAAAAAGATTGACACAAGAGTCCTCTGCCCATACAGGCGGGGAAGAGCAGCAGGGATCCGAGGAGAAGCTGGAGCCTGTGCCGGTCCTCTTCTCGCTGCCAGGGGTGCAGCTGTGTTGGCCGCCTGGCACTACTGTTGCCAATGGCGCCCTGTGCTCGCCATGGCAACAGGGGCGAGGTGCCCCAGCCAGGCCAGCCCTGGCTACACCCCCTCTCAGCTGCGCCTGAGGCAAGTGCCTCACTCACCCCATGGTAGCTACAGCCCTGGGTGATTGTACACTATACCTACTAGTAGCTCTCTTTTTAAGTGACAGAATCACTTTAAATGTCATTGTTATTCCTCTGTGCAACACAGAATAGGGCAAACAGATCTTCAACTAAAAACCCAACAAAAATCATCATCAGTTTATGCACTAAACTGTTGGAAGCTATTTTTATTTTTTATTTTGCTGCTGTAAGTAAATATACTTCATTGTTTATTTCCATCACATCATAGAGTACAGAAATTATAAAACCAGCTCACAGCACTTCTAATAATTTTTTCTCTAAATTCAGGACAAGGTTATGAACTCCACTGCAAAATGTTAACATCCCACAAGATCTGTCCTGTCCTAGTTCAAGTCCTATCTACATTCATTAAGAACTCGAGTATGTCAACTCCCATCAGTATTAGTGCTAAATAAATGACATGACCCATGTGTGCCACTTTATTCTGGTAACAGCTGTTTCTTTGTGTCCTGATAAGTAGATTGAACGCACTAGACTTACAAAGAGATATCTACACTGAAAGGATTAGTATGCTTTCCAAACAGTTTAACTTTTTTTAATATATCCAGGGACACAACTTTGCAGATGTAACATCTTACCTCGGCGAGGCAGTAAAAATCCCCCAAGTAATGCATTGTGCCATGATTCTTCTTTCTTCTGGACTGCAGAGTGGAAGAGTCTTTATCCGGGTGCTCATGTCACTGCCTAGGGATGTAGAAATGTATCTTTGGCTTTTCACTGGCATGGTATTTAGACTCCAGCAACAATTTGATGAAATCATGACAGGGGGTGGATAGCAGCAGCCGTTCCACCCCTGTCATGGGGGGTGATCCCCCCACTACAGTAGTGGATCACCGGTATTCATTCCCAGAGCAGGTGCCACATAATGGTGGACTCCAGCAAGAAATCGGACTCTAGAAGGAAGTTTTTTTTAAAGAAAGCTTTTCAATTGGAGGAGGTTATGAAAGGCATTCCTGCAATTATCAAACGCAAGCAACACAACGTAGAGCTAATTTACACAACATCACCTTGCAATTCAGGGCAGGGCTTTGCACAACACACCTGCTGGGTGTGTACACACTACAAAGGTGTTTAGATTCCACCCATAGATCATGCTGGGAGGGAACACACTACAGAGGTGTATACACGTTCGTGGTGTGTTTATAAGGTTAGTAAATCAACCCCATGGAGTCTAAACACTGGGCTTCCAGCTTATGCGTGTCAAAGGGCTTCCGGAGTTACCTAGTGCTGCTAAGAAAGGGAACAATGTACAGTATGTGGACTGCTTTTTTGATATTGTGTTTGTTATGTCAATTTGCACAATGCTGATCAGCAACTGGTTGTAGCAGTCTGCTGTGTGGTGCTTCAGTTTTAGATTTACTGATGGTACTAGCATCTAGATACTATAGCATACCAGTTAGTGATCCAACCCATTACCCACACTTGATATTGTATTACTTACATAGACAATCACTTTCAAAATAATTGCCAACATCAGAAGTGATCGACCCTGTGAACATAGGCTATGCTTTAAATAATAGTATGTCTTTAGCAATTTTCGTAACAGGTGAAGCAATGGTTAAAACAAAATGTTCTTTCATCTCTGGTCTTTGAAGTTAAACTTGATGATTGAGACAGTCAGTCTGCCGGAGAGAAAATATCTTATGCAAATGAGAAACTAGTCTCTAATTAGTCAGACAATGTAACTGATCAAACGGATTAATGGGTAAAGTTTTAACTGCCTTATTTGCAAGATTGATGTAGGAAACTGAGCCACGATATAAACTGCTTCTAATATTACATATTTTTCCAAAGTGAATAGAAATATTAATGAAGCTCATGCCGCAATTTCAGACTACAAAATGTCTTTGTATCTCATTTGATCACAAAATTTGCACATACAGAAGCTTTCTTGTGACAGTTTTGCAGCTGTGACATTTCCTTACCAAATATCAGGTATCCATCCTTGGAATATATATACAGGTGAAACTCGAATAATTAGAATATCGTGCAAAAGTAATTGCAGTAAGTGCTGCAAAAGGGGCCCAAACCAATTACTGAGTACATATGCATGCTTGTACTTTTCAGAGGTCCGATATTGTTCTACGTACAATCCTTGTTTTATTGATTGCATGTAATAATCTACTTTTTTGAGGTTGTGGATTTGGGGTTTTCATGAGCTCTAAGCCATAATCATCACAATGATGACAAATCACGGCTTGAACTATCTTGCTTTGCATGTAATGAGTCTCTCTCATATATTAGTTTCACCGCATAAGTTGCATTAGTGAAATAAATGAACTTTGCACGATATTCTAATTATTCAAGTTTCACCTGTGTATATATATATATAATTAGTGGGTATAGAAAAGAAATCCCCCCCTTATAAAATAATTACATTTTGTTGCTTCGCAGCCTGCAATGAAAACAGACAGTTTGTTTTATCCAGCTGTATTTACTCAGTGCAACTTATAACATCCAAGTGAAAGATATAGCACCAACATGTCAGGAAAAAGACAAATTCAAAAACAGAATCACTGAGTTGGAAAAAGGATCACCCCATTGGGTCACTATTTTGTTGAACCACTTTATTTAATTACAGCCTTTAGTCGGTTGGGATTTGTCTCTACTAACTTTGCACATCTAGACTTTGCAATATTTGCCCACTCTTCTTTGCAGAACTGTTCAACTTCAGTTAAATTTGTTGGTGACCGTTTGTGGACTGCAGTTCTCAAGTCATTACACAGATTTTCAAATGGGGTTTTAGTCTGGGCTGTGACCAGGCCATTCACATTTTTCGACTTCAACCTCTGTGTGGTATTTTTTTCTGTGTGCTTCGGGTCATTGTCATGTTGGAAGGTAAACCTTCCCATTAACAACTTTCTGGCAGAGGGCAGCAGATTTCCTCAAGAATGACGGTATTTTGCCCCATCCATTTTTCCTTCTATTGTCGGGATCCGCTCCGGCGTCTCAGTATACCGCGAGCTGCAGCTCGCGGTATACTGAGCTTAGGGTAACGGGAGGACGCTAGTTTGTGTCCGCCGGTTACCCTAAGGAGAAAAACACTGACCCCATAGTTCTCCTTTAATGTCACTTTAAGTTCACCACACACATTTACAATCTAATCAATCTCATTTATATCTACCAACACCAGGCCCGTCTTTAATACTGATCAGACCCTGGGCAAAAATTCTCTTGGGCCCCCCACCCTAGGAATTTCTCTCACCTCCCCAACACCCAGAAGAAAAAAAAAAAAAAAAAAAAAAAAAAAAAAAAAAAAAAAAAACACAGCACACATAGATCATAGACTTCTCTCAAAAAAACTTGACTGCAGGATTTCAAACAGATTGCAAGCTCAGCCGTTTATATTAGGGATGCACCGATATATCGGCCGCCGAAACATATCGGCCGTAAATGCCACTTTTGGCATAATGCCGAAAGTGCCATTTCCCCTACCAGGGCTCTGTGGGGTCTCACCAGGGCTCTCTAGGGTCTAACCAGCTTGGTTAGACCACACAGAGCCCTGGTGAGATCCCAAAGAGCCCTGGTTAAAATCAGGGCTCTATAGGGTCTCACCAGGGCTTTGTAGGGTCCCAACAGGGCTCGGTGGGCTTTAACTAGGGCTGGCAAGACCCTACAGAGCCCCGGTTAGACCGCACAGAGGCCTGGTTAAACCAGGGCTCTGTAGGGTCTCACCAGCACCAGGGTTCTGTAGGGTCTCACCAGCCTGGTTAGACCCCTCAGAGTATAGGGGTCCGACGCTGGGGTGAGGGAAGCCTTTGCAGAGAACAGCTGCTGTCCTCTGCAAAGGCTTGCCCTACCCTCACCCCAGGGTCGGGCCCCTATTCAGTCTTGGACACCAGGCCAGCTGCTTGCTTTTACTGTGGTGATCTCTGCAGAAAGCCCCCTCCCCCACGTCGGCCACATTAACTAAGCTGCTGTGCTGTCCCCCCCAGCCCCAGGGCAGACACCAAGCCTCAATTGCTGCTATCCCCCCAGCCAGCCCCAGACTCATCTCACTCAGCAGCTGCTGCTGTTCCCTTCCCCCCAGCTCCAGATCATTGCTGGCTTACCTTACCAGTGCAGTGACATAAGCTCTGCCACTCAGCCTCCAGCTGTGAGAGCTCCGCGGCTGCCCCTGAGGAAAAAAAACCCTTCCTGCATGTGGGCAGGAAGGTACCAAAACATCACATACGAGTCGTACGGAACAGTTGGTACGTCCCAACCCCCTCCATCTAATGTGATGTTTTGGTACCTTCCTGCCCCTGTGCAGGAAGGTTTTTTTTTCCTGTGCTGATTCTACGGTACGACTGCGGCGGTACGGACACCTTGCCGATCCCTGTGCTACACGGGCGATCCGATCGGCAAGTTTCTGCTGGCAGCGGGCTCAAGGGGCAGCTGCTTTGGGCCCCACAGCCATGAATGGGCCCGTGGCAAGCGCCCTCTTTGCCCCGCGTTAAAGACGGCCCTAACCAACACCTATGTAGCACAAGGGCCTGCCTGACATGATACAGATTGGATAGATTAGATAGGTCCTCATATTACATAGTTTTGGTAAATGTAAAGCTGATTGTACAGTCAGACTGAAAAGAGAAAGTATATGCTGGCAAAGCACAGGTTAACTTCAAATTCATAACTTCTAACCCC
>NW_017306355.1:2406623-2427881 GCF_000935625.1 Nanorana parkeri | reverse complement strand
GAATCCAGATCAAGCAAATATACACTATCTGCCCCCCCCCCCCCAAAAAAAAAAAAAAATATACAGATAGTTTTGAAGTGAACAAATTGTTTTGCTTGCATGTAACTACAGCCATCTAATGATTACACAATGTTCCTTTCTTGTTTTAAAATCAACATCCATTTTGAAAATGTAACAAAATTACATTATTATTATCAATAATTCTTTGATGAAAAAAAATAAATATGTTTCATCTGCTTTTTCCTTTTCTTCAAAGAATAAGACTTTTCCATGCATGTGTTTATCTTCCGTGCATGTTTGGAAGATGCTATTTTACACAAAGTGGTCCTGTAGGTGTACTTATTATTAATAGATCATTTCTCAAATGGTACATAATAGCAACTGAAAAACAAATAAGAGTGTAAATAAAATATATGATAAATCACATAGCCCAGCTGCCAATCTGAGACAATGTGAGGGAATTATTGGTACATTTCCACTATGTGGAGGCCACTCACCAGGAGAAAGAAACTTTAGGTTGATGAATGGTGGGCATGGTTTTCAATGTCTGAGGCAGCCTCAGCCTTGAATTTACCACCTTTGATGTTTCGGACCCTCTCACATAACTAAAGCTATACAATTTTACAGCCCAATTGTTGTCATGGTTCCCCTGTTAACATTCTGTGATTGACACTATCCATGCCAATGATTTTCTTGCGCTCATGTGTGCTTCTAGAGAAGGAATTTCACTTTGAGACCTCTTAAACATAGAACAAATGGCTGTACTGGTGAGTAGAGTTTGCAGCAAGGGTCACAATATGACATTACATTTTCCAAGAAGCTTCCATGTGAAGTGTAATTCGGGGGGCTGCAGGTCCAATGTAAGAATAAGAATGAGCACCTGGATGGACGGAAGCAGGATACTCTTCATCAGAGCACTAAGGTTTGTTTATTGTTGGTCACACAACTACAGCAGACTGGAGGAATTTTATAAGGCATAAGTGCATCATGGAACTGTGTTAGAAAGGCTAAGAAGTATACTGTAAGGCTACGTATGAATCCAAGGGATATACAGCTAAATTTTATAGTGTCTGGGATCTATCGTTGTCTTCTCATCTTACCACTGCTCAATTGACCAAATGTTAAAGTGACATTAAACCCTCAGATTTTTTAACATAAAATACTGTAATGTGCGCCTTACTGTAATCCATGGTTGTTTCCCTTCTCTTTGATGCTCTTCCTTTTAAAACTGTATCTGTTCTCATGCTTGGAGAGAACTTCCCTTTTCAACAGACTGCCTTGTCAGACACAGTGTCTGTGTATCCGTTTGTATAGGCTTGTAACCTGAGCCAGCACTACAGGAAGAGGCCCTGAGCTGAAAAGGGAAGTTCTCTCCAGGCATGAGAACAGATACAGTTTAAAAGGAAGAGCATCAAAGAGAAGGGAAACAACCATGGATTACAGTAAGGCACACATTACATGTTTTATGTTAAAAAATCTGAGGGTTTAATGTCACTTTAAGTTCTTGAGAGTAAGCTTGCTAAGGGGCTTTCTATGAGGGATCTCCTTGTCTTACTGTATTGAAACTCTGAGGTTCTGTAATAAGTGCATAATTTGTTTTTCTCCCCCTTTTGGTAATACATCACTGTTTCATTGTGTGAGCTCTGGCTTATGAACCTGATGGGAGTGGAGTGGGAGTTTTCTACATCTCTATACTCACTGTGTTTCTATGTAATTACTTTCTCTACGGTGTCCTTCTATAGTCCCATGTTGAGTTACATAATTGGGTGGGAGAACTCTTTTTGGTATTTTTTGGCCAGGGGTATGCCCCATATGGCTCCGTTTTGTATAGGGATGCACTGAAATTGAATTTTGAGACCGAAAATGAAACATTTGTCAGGATGAAAAAAAAAAATTACATTTTTTTTTTTTTACAATCTTTTTAAAACATTTAAATTATTTTTTATACTTTACTTCTAGGGGCTCTAGGGAAATATCATTTTCCTTTGAAAATAGATTGTGTCCTTAATCTCTTTTTCTGCAGCCCCTGTTATGAATAAACAGGAAGCCTCTATGCTGAGTGTTCCTGCCCCTTTATACATTGTAGATCTAGTGTAAGTTACTATGTCAACAATCATGAATGAACAGGAAGCGATGTAGATCACTTCTTATTCATAACTGGGACATAGTAAGCACACTATGTCCAGTTATTTACAAACACTCAATGATCAGCTGAGTTGGCTGTCACAGGAGGCTGAGCGGGGGGTAGTGGAGGAGAGCCCCACCTCCTGTGACACATCACATCGCCCTTCTCCACTCATCACTCTGCATCCTGACACAGGAGGTAGAGTCGGGAGGTGTGGGAGGAGAGCTCCGCCTCCTGTAAAGATGACAGCTGTCACCGTCCCGCACTACTCGGCATCCTGACTGCCGTCATCGCCCGCATGGCCTCCTGAAAGCTTCTCTCCTCCCTGCCGGCCACTGCAACAGAAGACACACAGAACGGTGCCCAGCAGGGAGGAGAGAAGTTAGGGCTACACTGCATTTTTCAGCCATCATAGTACTTTCTGGAAATTTGCCAAAAGTGCCATTTTCAGCCAAAATGTTTGTTTCGGCGGGCGGAATTTTGGTGCATCCCTTGTATTGCACTATAAAACTTGTTTAAATAAAGAGTATTAAAAAAAAGACAGACGAAAATAGGAAATCAGAAAAAATTACTCTGTTTACGGTTTTCAGGGAAATTTGCAGGGAGTCACTGGGAGTGGAGGAAATACAGCTCAAGCAACCTAGTGAAGAGGGGGATTCAACTGTCATAAGTACCACTTTACTGACCCAGAGACAGGGGTGCATAGCCAAACTGTTGACAGACGATGAAGCAGTTTGAAATGGAGGACGAAACGAGAACAAAGGCACCACAAGACATTATACTGTATATAGTTATACTTTGCGTGGTGACCGAAACACAAAAATTATGACATGTTCTCTAGTGTACCCAACGCTATTGCAAAACCTTGGCCTCCTGAAATAAAATTTTAAAAAGTTTTGTTCTGAAATACATACATAATTTCAGATTTGAAATAAATAAGTTATGAAATAAATATACATTTCACATTTCTCCTGGTGAATGGCTCTCAGATAATGAAAAAGGACAAAACTTATTTTAGGGTTCTACTTCCAAACTCCTATTTTAGGTCAAGATGTGGGTATTGCAACACTGCTAACAGGGAGACAGATGCCCAGCCTCAGCAGCACTAGGAACCTGCTGATAGCAGGGGAGAGCAGAATGTGCAGTTTTAATGAATTTTCTGTTGCCTTTCTACATTTTCCAAAAAGCAGGCTGCCCGTGGTGGGGTTGTCCCACCCACCTATTAGCCGATTGGTTGAAAGTCAAACATTAACAAAATCTTTCTTACAAGATAGTCAATTTCACTGGAGTGTATTGTGGCTAGAGTGGTGAGCCGGTGAATGCTGCTAAATTTCCTCAGTATATCCATCATTGGTATGTCCAACAGTTGGACAGACAAACAAAGGGGAGTGGGCAGGAGAGGGTTTCTTCAGGTATACTTTAAACCTGTTTTTTTAAAGTGTAACTTTAAAATGAAAAGGTCCCCTTCTATGTTAGCCTGCCTGAATATGTTTCAGTATATCATAGCCATGTTCCCTGATAACTTTACTATGAGTCACTATATGTAAGTTTGGACTAGGTATTTTGAAGGCACATGTGGAGGCAGTGGAGTGGTCTGGTGATCTGGTGGAGATGCTAAAACCACTGTTCACTCTGTCAGGGCGACAGTATTTACTCCACTTACACTTTTGCAATGCCTGTGCTACAGGCATCCTTCACATGTGGCCATCAACGTCAGTTTAGAAGTCAGGAAATCTTGAATAGCCCTACCTCTGTACCTCATTATTATAGGAAAATCAGTGCAGCTGAATGTAGAGGTAAAGCAAGAATGCAAATTTGTGGTGGATGCTATACCCAGGAAGGGCAACTGAAACATTTAAAGATGGCACTGGCTTCAGAGCGTATGAGGAGCTCAAATGACCTATATTGCTTTTGAAAAAATGCAAACTATTGCTAAAATCAATAAATACATTATATAGGGATATATATATACCATGTTGAATTGTGTTTTTTTTTAAATCTTTGATACAGAGTCTAGTTCCACTAAGTGCAAACTGTTACCTCTTTATCTTGCCAGAAATGTAGAGCTGTACTGTGTAGTGATGAGGCTGGGCTTGGTGTAAACCCAATTTGCCTGAATTCGCCCAAGCCTGCTCAGAACAGTTGTATTCATAGAGTATCTACCTACGTAGTGGAGAGTTTGATAAATGGCTATGTAAGAATCCCCTTTTTCATATTCCCATCCTTGCCTCTGTACAGGAAGTGACTACCATATGGCAGTGCCTTGCCATAACCATTACTAATAAAGTCATGTCTATATGTACTGCGCACCACTGCTAAAGCATTGTTGGCATGTTGCAAATGAAAGTGTCACATTAAACAATGCTGCTCATTTGAACACCTTTTTCCAGTATTGTTATAGGCGATAGTATGAGCAGCATTGTTATTTCATGCCTTGCTGGTACACAGCCACTCTAATATATCAAAGTCACACAGCAAGGCTTCACTGAAAAATATAGATCCTAAATTGCAATTCTTCAATGGACTGAGACATAGCTTAATGAGTAACATATTCAGTTGTCTGCATTGCCATGGATTCAATTGAATTTAATTATGTAGATGTGTTATTGGTTCTCTGAAACTGTCAATAGAAATTAGGAAGAGGCACAGACAGGTTAGTTAGATGTAGAACCTTTGACATTTTCAATGCAAGCCTGTAGTGGTGCGTTGAAGCCCATGACTTGAAGATCCTTGTCAATGACAGCTTTAGAGGGTCCTTGGTAATTCGGCGTGTTTTTAAATGACTTCTAATTCTTTTCTATGGCCCTTTAAATCATCAAGGGCTTTTTCTCCTAAGCTTTTCACACAGATACTCTGGCCTCAAAAAAGCAATTAGTAGTAACAAGCATGTTATACAATATAGTTTTATTCACATATTCTGTTGTCACTTAGTGCATACCACTACAAATAAAAATGACTACCTGAAAAGATCTCTAAAAGTTGGATATACCAACATATTGTTTAAAACAGGACAAGTGACAATTTTTTTTCTAAATTATTTTTAAAGTGCTCATTCACACCATTGCTCTGTAATAGCACATGGTAAACACACATTATGTCCATTGGTGCGATGCAGTGCCATTTATTCTGCTTTTCATTCTGAATGGCGTACCAATGCACCTTGCAAACAGACGTGCGTTGCAGCATACCACAATGTATGGTATTGCACCTTTGTTATGCCATGCCATTATTGCGGTAATGCACCACACTTGAAAGATCTGGATGGGTTCTCAGGACTTGTTCACACTGTTGCACTGCCATAGCACACATGCGTTATGGTACAGCAGCCAATTTATTTGGATGCGAACAGGTTCTCAGTGTTCTCTCGTACAGTACAGGACTGGCCCTGCATTGTTCATAATGATGTCGGATAACTGTTACAACAGGAAACGATTAGAAGTGGCTTTGAGGGCATTGCAGAGAAAACCTGTGGGAGTATGGAATAAGGTATATTTCACCTTATTCCTATCCCCCTAGACAAAATGAGCAGCATGGAGGGGGACCCACAACAAGGGTGACCTTTTTCTCCAGCCAGGACTTGCGATTTAAGCATTTCAGGGCTTCTATTTCTCTTCAACCATCCCAGCAAGAATGCATACATAACTTTAAGGTACTTTTTATTCTGTCAGTTGGTATATTTTAATTAAATTGCTGGGTTTACTTAAACTCAGTATGTAAGAAATTCACTTTAATGCATTTTGTTGAAGCGAATTAGGAACTCACTGACAAATGCTTCTGCCTCCTGTAAAAGCAAGCTCATGTCTCCAACTTTACCTTTTAATTCATATTAATGTCTCTCCTAAGGAATCATTTATCTTTGTTCCTTTAGGCTTATGCCACTCTCTCAGATACTGTCAAACTGAATCATCTCACAAATTAGAATTTGAACCATGAAAAATGAACTGTAATTATTATTTTGCTATAAAGCCATTGGCTTTGCACCTAAACTTGGAGATGTTTATAAAAGAATTGGTTTCCTGAGATTTAAAAAAAATACCCATAGCACTAATACGATTTATCTTTCTTTTCTTATGTCTTCAGTTTCTTACAATGAAGATAAAACACCTAACTCTAGCCATGTCACCTCTCTAGAGGTCACTTTAAAAAGAAAAAGGGGTAGAGACCTAGCAAGAATTTAACCATGTATATTGTAAACATATGCAAAACTCAATTCATGCCCTATTTCATCCATATGTTAAAGAAAGGCCTAGAGCAGAAAACAAAAAAAAAGCCTAAGGGCAAGGCCTACATGATAGGGCATTGCACTGGAGGTTGGAGACGAGGTGTTATTGGTATCGGAAAATGGTCAGAAAGGACAGCTCTTACCGACTGGTATTTCAAGCTGATAGGGTAGGCCCACAGGTAGGCCTAGCAGGAAAAAAGGCCAGTCAGAGGCTAGCCTGCATTAGGGCAAGCTACCTGACCCATCCTTATAATTCTTTTTTGTCATTTATTGCTTTGAATTTTGTATCATTTTGCATTGTTCATGTCATGGCAACATAGCAGGATTTTAATGGTCTTTGAAGGCAAACCTCTTAAGCCATTTCAAAACAAATAAATCTGTGTGGCGGTCCATTGAAGTGAATGGCACTGTAGCCATGCCCTCTGGCCACAATGCAATTGGTTGCATGGGAACGCAAGGCACATTATGCCTGCAGTCCAGTCCGAACAAAAAATAGTGCTGGCATCATTTTGTTCGGACCCGACTGCAGGCATAATGAAGGGAATTTATCAAAACTGGAGCAGACAAAATCTGGGAGCAGCTGTGCATGGCAACCAATCAGCTTCTCTTTAATTTTCAAATCTTAACTGAACAAACTGAGAGAAGCCGATTTGTTGCCATGCACAGCTGCTCCAGATTTTGTCTGCTCTAGTTTTGATCAATTCCCCCCAATGTGTCTTGCTTTCCCGTGCGGCAGATCGCATTGCGGACGGAGAGCGTAGCTACGGTGCCATTCACTTCAATGGACCGCCATGCCCCCCTCCTGCCCCACAACATAGTCAGCCAGGCACAATGCGATGCAGTGCATTCCGGCCAGAATCGGGACGGAACACACTGTCTGGTGTGAACGAGGCCTTAAACTGGCCATACAACAGCAGAATTTCATTCCAAAGATTTGTTTTTAGTTCATTCATTAAATTTTCTAATGGTAAATTGGGTGAAAATCGGTAACTGACAAACATTTTTCTTGAATGAACAAAATTCTAGCAAAATAGATTGTCTGAGAAACTCTATTCATTCCAAAATTGAAAGTTAAAGTGATACTAAACTCAGGAGGTAAATCTTAAAAATACATTCAAGTATCTTAACTAGTAACAAAAATGTATCTTATTTGTGTATCACTCAGCTGTAGATCCTCAAATCATCTCTGAATTCATGCCGACACTGTTCTTTCTTCTGGAGGATGGGTACTTTTGTTCCCCATGGTCCCTGTGTGTTGTATAGTAGCCACAACTCCAAGCTCGCTCCTGTAATGGACTACAGTCTCACATTTAATTTACTAATTTGTATTGAAATTGTAGTGCACCATGGGAGTGAGCTTGGAGCGGTGGCTACTTTACACACACCGGGACCATGGGTATCAAAAGTAGCCACCCTCCAGAAGGAAGGACAGTGTCAGCATGAATTCAGAGATGATTTAAGGATCTACAGCTGAGTGATACACAAATGAGCTACATTTTTGTTCATAAATGTTTTGTCTTTTTTGTTTGTATCTGATTTGTTTACTGATTAATACAGTTTCCTACATATACAGCTTGTTTAATGCATATTTGTGGTGACCTGTAGGTCCCCTGGCTTATTTATTTGGATTTGTAGATTTCTTTTAAATTATTATTTTCATAGTACCAGGTCTTCAAAGCAGTGTGTAAAAAAAAAAAAAAACAACATGACAATCCTAATACATGTAGTTGTCCCCATGCAAGCACTAGCTTAAATAAACCTGTCAGTAGAGATATACTGGGGCTGCCATGGGCCACATCCATCTAAATGTTAGTTGCCTGGCTATTATGCAGACCATCTAGCTTCAATTCTTGTTCTGTGTCAATGACCCATAAATAGCATAGGGATTAGGAAAGTCAGGGAAAAGTCAGAAGTCCTGATCTGCTTTCTTGTTCTGGGTCATTACAATATTAAAGCCAGAATGGCTGTGGAATAACCAATCAGCTATTGTTGACTTTCTACAAAGAGAGGTCAGCAACCTCCCTGTTTCTCTCATAACACATTTACTTTAAATCATGTGCAAGAACACCATACAAATATTTAAAAATACAAACCATGCTCAGTCACTGCTAAATATTTTGGAGGCATCTGAAGAGGATACAGATAATATTATTGTGATTATTTATCTCCAACAATACGTTAATTTAATGTAATTCATGTAATTTGGATCAGTCCTTACTGTATGATCATGTGAATTAGTGTAAATCAGAACTAGAATAGATATTATAAAGTCACATATACAGTACATAACTACAGTTAACTGCAGGATTTCACTGCAAACTTTTTAGCTGGACAGTGGACATCCAATATGTTTACCCTACACATTCAGAACAGGTATTGTGAGAGTGACACTCCGACTAGAACCAGTCTGTGCATTTGTGTAATAGGGCACATTCTACTTGCCAGGCTTCTGTTGCTAAGATGCATTGTGACGCTCAACACCTGTCATTTACACAGTCATCTTTTTATTCCATGAACTCGTACATTTCAAATCCTCATTAGCCTGAAACTGCTTAAGGGGAGACCACTATTGAGATGCCCTTTATATATGATTCACTGTGCCCTTTATATATGATTCACTGTGAATGCACGTCATACATGCTAACTTTTAACACATTATATATATATATATATAATGTCTTATGCAAAATGTATGGCACATTAGGTGTTTAAGTGTATACATGGGTTTGTTTTGGTCGAAATTATAGACCAAGTTTTATTTTTGGTAGAGAATAAAGTTAGTTCTCAGAGCATGGGCTTTTGTAGGATCATAGACCTCTAGGGCTTGTGTAGATGGGCAAATGCAGCATGCTTCCAGAAGCATTCAGTTTGCATTTGAGAAGCTTCCGAGTTATTTCTGAGCTGCATCAAGCTGCATTTGCCTTCCCAGTGACTTTTAAAGGTGAGAGATGCAACGTGACACAAACAAATGCCCAGGAAAACAGGCCCTTAAAGTAAGACAAAATAATAAAATAACCTGGCAGGGGTTTTTACCCTTCCTTACTCTATCAAAAAACTACACCAAGGCTTCTGATGTGAACTTGGATGAATTGCTCCACAGTGCCTGCTATTGCAGATTTCATTGATGCTTATTTTTAAAAAGGTAATTTGCCGTTTGAAGAACTCGTCAGTATGTCCATAGTTCCAATTTAAGTTTACAGTTTCCATCCATCCAAAATAAATATTTCACTCTGAATAGTTCTTATTAGCATATAGGCAATCTAGTGTCTCATATCTATGAGTTGCCTGCAGGACTGCTGTGTGGCTTCTTTCTGGGAGAACACTCAATACAGTAGGTTAGACAACCTGCCTGATACCCCTAGTTCTCTCTCCAATATGCCATAGACATAACTAGAACCAATCTTTCTGAAATATACAGGAATATTAACTAAGCCCATCAAAGTGCTCTGGTGCTCCAGAGGGTGGTCATATCATGTTATACAGCTAAATGACCTTCGCTTTCTATGGTATGTTTTAGGCTACAGAGACAATAATGAATTTAGAGTACTAACTGCATGAAACCAACCAGCTGGTCTGCACCCTGGCACTCTTAAAAACTGCATTTATTATTCAAAGAACACTTGAGATTAAATGTTCCTGGCTGCAGGGACATAACTGGAAATCATAGAGACCCATAGCAAAATGTTGATGAGCCCCCAGTGACCTCTGTCTGGCAATGTCAATGGAACAAAAGTGTAATTTATCTTAACATAAAGTATGTCTAACTCAAGGACAAGCAGCAGGAGATGTCAGCATAGTCAGTGCACTACTAGGGATCAATCCCGTGTATAGAACTTGTCAAAGAAGAGCAGTAGTGCGGGAAATTCCAGCTAGCTGCTCAGTAGCTCACCAGCATTTTTCAGCATCAACTGATCTTTGACAGAGTCTAAAATCTTAGGGCTTGGGTGTAAATGCTAAGCTCTCTCACCCCATTTACCACCCCATTCAGCGAGTGGTGAACATTGTGGTTTAGTAGTCGGTAAACAAAAAAAAAATATTTTAATTTTAAAATATTACATAGTGTATTTGTTAGTGCTTGTATGCACAACTACTCTACAAACTTATTTAAACTGTGGCTTTCTATAGAATTACAAACCTTAAATATGATATCGCTGAGATTCTTCAGCCTCAGGAACACAGCGTTAGACATACTGGGTTAATATCACAGTGCTGTCTGGATAAGAAGCTCTAAAAAGGTAATGCATCTACTCACAGATTACATGATCCCAAAGCATGATCCTGTGCATCTGAGGTCAGCTCTTCTGAAATGAAGACATCAGACAACCTCCCTAGTGGGTCCTTCTTGCCACCCTCTGGCCCCATAGCAGCTGTATTGGCTGCTATGGCTATAGCTACACAACTGCCTGCTGGATGTAGTTCCAAATCTACAGAAAATAATAACTGAGCACATGTAAGAACTAGCATTTTTAATTTCGGTTTGATATAGGGCTAACTGGGAAGAGGCAATGACTTGCATCCACCCCACAGTGGTTGCCTGAAAATTCACTTACCTCACTTTCATATGTGAGAACTGATGATTGCATGTCATTCATCTTTGTTAAACTGCTTAACCCCTTCGTGACGGGTTCCCAAGTCCAGTTTTTTTTTTTTTTTTTTAATAAATATTTACTATTTTTCAAACATAAATACAAATTTCCCATATTTTACAAAGCTGACATACAATCAACATTAAGACACAGCTAAACAAGACATTGCCTTAGTTCCTTCTAACCTCCATATTATACCCATTATCCATAACCCAATCTTCACAATTTTACCCTTTAACGTGATGTGTCATATTATATTGAACTTATATTATTAACTACCAATTATTTTTAATTTCATTAGTGTTACCATTTCTTTACTGTTTAAACCCCTCAACTCAGTCAATAATTTCGTGTATTCCATAAATCGATACTCCTTGTGCCAAATATTCTGTGCACCTCAAATATTTTATCAAAGTAAAAAGTAAATCAAATTTTAATAAATTAATAAATCTAAGCCCAGTTGAAATGTTTGATTCACTGCAGTAGTTTGTAAAAGGCTCAAACAATTGAGCTGCATACCAGAACCCACTGCCTTGACTTCCAAAGTGCCCCCCCCACTTCTAATTTTTATTATAGGAATTCTGACATGTTTTTCCCATCTGAAGCTGTATTCTTGTGGAATCAAAGAGGGAATATTGATAGATCTAGTTTGATGGTAAACCATCTTTGATAGCAGTAATAAACAATTTTTTCTTAATTGCTACGGAAACACACTAGCAGAGGCATGTAGAAGGTGACAGGTTTAAAATATCAAGTTGCTGTGCAGCCGCAAAGCAATTTTGTAAGAGATAGTCAAAAAACAGTATATTACACCCAGCAGTACATATCTAGTCTAGCTTTGTTTGCTGTGTTAGAAGTATTCAGCATGGGGTAAGAAACCTGTTGCTCTGCAGTTCCATTCTGGCAATCAGTGGGGTGCCACAGTTTGCCTGAATCTATTCTCGAAAAGGATCTGCAACTATTCGGTCCTTACAGAGTTCTTCTGGCTCGCATCAGTATAAAAATGTACATCCTCTAAAACAATGATATTTCAATTACATGATATGGATGACTAAAAACTTGACACAAATCAGCAGATTAATTGTGATAGTGTGCAATAGCTAACAAATATTACTTAACATGCCTTATGAAATATGAATGCATTTAAAGGTTACATTCTGCACACCAACATGTAAGTGGATTTTTGCTTTAACCAGACAGAAAAAAGGATACAAAGAAAACTTTAGAATTTAGGGTGAAAATGTAATATTGTAACTCACAGAAATAGTTTCTGCTCCTGCAGTCATGGCAGTGAATTGTAACCTTGTACAGTACTAAAAAAGCATTGCAGAAATCTGCATGAAGTGCTTTGCAGTTGTTCACATCATGGTTAGTTGTTGATTTGCTGGGGTACTTTGATCACTTCCTGTGGTCACCAAATTATGTTGTCTCTTTGCTAATTAGCCTTAAAAGTGACACTAAACTCCGGAGGTAAATCTTAAAAATGTATTCAAGTACCAAAAGTCGATCATATTTGTGTATCACTCACCTGTACATCCTCAAATCATCTCTGAATTGGTGCTGAGACTGTCCTTCCTTCTGGAGGGTGGCTACTTTTGTTCCCCAAGGTCTTTGTGCATTTTGTAAAGTAGCCATCGCTCCAAGCTCACTCCTGTGATGGACTACAATCTCACATTTAGTTATCTAATCTGTATTGAGATTGTTGTCCATCACAGTAGCGAGCGTCCTTTTCTTTTCCCCTCGGATTTTCACATCCAACATTCCTGTGCCACTGAACAGATTAAAAGTTTTAAATTAAGCATTTTGGGTACCTCTAGAAAAGACTATAAATAAAAATTGTACTATAGAGATGTTTTAAACTGTTTTCTGTCACATATATCTCCCAAACTTGTAATCAGTCAGAATATTTAAATGTAGAAAAGTAGTCACTCTGCTGTTTGGTGTCAATGTATGCAGCACACTGATCATGGATCAGAAAAAGCAAAGGAGGGAGTTTTCTGAGGAGATCAGAAAGAAATTCATAGAACAGCATATAAAAAGGCAAAGGCTAAAAGAAAATCTCCAAGCAGCTTAATGATCCTGTGACTGCAGTTGCAAATATTATTAAGAAGGTTAAGGTCCATAGGAGTGTAGCCAACCTCCCTGGATGTGGGTCGCAAGAGGAAAATTGACCTCAGACAATTGGTAGACCAAGAGCCAAGGAAAATTTCAAAAGAGATGCAAGTTAAACTCCAAGGTCAAGGTACATCAGTGTCTGAACGCACCATGCATCATTTTTTGAGTGACTGTGGGTTCAAAGGAAAACTCCACTGTTAAAAGAAAAAGGATTATAAGGCCAGCCTGGAATTTGTTAAAATGCATATCAACAAGATACAATGCTTCTGGGAGAATGTCCAATGGACAGCTAATACAAAACTGGATCTTTTTGGCAAGTCACCTCAGCTTTATGTTCACAGATAACCATACCAACTGTGAAATACGGAGAAGGCTCAGTTATGATTTGGTGCTGCTTTGCTGCGTCTGACACAGGGTGCTTTCAGTGTGTGCAGGGCACAATGAAATCTGAAGACTGTCAAGGAATTCTAGAGTAAAATGTACTGCCCGGTGTCAGAAAGTTCTCTTGTCAGTTGCAGGTCATAAGATCTCCAACAGAATCATGACCCAAAATACACTGTTAAAGCACCCACGATTAGCTAAGAGCAAAACAGTGTACTATTCTGAAGTGTACTTCTAGGTGCCCTCTATAAACCCTATCCAACATCTATGGAAAGAGCTGAAACATAGTCTGGAGAAGGCACCGGTAAAACCTTAGGCAGCTGGAGCAGTTTTCTCAAGAGGAGTGGGCCAAACTACTTGTTGGTGTTGGAAATACAGCAGCATACACTGATTTGTATTACTGACTTTCAGAGATGTAATATTGTCTTTTGAGCACTAGATGGCACTGTGGTGCAGTGTTGGTCTCTATGCTAATGTATACTTGTCTATGATATACAGGAAGTTCTATCTGTCTATATGTTTTCCTTCCGCAATGCTCTATAATGCAGTATGCTGATAGAATGTCCTTCTAAGCAAGTAAAAAAACTTAATTCAGCATTCCTCACGATCTCAGTACTTCATCTAAATACATAACATACAGTTGGCAGATGCAGAAGTCTCATTGAGAGTTACAGAATTTACCACTTAAATTGTTTTAGTATTTCTAGTATTTTGTTGACTAAAGTGTGATTCAAAAATCATAAGCAAGGTATGATATGTATTAAATATTGGACAAGCAAGATTTGGTGAGCTTCAAGTTTTAATTACAGCCCGCACCGCCTGCACCGGCGGTAGTTCCGCCACTGGATATCGGGACCATTACAAGGCATTTTCATGAGTATTGGATTTGTGAAAATCCCCCGATTCTAAAGGCTGATACCAGCCCTTTAGATGTTTACACCTGAGTTCCCGCACTTGCAGTGGACCTCGCCATAGCTGTCCTTGGTAGTGCCGCTCCAGCCGCAAATCTCCTGCTCCTCCTTCCCGAAACGCTACAGCGCCACACCTGCTCGCACAGCAGGGACGTGCGTTCAGGGCAGGCGAGGCAGAGCCTCACCTAGAATTATGGAGGAAAAAGAGGTCAGCTTCATATCTGAAGCCGACAGCTTTTTCTCCATTCAGATCAGCATCTAACAGGTTACACAGCAGGGAAAACCTCCCTGCTGTGTAACCTGTCACGGAGCCTCAGCTGTGAGGAGCAAGTGAGGGGCAGGGAGGCTCCTCCGTCTCCTCCTTTACACTAGCTTGGGGACGGTCTGTGGGGGGCGTGGCTTTGGCCAGCAGGGGCGGGGCTGGGGAATGCCTCACCCCAAGCAAGAGGTACTGCACATCACTGCCACAGTACAGCCCTGGAGAGCCTGGCAATAGCTGGAACAGCCCTGGAAAACCCCACATGCAGCCCTAATGAGATGCGAACACAGCCCTGGAGAGCCCCACATGGAGCCCTGGTGACACCCAAATGCAGCCCCAGTTATTTAAATGCGAGACCCAAGCACAGCCCTGAAGAGCCCCACATGCAGCCCTGGTGAGATGTGAACGCAGCCCTAGTGACACCCAAATGCAGCCCTGGAAAGACCAGGCAGGCAGCCCTGGAGAGACCAGGCACGCTGCCATGGTGAACGCCCGCACTGATACGTCGCTGCAATTCTGAGTGACCCTCGCAGCCCTTCTGGAGCCTGCCATACCCTCCTGAGTGCAGGCTGCACTCAGCCTATACTGCAGCTTCCTATTGTTCTTCTCTTAATGTCGTCACAGTGCTAATCAAATGCAATAGAGAATGGCAACCGGCTATAGAGAACTACAAATCTCAGCAATCCATGCTCCATTGCTGTGTATTGCATGAATAATCATGGTTCAGGTTACAGTTCTTAATTATAAGGAAACTGCCTTAAAAATAGTTAGTATTTATTATTTTAGAAAAAAAATGTCACCCCCCTTCCTACCTACCCCACCCCACCCCGCTTGCCCTCCCTTCCCTGAATAACCTAAACAATTTACTTGCTGTACGAATGTAAGTACCTTCTCCATGTGCAGATCGCCAGTGGGTCCCTGACAACCCATTCCAGCATTTCCAGCTGCCTGCTGGCGGCTGTACTGTCATTGGAGATACTACCTCTATAATTGCCTTAAATGTTGTTCTGATGTTATTGTTCATGTAATGCATATGTTCAGTGGCTGTGTCCACTCCCATTGAGATGGGGCTTGGCCCTCCATGTGTAAACCTTTTTTTGTTTATTTGTAAAAAAACTTGTTAAATAAAAGAATTTATTAAAAAAAAAGAAAGAAAAAAAAATGTCACGTCTCTTCAAGAAAAAGTATCGGTATTTGGAATCGGCAAGTACCTGAAGGAAAGTTGTACTTGATCTTGAAAAAGTGGTATCTTTGCATCCCTAACATTAACTATATCAAGCTTGTATTGAATTTGGAATAAGCAATGATGAATGTCAGTTACTTTGGTCAGCTTCAAGTAATATCAGAGGAAATTGTTGGTTCTTTTTCATGGTAGGGTGCCAACAAGTTTGTCCACATCTGTATCTACACATTCTTTTATTTTCTATGCAGTTTAGGGTACTTGAAAAGTCCCTTCATAGGGCAAAAGGGTTTTTAAAGCTAAGCTCCAGCCTTACCTTCAGTCTTGCACAGTTGTACAGGCTCCTCTGCTGTACTGAATTTGTTTACTCTGATTTCACTGCACACCATGAGCATACAGTATATCACAGTGTGCATCAGAAGCTACAGCAAGTCAGACAGAGCCCTCCTTATTTCCTGGCTGGAGAAAGTCCACCATCATCTTGGCCTTTCTTCACCCGTTTTACTGTCCCTGATCCGTCCCTTTCATTAAATTTGAGTACTTATAATAAGGGGGTTTAGCATCACATGCGGGAGGTATTTAGGGTGGTCTGCACGTAAATGCAGTCTGCCTAGGAACGTCCACTCCTAGAGGCTGACATCCATCCTTTAAGGCATTTTGATATTTGCATAACTCCTCCCAAGATCCAGGTCCCATGATTGAGGACTCTTATGAGATGTACTGAGGCAGGGCGCTGTGATGTTTTCAGGAAAATATGTACAGCACCCTACTGGCCCCTGGTCAATGCAGGTATGATCTGAAAGGGAAAGGTTTTATCCAAAATTTCATTACCACGTTAATGAAGAGAAAGGATAAAACCAGTGGCATCAGAAGGGGGTGCCACCATTGGAGGGGTGACAACAAAATGACAGTCATTTTAGTGTCATCCCCTCTAAAAAGTCAAGCATATGGTCATGGACCGAGAGCACGACAGTGTCTGGAGAGAGGAGGGGACCCAGCGGAATACGTCATCCTGCCGAGTGAACATTCCCTCCTCTCTGCCGGCGTCCATCACCAAGATGGCCGCCGACAGGCATCAATTAGATGATCGTGCACGCGTGTGGTGACGTCACACGCATGGCCGATGATGCCACTGCGGGGTGGCACCTGGCCTCGGGACGCCCCTGGATGAAACCATGAAACAAAGCTCACTTCTCAAAAACTTTTTAAAAATTGTATTCCTTACACAGATACTAGATTGAAGATCAGTGTATCTTTTTAGACAATCTAATGATTCAGGATAAATGATCTTTATTTGTTTCAAATGTATTTTTACAATGTTGTAAAAGCATACATATTGTTTTAGAGCTGTTTTGCCCAATAGGTAGCCCACCTTAAGAAGAAAGAACTTCATCTAAAATAAGTATTTAACCAGCGGTGCACTTGGCTTTTCTCCCTGCTTTTAATTATTTTGCCGGAATGAGTGCTGCTGTTTGCCTGGTCCCTGCTGCACCACTACCAGTTCCCAGCTATGTCCTTCTTCATAATGATTACATTAGCTGAGCTCTGACTGTGCCTTTCTGTGCACACACGCGTGTGAGAGTGTGTGTGTATATAAAGCACAACCTGTCATTATCTTAGCAGCGGTGGCAGGCGGCTGTTTGCAACTCATGAAAGCACGGCTGCTGTCTTAGAGTAAAAGATTTTGGAGCATAATAGTGTCCTGGCGATGCACGGGCCTTTGACTTTCCCACGCATACTCAGCAGGGCTATTATTTTTCACCGAAAATAAAATGATCTTTTGAGGTGCTGTGTAAATCACAAAGCTAAAATGAGACTGACAGGTACTCTTTCCAACGGGGCAAACCGACGAGCACTGGCATCCGTGCCATTAACCCTTAATATCAGAAAACTCTCAAACTATTTGTATAGGACTAGGGTATAACTATGATCAGCCTTTCTCCTTGCACTGAGACACACACTTCCCCCAGCTAGGTGCAGCTGCAGACTAATGAAGTCCTGTGCAGTCTTCACTAAAATACGGTCCATGGAACTAGGCGTCTGTCCCACCCAGAGCTCTATCAGACTCCTAGTAACACCAGCCCCAGGATTTGTTTTACCAATACAAGGTAAAGAGCTATTTTTCTTTACCTCCAAATCTATGCTGGCATGAGGCACACCTTACATGCATTTTCTTTGAACACATTGATACAAGAACAAATTGAACAAATTCGTACAAAGATCAGTATAATTAAAGATCATTTCCAGGTCCAGGAACACATTTTATCAAGCCTTGCAGTGGGGCTACGGACAGCTCTTAAGGTCCCCACACACCTTGCGATAATTGTACGATAATCGCAGGTAAACCCGCGATCGTACGATTATCGTAAGGTGTGTGGAAGACTTTAAACTTACGAACATGTTTCAAAACCCGCCGAGCGTCGTACGGTGTTCGGCGCGTCTGTAGCATGTTCGTAAGATAAAAGCCGGACGGCCGTTGTGCGCAAGCGCACACTGCCCGTTCGGCATTGCGGTCATCGGAAGCCCGCCCCTCAGGGGGCATGGCTTGCGATCATCGCAAGTACGATCTGCCTATGCAAGATAGGCAGATTGTACGTTTTTTTAAGCCTTGGACTGGTCCCTTCCACCTCGCTCCCTCTCCAATTCAGAGGAACATACCATCATTGCAGTGGACGAGGGGAGAGGGTGGAGGAAACAATGTGACAGCCGTCCATCTCCAAGAATTGGGTGAATATAACTTTTTTTATTTCTTAACCTAGACAAAAACGAGCAGTTAATCCTTACAGTGTGAGGGTAGCCCCACTACAAGGGTTAATAAAATTTGTGCCCAGAGTTCTGGTTTAAGGACCTTGAACATTATTAAAGGCAGGGACACTCAAGATTGTCTTTAATTGTAGTGATCTTTGTAGCAATTTCAGTGGATTAAAAGAGATAAATCATGTAAACGCATTTAAGGAGTGCCTCAATTGTGGATAATACAGCAGAGTAGAACCTGCTAGCGATTGGGGCTGATACAGGGCATTTTCACGAGTACTTGTACTCGTGAAAATGTCTCGATACTAAAGGCCGATACCGGGCCCTTAAAATTTTCAAGCAAGAGCTGCTGTCTGAGGTCCTGTGCTGGGGACCTCAGGCAGCCTGCTGGGGACCTCGTGGCAGCTGTCCTTGACAACGCCTGTCCAGTCCCACATCTCCTCCTTCCCAGCGCCTGCAGGGACCGGGACCGCACACCTGCCTCTACAGTCCTGGAGCCTGGCACCTATCTGTTCAGCCAGGCACCCACCCACAGAGCACTGGAGAACATGGCACCCACCTGTACAGCCCTGGAGACACCCACATGCAGTCATAGTGAGATCTGCACGCAGCCCTGGTGAGAGCCCATGATTATGATGATTATACAGCAATAGAGAATGGCAACAGGCTATGGAGGACTACAAATCTCAGCAATCCATGATTGCTGGTTGCCATTCTTCATTGCTCAAAAATCATGGATTGCTTAGATTTGTAGTCCACTATATCCGTTTGCCATTCTCCGTTGCTGAATAATCATGATTTGACTTACAGATCTTCATAATTATAAGGAAACTGCCCTAAAAACCATAGTTTGTATTGTTTTAGAATAAATGTCACATGTCCCTTTAGGAAAAAGTATCAGTAATTGGTATCAGCAAGTACCTGAGGGTTATACAGTATCATGGTTTAGTAATATATTTTGCAGTTCCTGATATGAACACACCTAGCTGGCTTTGTACCTGTGACCTTCATAAAAGCTATTTGTTTAGTAGCTCTTGCAATTATCATTAGTCTTTGTGTAGCTCTTGTCTAGATGTGAATCTGCAAAGCTATTAAGCGTATATGACATCTTGCTAAAGCTTTGCAAAGTGTACAGATTGGAATGCATGGCTGAGCACTCCTACCTTTTGCAGCTAAAATACACAATAGTACTAAGTGCTGTAGAAACAAGCTTTTATGTGGCTGATGGCTCCGGTTTGAAAAATAAAACAATCAGGGCCATGCAATCAAACAACATTATAAAAACTTAATTGCTGATAAATTAATTTTTTTTTAAATCTCTCCAGTATTGTAGTTCAATAACCTCTATTTCCAAGAATTGTTACAGAATTTATGTGTATTCAAGAAAAGAGGCGCTGTTTTAGCAATAACATACTACAGTAAGAATTGTATACTGCCTATCTACCTGCCTACCTACTGTATATCTAGTATCTCAGAATGTTGCCCTTTATGAATATTATCACTCCCCCATTGTGTTTAAATATAACACACATTTCTTAATTTATTTGCAACCTCAAGAGGTCAGGTTTTACAATCTTGTAGCAGCAGGTAAAAAAAAACTACACAGCCACCAATAGCAGAACTACCCTCATAGCGGCCCATGCCGTCATTATGAGGCAGAGGCAGGTAGGGACCTGGTCAGGCAACCAGGAGGTGTGTTACGAAGGGCTGGCCCCTCCTACATGGCAGCAGCCTGGAGCATAGCATCTGCCTCTACAAGTGGACCTGAATACCATAAGGCCCCATTCACATGTAGCGACATACCTTTGCAGCGGCCGGGATAGCGCGACTTTCGGGGCGACGTTCCAGCGACGATCCAGCGATGGTAGCGCGACCTTCTCCGTCGGGCTCCATAGAAAAAAGCAAAATCCGCCAAAAGGGTCCCGTAGAAGCGACTTGCGACCGCGACGAGCGACATGGAGCTAAGACAGCTCCATTGACTATCATTAGCCGGCGACTTCTCGCGATATCGCGCTGCAAAAATGTGCGATATCGCGGCGGAAATCGCACGATAAGTCGCTACATGTGAATGGGGCCTAATGCCACAGTCCCTTACAGACCTCAGGCACTGCGGCTGTGACCCGTACAGTCCAGCTGGCACAGCAGGGCCTTGCCTCCCTAAACTCTGTTTAGTTTACTATGTTGGAAGAGTTCACTGCTTGATGCTTTCCCAGTTGGAATTTGAAAGAAAGATGTGGACAAGTGTCTTCACAGCAGCAGTGTTATAATGAGGCAGATCACTGATTTACCTATAATATGGATTAAAGATCTGGCTTTGGCAGGTGGCTAGATGGGCCCTCCTTCCTAGGAGCCTTTCATTGGTGGGTAGACCCTGCTAACCGCTCTGCACCCCCATTCCCACTCAAGTTACAAAATTAAGTGAAGTAGAATACAGGAGTAGGTAACATACAGTACAGTTCAGTGGAGTGGTCAGGCATATGTAATAGGGATTCACCAACATGATACCAGTATCGGTATCGGTGCCGATACTGGGCATTTTCACGATTACTCGTTTTGGGGAAAATGCCCCAATACTACGTGCCAATACTGGCGCTTTAAATTTTTTGATGGGTTCAGCTGCTTGTTGGGGACCTCATGGCGGCTGTTTTTTACAGCGCTGGTCAGAACGCACATTGCTTCCCCCTCCTCCACCCCGCCACCCGCACCGTCCCGCATTCCATTAGAC
>NW_017306355.1:2325607-2406051 GCF_000935625.1 Nanorana parkeri | reverse complement strand
GTGCCGATACTGGGCATTTTCACGAATACTCGTTTTGGGGAAAATGCCCCAATACTACGTGCCAATACTGGCGCTTTAAATTTTTTGATGGGTTCAGCTGCTTGTTGGGGACCTCATGGCGGCTGTTTTTTACAGCGCTGGTCAGAACGCACATTGCTTCCCCCTCCTCCACCCCGCCACCCGCACCGTCCCGCATTCCATTAGACCCCCCAACAGCCTGGTGAAATGTCGCACACAGCCCTGGGGAGGCTGCACAGCCATGGAGAGACGCTGCACACAGCCCTGGTGACACTGCACACAGCCCTGATGAGCAGCACAGAGTACTTAGCTTTATATTATTCTGCATTGCTGTATAATGTTTTTCTGGGATTTGTAGTCCTCAATAGCTAATGGTATTCTTCATCGCTGTATAATGTATTGCTAGGATTTGTAGTCCTCCATCGCCGGTGGTATTATGCATTGATGTAAAATGGTTTGCTGGGATTTGTAGTCCGCCATAGCTGGTGGTATTCTGCACTGCTGTAAAATGTATTGCTGAGATTTGTAGTCCCTCTACAACTTGGAGTCAGTGGCAGAACTACCAGGGTCACAGCCGTTGCAGCTATGACTGAGCCCTGGCACTCCACCACTGTCCTAAAATCATCAGTATGTTATTACAATTACTCCAGAAATCCCATTTGAGGCAGCACACCTGGAAACCACAACCTTTATATGTTCAGCACACAACTGTATATGCTCACTATCAGCTACAGTTACATTTTCTTCCCAGAATATTACTTCATATTTTCCCCAATTTTATTTAATCAATACTTCGTAGCAGCAAAGCTACCGGCGTCTTATACAATGACAATTTTCTAAACAGTAGGAGAGCATTTTTCTCTGCCTGCACAAGCCCCCAGTGTATATACCTGCATTACAGCACTCTTTACGCAGTCAAGCAAAGATTCTAGAGGTCATAGAACAGAGTTAGCAATGTACTCCAGCGATCAATGCAAACAAACACTGCAATACACTTTAACATATGTCTATAATGCTCATGCAGCACAACTTATAGGGAACCAAAGGTAAATGCTACTGCTGAGACATACCAAAGATGCTACATCATACCACAACAAGTGTGAAGTCCACACGTCAGATAATTCCAAGCAACACAGAATTACTTATGAGACATTGGGCCTGAGACCTACGGTAGGAACACACACACAGTTGTACATTCCCAGTTCCTACTACAAAGTTAATTAACATCCTCCTGGCAAATGGCATTTTTAATGTAGACTTAAAAGGTATATTGTGGTCACCAAGGGTTTACCTTTATTACAGTTCTTCCTAGTGTTGAGTATATTCAAAGCAACACCTATATACTTGGGCCCCGGATCAAACCTTTGGAAAATAAAATACCTCATTTTTTTTTCTTTATAATTGGAGAGCATGACTGAGAGCCAAAAGAAACCCAGACCTCCTCCCTTCAGATCAAAGTGACCGCATGCAAACCTCAGATAAAAGCAATCACATACTGAACTCAAATCAGGACCTAAGGCTGTTCCTCCTCTGTGACATGTTAGGAAGCAGAATGATCAGGAGAGCCAAGCTGCTCCAACCTACTCTGCATGTAGTAATTTGAAGCTGCTTAATATTTCTCCAGGGATTTTTTCATTTAAACTGAAGGATTAGGTTATTGAAGAGTCCCCAACATTCAATATGTCTTAATTTTTCATTCCTGTAAAGAAAGAAGATACTGTATATTTGATAGTGCACTGCAGTATGCTTGTATCCAGCTTCTATGGTGCTAGCCAATTTAATAAAGTGATTTACCAATTGTTGGTTTTTATTCCATAGGAATTAGAGTCAACTAGGTATACTATGCTTATCTCAGATTAGGTATCTGCAGTTCTGTCAGAATACCACTGACTGCGTCTGTTTTTTTTTTCTTTTTTCGACTAGTCGTCATGGACAATGCTGGACGTCATGATTGACCCCTGGATTAGGTTGTTCGATCAATTTTTGGGATTTCTTTTTTATTAATAAAGGAATTGTCAGAACTTTTTGTTGTTTTTTTTCAATTAGAGGATATTTTCAAAAGTCTGGTCTCTTTATATTTATATTTTTTACTTAACCCTTCAAGGAATGGACATGGGGACAAGGTGCTTTTCCAAGGGGTACCCTCAAAGTTCCGAGGGCATGTGGTCAGGTATGGCAGGGAGGGGGAGGCGCTCGCTCATCCTCCCTTTCCTGCCCTGCCCTGCCAGGCCTGTGCTTGGATCAAAGGTCTGGTTAGGAATTTTAGGGGGGATCCCACATTTTTTCCACATTTTTGGGGTGGAGTTCCTCCTTAAAATTCCTACCAGACCTAAGGGGCCTGGTATGACTTTAGTGGGCACCCCACGCTTTTTTTTTCTTTTCTTTGCCTTCTTTTAATTATTTTCTTAACATATTTTTTTTAAACATTTTTTTTTATAATTTTTTGTTCTGTTTAAAAATGTTTTATTCTGCTCGCTACCTCAGAGGTAGCGCGCAGAATATCCGAGCCGAATGCCACTCAGCGGCATTCGGCTATTAACTAACTGCCGTTCGGCCCCTATGAGAGTGCCGGAGGTTCGACTCCAGATGTTGGATCAGCTGATTCAAACTGCTTCTTCACTTCGGCTCATCCGAATATGCTGAGCATGTTCAGCTGACCGAAGCTAATTGACGTATGGCTGAAATCAGCCGTACTGGGCCGAAGTGAATAGCCAAACAGCTACCTTCGGCAGCTTAGTGAATAACCCCCTATATGTTATAATGTGTTAATTAGATGTGGATGTTAGGAGACATTCATACATACAAAAGGAGCAATTTTTCACTATTTCAGATGTTATGTGTTTTTTACCATGTTTTAATTGTTGTGTATATAAATAAAAAGAAGCTTGGTTATAAAAAAAAATACAAGATTGCTAAGTGAGAACCTTAAACTCTGGCTTTATTTATTTAACTTATTAGTTATAATAAGGTTATCTAGAAACCTGCACTTGCTTGTAACATCACTTGATGGACACAAAATCTGCTAGTACCATTTGCTAGCAGCTATACAGAGCTAAGAGTGAGGTCAAAGGAAAGGCTTTTGCAACTTGCGAAGGCTCTTAAGGTTCGTTAGTAATAAACTGCTGAGTGTTGCAGGAGAATAGCAGATAGTGGCTTTAAGCAAATGGGGTGTTTAACCCAACACCTGACGCTTGCTTGTATGACTGCCGCAGAGTTTTGCCTGCTACCAGAAGATCTGTGCAGCACATCCATCTATCCTTAATGAGACAGCTGGCAACAGATCATGCACATTCCACAGTGCAGAATGGATGTCTCGGCAGACAAGGCAGCCAGGATTCTATGCATCTGACAATTTGCTCCCCCTTAGCCAAGTTTCAGGTCAAACGCCCTGGCCTGATCCAGCAATGCCTCTAATCTGAACCAGTGCAGTGAATGTTTCATGGAACACAAAAATATAATAAACAAGGAGAAAGGTGTATCTATATGTGTTTTTTGTAACAGATTTGATTTAACTGTCACCTCTAAATAAGTTTCTGAGCTGAGAAAAAGGCTCTTCAGCAACAACAAAAGCAACAGAGACGCCTGCGGAGCTGTGAAACAATGCTAGAGAAGATTAAACCTTCAAGGCAGCTGTGTTCTCATAACTATTATTTGATTTGTAATCCAAATTAATAATCCAAAAGGTACAATATGTTTTACTAGTAATACTCAATATTTAAGCATAAATATGTATTATGCCATATATATTCCAGGACAATTATACAAATGTAAGGACAACTCAAAGACACAATTAAAAAAACCTAAAAGACTGTGATAACAGCAGTGTAAAAAAAAGTGTGTAAATCACTCGTATTATATATTAAAACAAACCACACCCTGCTTGATAAAGTGCAAAAAATAGTTATAAAAAGTGATGATCAAAATGATTTAAAATTGTATATAACAAGTGTCCAAAAGATAACCCCATCCAGTATTCATAATGTCCCATAAATATTGTAAAAAATCCAGAATCTTCCCAAAAATTGTCCCAAGAAACTTGATCCACCTCGTGCTCCACCACAGCAATTAAAGTGCATCCAAGTGAATTCTCCAATGTGTTCAGTATCGCACTCACCGGAATCAATAGACCATAATCAAAATGGTCATAAAACGCTCTTTGTAATCGTTGTTCGTTTTCCTTATTGACGGGCATACATATAATTCTCCACGTATTCAAAACCGTTAGATTATAAACATGGTCAATAAATGCTCTTAATAATCACCATTAATCCTTCATTCCCCTCATCTCCTCCTCCATTCCAGAAATTGATCTTTCCATTAGCCCCAAAAAAATGTCTCCATGTGTTCTCATGAAAGAAATAAAATACTACATAGCATAAAATCTTTAATCATCTCAACCTAACCGCTCAACCATCACGTTCTCAAACAACTCACCCCCACACAGCTACCTCCTCATGTATCACTTCCCCCTCCCTTTTTGATTGTAAGCCCTCACGGGCAGGGCCCTCCTTACCATCTTGTCTTGAATTGTATTGTGATTGTAATGTCTTCCTTATATTGTAAAGCGCTGTGCAAACTGTTGGCGCTATATAAATCCTGTATAAAAATAATAATAATCGAGAAGTGCGCTAAAAAAACCTACATTAAAAGCAATGAACAGCGCTGTATGACATAAAATCTACCAATATCCTCTCTCTATCCTCCCGGTAGTGGTTAGCTCAAATCCACCCAGCTGAACGCTTTAGTCGTGCAATCCTCTCTCTACCAGAAGCTCCCAGAGACCAACATGGTGACATCAGCCTATAGGCTCCTCTCGACGCGTTTCATCACTACAGACTTTTCCAAGGGAAGTATGTCAATATACATTGTGAGCTGGGGAATAGGTAGCGGGTGCAACTGCTCCCTGGGGTGAGCAATCTTGCAAGGTTTAGAGACCAGACCAGTGACTTTTCTTCAAACAGTGTTACATTTATTGGTGCAACACACAGGCTATATACAGTGCTCAAAGAAAGTAGATACTTCAAAAACAAAATCCTAGCCGTGTCCCGGCACTAACTAAACATGCGATAGTCCTGACTATCCAACCTGTACAAACCTATTGTTTACCAGGCTTCAGCAAAACACACTGACCAACCTTGTGCTCCAGCAGATAGAGACTGTCTGCTCCCCAGGCTCCAGAGACCTGTTTGTTTGCCTCACCTGCACTAAATTGCCCCTGAGGTAAAGCATAAAACCTGGGGCCTACTATAGGTTCCGGAAGGTGTAAGAGAGGAATCTGGGCGACACATAAACCCCGGACAGGACCTCTCCTTGCTCTCTACATGATGACCTGCTACAACATCCTTTAGATTTATATAACTGAGACTCTCACACACAGCACAGTATTTATGAAGTATTTTGTAGGTACAAGGACTACAGGCAGTGCACAGTGTACAGAATATGTAGGCACCTGCTCTATTACCCATGGTCCTTTAAGCCATGCTCACTATTCAGAACCATTTAGCCATGTGCATTTTTTGGCCATTTTTCGCATGTCATTTTTTTCATGTCACATCTTTTCCATCCTAAGGTGTCCTTCTTTTTCAAACTCCAAAGTTTGGAGGTATGCGGATGTATCTATCAAACAGCTGGACTGCACTAGCTGGTGATGACCATGTAGTACTCATATGCAATAGGTAATGTGGCTGACTTAATACAATTTTTAATTCTTAACATAAAAAAGAAAGTATAGCCAAAGTTCTATACATTCCCTTTAAAGCAAAGTGTAGGCAGAAATAAAATACTTTAATTCAACCCAGTTATGTATTACTCCAAATCATTATTAAGACTCAGATGAGATTTGTTTACGGGGGCTGGGTTCAGGGGCTGTGTTTGACCTGCTTTTGTCTCCAATGCAAATAGATCTCAACTGGATCTGCTGAATCAAAAAACACAAAGTTTATGAAATGCAACCTCCTAGTAGCCATCCTAATGTCAAATTTAAAATCAAATAAAGTGAGTTCAGACCTGATAACTTGCTTTACAGAACATTTCGCAAGTCAAGCAGAGGAAAAAAGAAGGCTGTCTACAGAATACTTTAAAAGTATTTATAAATGATACCCCACTCTGCCTTTATATATGTTCCCTTTACAGCATTATTTAGACTGTAAGGGGCTGCATTGGAAGGCAATCAGGATTTTCTATATTACAAAGTACACAGAGAACTTGCTGATAGATGACAGCTCAGGGTTGACTTTATAAATGTATTTCTGCTTCTTTACTATCTAACTGCAGGCTGGGGCAGTCCTTGACCAAGCTCTTTGGCTTTAAGAGCAACAGAGAAAAGTCAGGTTGGGTACTGGCACGCTGTATGATAATAATTTTTGGAGTAGAGAAACGGGCCGAACCAATATTACACTTTTGGCAGGTAAAAGAGTTCACATTTCCATATCACAGTTGTGAACTAAGCTCTTTTCCTTTAAGTTAATGTTAAGTGGGCCTTATCCACCTTAAAAAAGTTGAGCATTTTGTGTTTCTCAACTCTAGTTCCTACTATAACACATATATTATGTAATCACATCATAACATCAAGTGCCCACATGTCGCCCACGGTACAGCCTCACTCCCTGCCATAAAATAACAATATGCATCAATTCATTGCTATAATTGCACAATTCACACTCCCATCAATGCCTACCCTCACCATAATGAAATAACATTTGTAATTACAGTTGAAAATGCACAATATTAACCACAATTTGAAAAGGGATTTAAATGAGGTTAACGTGCTGGTAATAGGAAGGGAATTAAGTGAATTAATTCCCATTTATAATAAAATCTATAAGCAGTTTATTGTGACTTGGAAGTACATGGCATACATAATGTGACAATCTATTTCCGACCTTAAAAGGCATTATCTCTCCAGCATGTAACAACGATTCCCTCTTGAATTCATTGACTACAAAGTACATTTTTCACTTGCCAAAAAAGCTTTTAGGGAATAGAATTGAAGCTTTTCTTCCAAGGGCCTGTGGTGTTGTCACTGTAGATACAGCACCATCTAGTGTTCTTTTCTAAGCCATAGCCAAATATTTCTTAGGAGATATATCAACTTGCCGTATAAACCAAGAGCAAAAAGGAGGCAAACTCCTTAAACTGGTGGGCATTTCTCAGGTTTAAGAACAAGGACTTGTATGTAAACCCATTCACAAAACTGTCATAAAAATTGTTAACGCGTTAATTACATAGTTACATAGTATTTGAGATTGATTAAAGACAAAGGTCCATCAAGTTCAACCTTTGTGTGTATGTGCGTGATTGTGTATGTGTCTATACGAGCCCCTGTGTGATCTTGTTTTTAAGAGTACCTGTACCCCTGTTTGTTACGGTCTCTGAATTAGTGTTTTAACTTCAAACATAGTTTTAGTGGGTAATATTAGTTGTTTTATAGCATAATGTAAAAAAAAACGTTTTTTTCTCAAAATTTTCAGTAATTTCTCCTGAATATAGTAAAAAATAAAACCCGCAGTGGTGATTAAATACCACCAAAATAAAGCTCTATCTGTCCCCAAAAAATGGTATAAAATTAATTTCAGTACAGCGTTGCGTGACGGAATAAATGTCAGTCAAAGTACCGCAGCGCTGAACACTGAAAAATGGCCTGGCCAGGTAGGGGATCTAAACACCTGGTCTTGAAGTGGTTAAAGCACACAGATTACAATCAAATAATATCTCATGATCCTACAATAAAAGTTCTTCAGGAATTTCCTTGTATAGGGTGACAACACATTGTACTTGTCCTTCCATTACTTCACTCAGTTGTCACATGCACGTCCAATGGAGACTACAAGTGACCGTGCCTACAGACTTAATATCACTTTGAAAGCCTGGCTTCCGTATTGTATGTTTTTCCCCATAGTTATCCTTAGGGTAACGGGAGGACACAAACTAGCGTCCTCCCGTCACCCTAAGCTCAGTATACTGAGCTGTGAGAAGTATACTGAGCTTAGCTACTGCTCGCGGTATACTGAGACGCCGCAGCTGAAGCGGATCCCGACAATTATGTCTGGATCAGCCCAGCTGCGTGACTGACAGCTGGCTCTGCCAATCTAGAGGCAGAGCCAGCTCTACCCGCCCCCTCCCGTTCCGCCAGTCAGCGCTGGCGGATCGGAGCGGGGGGA
Source organism: Nanorana parkeri (assembly GCF_000935625.1). NCBI lineage: Eukaryota > Metazoa > Chordata > Amphibia > Anura > Dicroglossidae > Nanorana > Nanorana parkeri. Next base: position 2,397,874 of record NW_017306355.1, on the reverse strand, counting down.
ATACAGCCCCTCCACTGTCACGGCAGAGAGCCGTGACAGGATCGAGAGGTGAGCGAAAGCCGGTATGTGTTCGCTCACCTCCCGATCTACTAAGCCGACCTGTGACAGTCTCATTGTCACAGGTCGGCTAGAACTATGAGGTGAGTGAAAAGCACTCACCTCATAGTTCTCCTTTAAGTAAGACACCAAGGGCACACACTGTAGACATCACAGCAGTGTAAATGAGTAAAACGTTTGGTTGCTAAAAATCAAATATTCCACTACCATAACAACCAGAAAGTCAACTCCGCAGTAGCATAGCTCCAGGCCCACTCGGCCACCCTTTGGTACCACTAGGTTTTCAAAAACATCAGTCTTACGGGTTTTGCAACAGGCTCTCATTCAAGCACACTCAGAATGAACCGGACAGCAAAGTCGGCCCCACAGAAACCAGGATGTGGTCGGAAAGGATGATGTTTCCTAAGTTGGAGGTGGGGAACAGGGCTAGATCTCCATGTCTCACCAAAATAAAATCCATGCAAGTGTGGGGATGAACAGAACATATATTGCAAGACAATATTGCCAAATATTCTGACTCTGATTGTTGTATTAGCGATTTATCCCTTACTGGGACCTCTATGCCTGGCCTGTATAAGCAGATATAATCACTGCGGACAATCCTTATCAGATAACTGAACTCACCAAATACCTTTTCATCCACAAAGTGCTTTACTCCATGCATCAGGTTAAAGCAGACAACAGGATACAGCAGAAGAACGAACAGACACTATATGAAGGTCGGAGATAGTAGAGTTTCCAAGAATGCAATGAAAATTAACATGTGGTCATGTTACTGTCAGCAATGATACTAGACTAGTGGAGAAGAAGGGGGTGGTACATTACACACAATGGGCAAATACATCATAGCTGGGAGGGAACACCGAAAATCAGAATGACCACAAGATGTCAGTATATGAATTAACCATACAATATCAATGAGTAAATGGCTTAAGGAAAATAAACTATATAAAATTCTCATTTCACATTAATGTGAATATCAACTATGACTATACTACTACTACTACTAAATTTAAACATGTTCACATTATAGGTGAGGAGATTAAGGGGGGATATGATTTCCATGTACAAAATGTTCAATGGTGGTAGCAACATTAGCGATAAACTGTTTAAAATTAACTCCGCTACAAAAACTAGAGGCCATCACCTAAAATTGGTGGAAAAAAAATTCCAGCACAAGGGGCGAAGGGGGTTCTTCACAGTAAGATCAGTTAGGGTCTGGAACTCACTGCCACAGGCGGTGATTTCAGCAAATAATGTGGAATTGTTCAAGAAACTTTTGGACGATTTCTTAAGGGACCGTAATATACAGGGGTACAGGTAATATACAGGGGTACAGGTACTCCTAGAATGAGATCCTAATAGGTTGGACTTGATGGACTAATATCTTTATTCAACCTCAAATACTATGTAACTATGGATTGTGTCATTTTTATACAACTATTGTGGCAGCACACCAAATGACTAAATTGTTCTAAAAAGTATTTATAACTACGTTATCTCAAGTAATGCAAGGTTATAAACAGGCCGATGGTAGAAATTTAAAAATTGCTCTGGCCCAAAGTCTATACATGTACGATAGTTGTAGTGGTTAAGGAGACTCTATTGTGTTTTAGAAGATGGTCAGCAATGACAGAGTTTTCTTTTAGCATTTGTTATCCAGATGAAATGACTGAATAAAGGAAATGTATAAGCAATCATTGACTGAATAGTTATTCAATAGTTGTCTGGCAGTCAGGCTTATGCTCTGACTGCAATATTTTTCTGAATCACTGATTTGACACAAACAGTTAGAAAATTGAGGTGCATATTTTTTCTGTTAATGCCAGTCAAGGTATGAAAGCCATTGGATCAATAGGACCAGCCAGACTAGTAGCATTTTCAGAAGGAGAGGGTCAACAAAAGGTAACCTCTATATTTCTCTCAGCTCGAGTCTCTAAATTGGCAATTATAAAATGTGATACTCTGAATCCCTCTGACTGACTTATGGCAGTGTTCTGCTACTTCATAAATGAGGCCTCATATTTATTATAAGTTTAGATGAGTATTCCGTACACAAACTCTATAAAGGAAAAGGGAAAGTGTTGACCACATCAAAGAAATTTCACCTGAAAGATGTAATTTGGCTGTCTGCTGTAGCCTATTCAATTTTCATTTGTGAAATATGTATTGATAGCCCAGCACCCTGTTCACAAAACTCATTTGGGAACTACAAACAATTCAGGGCACTTAACAAAATTCACACGTGCACTGAAAACATAGTTCTGTCCGCTTGTTATGACTTGTCTGAGCCATTTCTCACAGGCACTTATAAATGGGACCAATTTGTTCTCTTGGTTCAAACCTCTCAGATTGGTTTATAGGTATCAGTTTGAGGAGGCAGCTATTAAAGGGAATGCATAGATTTCTCATGGGCTGCAACTAACGATTATTTTCAATCAATTTTTTGGCCAATTATTTTTTCAATTAATCGGATTAATATCATTTTTAATACCATCAGTAATGTAAAATAAACTACACGAATGAAGTGTAACAAAGTTTATTTCAGAATAAAACTGCATGCTCAATTTTTGGCAATCACAGTGCACTGGAATGCACGGCTTTGTGGTACCGCACATATCGGTGGGGGTGATCGCACTGCAGGCAGGAGGAGCATTTGGGGTGCCACTGAAAAGAACAGCACCATAAAGCACCTTTAACATTTCTTTTCACCCACTTTTTTATTTATTTTTGTAATAATGGGGGGTGCAGGGGGCTTTTTTTCAATTGTTTTTATTTTTACTCTACTGTTAGGGGTTTTGGGGAAATATCAGGGGTCTAAACAGACCCCTGATATTTCCCTTTTGAAATATAAAAAAGGAAAGAAGGACACAGAGTTCTCAATGTCCTTTTCTACAGCCCGAGCACTCAATGAACAGTAAGCACTCAGTACAGAGGCTTCCTGTTCATTCATAAACGAGGAGATAGTAAACAGATACTGTGTCCACAATCATGAATGAACAGGGATTGAGGTAGAGCACTTCCTGTTCTTCATAATTGGGGACACAGCATCTGAATACTATGTATTGATCACTGTGATGTGTAAATATTACAGGAAACGATCAGCAAATATTTCTTATGTTTGCTGATCGTCCCGCAGCTCTCCTCCCTGCACCACCCCGCTTGGCCTCCCAACAGCTTTTTTGCTCCCCGGTGGGTGTCGGCAAGTGGGTCGGCTCTGTGTCGCCTTCCATCTGTGCTGCCTTTGCCTAGAGGCGGGGGAGAGCAGCGGGGACACAGGCCGCAGCTTGCAGTGGGCTCCCCACGTAGAGGAGAAAGCTGTATAGGCGATGCGGAGGTGGTGGTGGTGGGGGAGGTTTGGTGCAGCTCTCCTCATCTCAAAAGTTCATGTACACTAGCCCATAGAAAGGGTCATTTCCTACTTCGCTTTGCATGGACTTGTATAGCAGGATATCAGATTACCACACAGAGCTGAATGATCTAAGAGGAACTCACCCTTCATTGTTTTATTCTGCAGGAGCAGTTAACAAGCCCAATGCTGAATCCTATTACTGGAATAACCAGGATGCTCTGCAAACATTCGATCTTAAAAGTGCTCTGCATTAATTTATTTATTTGAAAAACAAGAAATGTATTCAAATAAAAATATGTAACCAATTTTAGCCTTAAAACCCTGTAATGTAAAACTGAATCAAAAACGTAAGTGCTAGTGGAATCCAGAGCAGCCACATTTATGAACATAATCTTCATTTGTCCATTAACATTTATGTTGGCAATTTATCTTGTAGTAGAACGGATTAATGTGCATAATGCAAATCCCATCATGTCAGGCCAACTTCTTGTCACACAGTTCATTCTCCAACTACACATCAGTGTAGTGCATGAATTAGTTCACAATGAACAGTTAGACTGTTAATAAATCATATTGAAAAAGAGCAAATAAGCTTACCGAGTCAGAACTGTTGGGATTTATTGCTTGCAATATTTAACTCTTGAGTGAAAGAAGATAACATTTCCACCTATGGAACTTCAGATTCATCAAAGATCCGGATCATATGGAGTAAAACTGCTACACAAGGATACATTCCTTCCGAAACAACTACATGCATGTATCGTTGTGGGATCCAATTAGGATTATCTTTTTACCGGTTACACATAATGTGAGTACAACTCCGTTTTCTCTATTGTGGATATATTTGTATCTCACTCACATCAGAGACTTCCTGCCCCGTAGGAGATTCATACGTTCAGTACCCGCATCATTATACACAGGTGATTCCAGGGAAGCGTTGTTTTAATTGTTTTTAAATGTCGTGTCATAGGTGTCTTTATAAGTATAGTTTTTGAAATACAATAAATTTTGTTATATTACATTACTTATTTGTGATCTATTCATCAGATCATTTCCATTTTTTAGGGATTTCTATTTATGGGGGATTGCATCTTTTTTGAACCAATGTATTGAAACCCTAGATTTTGGTCATTACCATATATTGTTACTCAGTGTGAAGCTACTGTTTGTGCCCCCCGTTTCTTTGAAAGATAACATTTTAATTGGCAAAATTTCCCAATAGGATATTTGTATAATGAGACCGCCACAGCCGGGACGGATCCCGACATTGCTGTTGAGATCCACCCAGCTGCGTGAGTGACAGCTGGCTCTGCCTATCTAGAGGCAAAGCCAGCTGTGCCTGTCCCCTCCCCCATCCATTCCTACAGTCAGCGCTGGAGGATCGGAGAGGGGAGGAATCCCTGCGGGGAGCGGTGACTGACAGTTACAGATCTCTGTAGGGAGATGATCGAGAAGTGAGCGAGCGCCGGTATGTGTTTGCTCACTTCCCGATCTATTGAGCCCACGTGTGACAGTTACATTGTCACATGTTGGCTCAAACTATGAGAATGTGTTATTTTCACTCACCTCATAGCTCTCCTTTAAGACATGAGCTTCAACAGCCATGCCATTAAAACCAACAACACTGAATCTGGATCGTAAAATGCTCCTTGATATAGAAGATCTGGACGAGCTGAAAGAGCCCATGGAGCATCTGCTAGGAGTTTGATCAAGTCAGAGTACCACATCCACCTGGGCCAGTCCAGAGCTATGAAAATCATCAGTATGACAGTTCTACGGCTGCATTTGACTTGCTTTGGGTTGTGTTTCTTTGGACACAGAAGGTTCTATCGCGACGCATTAGCATTTCAGGCAAATAAGGTGAGATGCAGCCTTTTGAATTCAAAAGCATTGGCTTGGGCAACACTGCAACTGAGTGTAATGAAAACGGCAGTGCTTGACACAAGACTTTAATCTGGAAGTGAAACAGTGGAGTAACCCTAATGTGCGTAGCACTGCTTTGATGAAAATTTTCTGTAGTGCGGTACTACTGCAGTGTCAAGAAGGGGAAAAAAAAAAAGTGTGGGCACACATTCTGATAATATGTCAGGTAATGATGGAAGCGCTCACTGTAAATCTGTTTTTGGAAGCAAAATGTAGGCATACCACTGGTGACATCTCTTTCTGAAAATGCTACCTCTTGGGCAGTCAAGCTGGTCAATTTGTTTTAGCATTTTTGGGTCTCCGACTTAGAAAGTACCAGAGGCTGCCCAGGACTCAGCATTCCTAAAAGGAGGTCCAACTTAAAGAAGCACATCGCCTTGCTGTGGATAAAATATGTCATATTTGCCTCTTTGCAGGCAGCCACTGCACAATAAACCCTCACAAAAGATACATGAAAAATACAGCACAGAGGCTGACCATATTGTTATAGGAAACCTGTGCTTTGAGATATATGGAGACTTCCATTTCTGTTTTTAAAAATGCTAGCTCCCTGGCAGTCATGCAACACTGAGATCAGTGTTTAAGTCACAGAATTAGAGCAATGCAAATCAGAAGTTCTGACTGTACTTCTTCCATGATTGTTTCAGGTACTTCTTAGAGGATGACCAGGACTAGCAGACAACAAGCATTTTTAACAGCAATTACAGTCCGCATCATCAGCGGATTATTTTACCTAATGCAAGTTTAATTTACAAATATGAACACAGTTTTACATTTTAGGTAGGGATGCACAGATACTTTTCGAGTACCAGTGCAGATACTTGGCATTTTCATAAAAACTACCAGGGTTGCAGCTGGGACCTGGCTCTGGCGCTCCACCACTGTCCTGAAATCATTAGTCTGTATTATTTTAGAAAAACTGTCACATGACAATAAACAAAAATGATTCAGTACTTGTAAGTACTCGGCAAGTACTCGTAAAACTGGTATCTGTGCATCTTTTTATTTATATTTCTAAAAACAAAATCGTACATTAAAACAGAGATGTACAAATCCCAGGAGCTCCGTGTGCTCCTTACAAATGACAGCTGCCTCCTAACTTTTGAATTTTTCTCTAGTCTAGTCTTGGAGCTCAAAAGTATCGGTACATGTACTTGTACTTGGTATCTGTGCAACCCTAATTTTAGGGTCACAGCATTTTATTAGAAAAAAAACAAAAAATTTTCAAATACGGCCTACTTTTTTCAGTGTAACGTAAAATAACACGCCGAAAACGGATGCCAATGCAACAGAACGATATGCAAGTAAAAAAAAAAGAAGTTTGTCCACTCAGGACATGTTACTTAGAATAAAGATTGGCAAAAGAAAAAAGCAATGGAACAGAGCAAAATGGAAGCCAATTGAGGTTGAAACTTCCATTTATTTACGTTTTCGTCCGATTTTGGTGTAAATGGGCCCTTACACCTCAGTTGTATACTGTCATTCATTATTTCAAGTAGAATAAGCAAAACCTGAGAATACATATTTGTTCAGCACAGTTTTTAACATTCCAGAAAGTGTCTTGCTTTTCTTAGTGTAGAATTTACTTTCACATAATTCTGAATCCCACATTTTTACGTTTGCACTTTTACATTTTGTTTTTATTTTAAACTCGCACATTTGTAGATTTACCACTAGAGGGAGCACTGTGTTTGACATTTTCAATCTCCCAACTTGATGTCAGAGACACAGGGAGAATTGCCTTCAATGTGTCAGTGAACTCAGAGGTATTGTAAGAAGTGGTACTAAGCCCCCATTCACACCTATGCGTATTGTAATATGCGCGTCTGTTGCGCGTTTTTTTTACCGCGATTCGCGGTAAAAAAGTCGCGCGACCGTCGCGCGATTCCAAAGGCTACTTGGCAGTATACAAATGGAAAACGCCCTAAAAACGGACCAATACGCAGCAAAAAACGCTCCGGGACCTTTTCATGCGTGGGCCGTTTTGTAGTGCGTTCGGGACGGGCGGAAATACGGACAGGTGGGAACGATACCATTGACTACAATGCTATTTATTTTTTTGACCGTTTTGTAGAGCGTTCATCGAGCGTAGGACGCGCTACAAAACGGTCAGGTGTGAATGGGGCCTAAAGCAAAACAACTGTGTAATGCTGCAAAGTAGGAAACAGAGACGGTATATTTAATGTGTAGATAGGGCTGACTGGAAGCATATCAAGTTTAATTCAGGTGTAAAGACTTTGTTATCTTCTTCATCTTCTTCCTGTCTTCTCGGTAGAAAACTCAACCACAAAGTGCTGCAGTATGACAATCTTCTCCTAACTGTATTCTAACTTATGCATTGCACAGGCTGTACCTTTTATAGAAACAGTGTATACTGTAAACAAAAAAAAAGTCGATTTAACTCTTGGCGCTAATGATTACCATCACACAATCCTCCAGGAGTAGTCTTTCTTGTAAATGTCCACAGCTTTTGGAGAGGATGCTCCTCAAAGAGACTCTAGGGTTCTCATCAGATACATAAAAGACAAAAGCAACAAAGCGCCACCTCCTTGTGTGAAATCTTTTTTTTTTAATTTGAATAATAAAAAACAAAACGGTTATACAAACTCACAATTATAACATTTCAGTCACGCTTGTCAATAAGAGACCACATGACCAGTGTCTAAGGACCACAAGATCAGTGTCACTGTGATTCTGAGGAAGGGGGTATGCCCCTGAAATGCGTAAATCCAGCCTATAAGCAGCCGGTGGCACGATGGTATGGTGATGTGACTGGAGGCAGCTTTGTATATGCGGTCGGAGCGGAACACTCCTTAGACACTGATCATGTGGTCTCTTATTGACAAGCGTGACTGAAATTTTATAATTGCGAGTATTTATAACCGTTTTTATTATTCAAATAAAAGTAAATTTCACACAAGGAGGTGGCGCTTTGTTGCTTTTGTCTTCTACAGTGTATACTGTAGTTACAGTACATTTGTGTAAAGCTTTAAGCATGCTTCTAGCAGCTTTATTGGATCCTTTAACCTCCCTGGCGGTAATCCCGAATCTGGCTTGGGGTGAATTTTCATGCTAGGAGCGGTAACCCCGAGCCAGACTTGGAGTTGCAGAGAAAAGTGACACTCACCTTGTCCCTGCGATCCCGCGGCGTCCTCTGCTGTACGCGACCCGAAAATGAAACTAAAAGCCGACATCTGACTTTTAGTTTCGTTTTCGGGCGTCACAGCCGGCGGGAAATTCAAAAGTGAAAGGTTGCAATATACACAGAATACACACAATACAATGTAATCTGCTATGATTACACTTATGTATCAAACTATTTCACTTCAATTTTGTCCCTAGAGCTTTGTCCAGTGCCCTGCCTGACACTTTTTCACAATTATAATTATTTATTATATTATAATTTCTTATAACTTTTCCATGAAAAACAATGTACCGCTTTTGGCACAAAATTCCTGACATAATCATACCGCCAGGGAGGTTAAAGCACCCTCCAGCTCCAATTTAAATGGGTTAAGCACAAAATGTCAAGGGAGTGCTGACTGTCACTAAGTGTGAGCAATAATTCCAGTGCCATCAATCACTGATAACCCTAAACTGATGAGCGGTAAAAGCTTTTCAGGGCTTGACATGTTTGGTGTCTATTTACCCAACGTAACCTCATCTTTCATATTTTACCAAGAAGTTGGGTAATAATAAATGTTTTATAACATAGGGAAAACTTTTTTTTTTTCAAAAATTTTTGCTATTTTTTTCTTTATACAGCAAAAATAAAAACCCCCAGTGGTGGTTCAATACCACCAAAAGAAAGCTCTATCTGCCCCCAAAAAGTTATATAAAATGAATTTCAGTACAGCGTTACAGCGTTGCATGACGGAATAAATGCCAGACAAAGTACTGCAGCGCTATATACTGAAAAAAAAGCCTGGACAGGAAGGGGGGTTTAAAAACCCTGGTAAGCACTGTCATTAAGTTTTATGTTTAAAATCCTCATGCTGAAGCTAAAAGTTTCTTTAACCACTTCTATGAAAAAAGGGCCTCAGTCATGAAGGGGTTAAAGTTAGAGATAGGCCCTGAAAAACATCAAACTTTTTAGGGTGTATCTCCTTAGTTGAGCTCCTCTACCACTAGACACTCGCAGACTACCAGATAGTCTGCGAGTGTCAAGGAGTATTACAGTGCAACAAAGTATTGTTACATTGTATTTACTATTTCCTTCTTAAAAAGAGAACAAGATACTGAGCTTTGGGTGACGGGAGGACGCTAGTTTGTGTTCTCCCGTTACCCTTAGGAGAACTTTGTGGAAAAGCCCTGACCCCACAGTTATCTTTTAAGTGGATAAAAAATGTGACCTTTGATCTGCATGACATTAGTTTAAAAAACCTTACAAAAAACCTTCCCTCCTCCCCTAAGCTATTTTTCTGATGATTTGTTTTATTTTATATAAGCTGCAAGAGATGGAGCTGCTCAAAAGCATGATGACTAGGTATTTGGGCAAACATGTAAAGAAATACTTTGATTGACAGTGTATATTTGTTCGATCGTGTAATACTACTATAAGCTGGCTTGGAATCTTTGATAAAGATGCCTAACTGGTCTTACCCATGTAAAAGAAAAAAAATTGCTTTGTGAAATTGTCCCCAGTGTGCCTTAGAAACTTTCCATTTTGCAGTATTGTACTGCCGAGGTAGTTTTGCAGCATCACTCATACTTAGATACTGCTTTACTAAACTTCTTGGACATTAATACAACTGCCATACATTTTCCTAGAAGTTGCAACAATGACAGGTTAAGGACCATATTTACTCAGTGACGTAAACCCAATCAATAAAATTCCCAAAATGTCGAATTCTAAAAAAAAAAAAGTTTTTTTAAAAATATCATGGTCCAGCCATGAAAGTCTTTGTTCGCATATTCTGCTATATTGTGACAACACAAGAAATGTCATGCAGAAATCACTGGAGCGAATGTAGACAGGAAGTGACTGCATAGGGGGCTACAGGCGATCAGCAGCACTGAGATGCAACAAAGAAAAAAGTGAAAACAAGTATTACATTTTTTTTAAAAACTGGCAAAACTGATTCACAATGCTTTAGCAAACCAATTGCCACTCAGTCAGGGTTCATAGCTACAGTTCAGTTTAAGTGAAATACTTCTCAAAGTGGTAACTTCCATAGCTCAATATCCCTGCTCCTTCACAGCAGCACCAGAGAGAATGGCAGTTGCACGCCGGTGTTCTATCAAAGTTTGTGACTGCATTAGAATGACCAGTGACATGGTCACACATTTTAACATAATCCCGCCCAGTTTTTCAGCAGTAGAATGTGTGACCGGTCACACATTTTAACGTAATCCTGCGGTGGAATATGACACTGGCAAAATAAATTTTCTCAGATGTTCCAGGGCAGATCGGCATCGCAGATGGTCTGTGCAGGAGAGCCGATCTGCCCTGAAACAGCAGAAATGTCACTTCTATCCGACTTTGTGAGTGCTCTCTCACATTCCACAAAGTCAGATAGAAGTGACATTTCAGAACCGATCAGCTGTTCCAGGCAAGATCGGTTCTTCTGCACATACCATCTGCGATGCCGATCTGCCCTGGAACAGCTGAGAAAGCGTTGGAATTCTTCACCTTTAGCGGCATCACATTTAGCGATAAACTGTTTAAAATTAACTCAGTTACAAAAACTAGAGGCCACCACCTAAAATTGGTGGAAAAAAAATTCCAGCACAAGGGGCGAAGGGGGTTCTTCACAGTAAGATCAGTTAGGGTCTGGAACTCACTGCCACAGGCGGTGATTTCAGCAAATAATGTGGAATTGTTCAAGAAACTTTTGGACGATTTCTTAAGGGACCGTAATATACAGGGGTACAGGTAATATACAGGGGTACAGGTACTCCTAGAATGAGATCCTAATAGGTTGGACTTGATGGACTAATGTCTTTATTCAACCTCAAATACTATGTAACTATATTCCACCGCCGAAAAAGTGGCCATGAGTATGTTATAATGTGTGACCATGTGACCGGTCACACATTCCAACCCAGTCATAATCTTTTATAGAACACTGGCCGAGCCATTCATGCTCCGGCATCAGCGGGTACTCACAGAAAAAAAGTCCCATTATTGCTCGAAACATTTTAGATTGAAAAGCATCCACGTGGGACAATGTGTACCTGTGTGCTACAACTAACTTTTCAGCGAAGTTTGTGGTGGGCGACCGGGCTTTTTTTCTGCAAGTAGCTTCTCAATAGTGCTGTAACTCTTTATGTTAACTTCCTAAAAACATATTTCTTTCAAATGTACTCTACAAATGTGTATTAAAGCTTTTAAAATCAAAATAAAACAAAGCTAACAGTGAGAGATTCAAGCATTTGTATCATACTTTAGGTTTTCTATAAAGTTAAAATTTGTGCTAATGAATAGAAACTCACTAAAATGATATTGCAGTGACAGTAAATTTCCATTTCTCTGCTCAGAACAAAAGGATATTCTAAAAAAATAAATTAAAACACAACAAATTTATTACAAAAAATATGTACCAAAAAATGTTTTTTTGGTCAATCAGTTACAAATGTCCAGAGTAAACCACTTTAATAAAGAAAAGGGTTCAGTTCAGTGACATATTCTCCAGCCTCAGTATTTCTGCAACCATATCAGCCCATAGGTGGTACCCTCCATTCAATGGGTGCCCAATGGCGCGCACAGCCTATTTGGCAGGTGGATGTCATGGACCTTCAAGAGTCATTAGGAAGACCAAACAACTTTACAGTGCCAGCTTCACGACTACTGTCATACTTGCCATCCTTGTCATCACAAGCAAAAGCCAGAACATATCTCTTAGGATGCCAGGCCACAGTGAAAGTGGGGGATTCACATTGAACTTCGCACAGCTTTTCACCTGCAAATATGTTCAAACATTAGAAGAATAAATGATCAGCACAAACAACTCTATTTTCTTTTATGTTATTAATCTGTTATAGATTAAAAGGCAACTACAACCAAATAGCTATAGCATAGTATAAGGAGTAACATTCTTTAGGAGACTGAAGTTCCAAGCCTGCACTCCTGACTGCTACTTGGAGAGCTACTGAAAGATTGTCATCACTTTGCCCAACCACAGCAAAGTGACAGTGTCTGCCAATAGCCCACCCCTGCCAGGGATTTTAAACGTTTGGTGTTGGGAGCTTTTACAGCGTCATAATGTGACAAGTAACACTAAATAAAACAAACCTTATGGAATAGGGATTACAGTTAATGTATAGCCAGAATTTTTTGTTTTAGATTTGGATAAAGTAGGGAAGGGTTAATACTGCAATAGGTAAAAATGAGTACTCTGAATGTGATCCGACCTGTCCATCCAATACTTTTATTTGTAAGAAGGCATAAAAGCAGCAAACAAATGCTTACATGTTTCAGCCCTAAACTGGGCCTTAGTCGTAGCTACTACTATGACTAAGGCCCAGTTTTGGGCTGAAACATGTAAGCATTTGTTTACTGCTTTTATGCCTTCTTACAAATAAAAAGTATTGGATGGACGGATCCCCTTACGAGTGCCAGTTTTTATCTATTGCTTAGTGAAGGCTCTGGCGGAAGCTTTACCATGCACAGAGGTTGCAGCAGCAGGATTGGAGACAAGAGGGTAGAGCTGCTCTATGTTTCAAAATTGCTAAAGGGTTAACACTGCCTAATTTATATCACAGCCTGGGTCCCATTGGGATGTTTTTCCTTTACTTCCTTCCTAGATACATCAAAAACGAGCACCAATTATAACATCTCCTTTTTCTTATTTAAATGATTAGTAACCGATTTTGCAACTTAAAAACACATTTAGACATTAACTCCAGCTATAAATATTTATGTATATGTACAGCTTGGCCTAATGTAAGTTTGCATATTTCATACCTGGTAGGGCCACGAGGGTCCTGTAAAAAACTGTAGTAGCCATCGCTTAGTACTCTGAATGTGATCCGACCTGTCCATCCAATACTTTTATTTGTAAGAAGGCATAAAAGCAGCAAACAAATGCTTACATGTTTCAGCCCTAAACTGGGCCTTAGTCGTAGCTACTACTATGACTAAGGCCCAGTTTTGGGCTGAAACATGTAAGCATTTGTTTACTGCTTTTATGCCTTCTTACAAATAAAAAGTATTGGATGGACGGATCCCCTTACGAGTGCCAGTTTTTATCTATTGCTTAGTGAAGGCTCTGGCGGAAGCTTTACCATGCACAGAGGTTGCAGCAGCAGGATTGGAGACAAGAGGGTAGAGCTTCTCTATGTTTCAAAATTGCTAAAGGGTTAACACTGCCTAATTTATATCACAGCCTGGGTCCCATTGGGATGTTTTTCCTTTACTTCCTTCCTAGATACATCAAAAACGAGCACCAATTATAACATCTCCTTTTTCTTATTTAAATGATTAGTAACCGATTGTGTTTTTGCAACTTAAAACACATTTAGACATTAACTCCAGCTATAAATATTTATGTATATGTACAGCTTGGCCTAATGTAAGTTTGCATATTTCATACCTGGTAGGGCCACGAGGGTCCTGTAAAAAACTGTAGTAGCCATCGCTACTATCGTGCTTTATAGCGACCTTCCAAGTCCTATACCGCCGCTGTACTGAGAAACTTCCCCTGGCACAGCAGCTATTCAGCGAACACCTAATATTTTTATCAATGAATTCTACGCGTTCTCTGCTTGGACGAGGGGTGAAACACCTATCCCCCTAGGCATTCTCCGATTATGCAACACAAAGGGCGAGACCCCAACCTGCCCACCACAAGACCAGATAAATGCTCATGTACAAAATCCTAACCCGCCCCAGATTAATAACTTACAGCATTTTTTTATTATAATGAATCTAAGGATATCCTTATCCTCAGTTTACGTATGTACACAAATTATTTAACAGCATGCAGCCCCCGAAGACCAGAAACTCTTTGGGCTCATATTTAGTAAAGACTGTACAATCCCTTTAAGGTACAAGCCCATATTACTAATAAAAACACAGTGGTTTATTCCAAACCACTAGCCCTAAGACCTATGTCTCTTCTTCCTTGCAAAGTAGATCAGAATGGATCAGACCAGCTTCATATTGGACAGGGATGGCAGAGACAATATGCCTTGAGTGCCATATCTATTTTACACCATGCACACCCTCAGCCCACCTTTCTGTGCCGACACAAAGGGGTCTATTCACGAAGCTGCCGAAGGATCTGGCCGTAGCTTCGGCCGATCCTTCGTCTAGCTTCGGCCCCAGGACCCCTTCGGTTCAGTAGAACTGAAGGGGTGCTGTACGGGCTATTCACAATAGCCCGTACAGCTCCCGAACATGGCCGAGCTGAGCCGTGCTGAAAGCCGAAGCTGGCCGAGCGGCCGGCCGACAGCCTGCTTCTGACAGCTGGGCGGAGCCAGCCGTGATCTTACTGCTGTCTCCGGCCACTTGCAGTGAGATCAGCGTCCCTGGTTACCTGCAAACCAGGGACACTGATCTCCAAACAGCTAACTCTCCCTGGCGCCCTGGGAGTCTCCTGCTCCCGGCCGCCAAGGAGAGAAAACACTGCGGTGTCTTTTTTTACTTTATTCTGACACGATCGATGTCAGAATAGAAAAAAAAAGAAACATTTTCCCATTGAAAAGCATTGGGACATTACTATTGGCTATTTCAATTTGCAATAGTAAACTAGCATTGTAACCGCCCTCTGCTGCAGTTCCCCATCAGGTCCATCAGCAGAGGGCGGGTACAATGCTAGTTTACTATTGGCTATTGCAAATTGAAATAGCCAATAGTAATGTCCCAATGCTTTTCAATGGGAAAATGTCTTTTTTTTTCTATTCTGACATGGCTCCATGTTAGAATAAAGTAAAAAAAGACACATCAGTGCTTCTCTCCTGGGCGGCCGGGAGAGGGAGGCTGCCAGAGTGCCCGGGAGAGGTTTTTTTGTGCTTTTTTTTTTTGACAGCAGCAGAGCCGCCGGACAATAGGAAACTATTGGGCGGAGCTAGCTGTCACTGCTAGCTCCGCACAACCGTTTTCTATTTACTTTTTTAAAACTTTTTTCACTCTGTTTCTGTTCTGCTCGGGACCTCTGAGGGACCAAATATGCCAAAATATCCCACCGAAGGTCAGCTCCTCTCTAACACGTTAAAAAGCATTTCTTGGTGTGCAGCTGGACTTCTTTTGTTCAGACTGTATTTTGTGAGAGCGTCACCAATGATGGTGGTTATTGCTGCATTCACTGTCACCAATGCTGGGGGGTTATTACTTCGCTCAATATCACCAATAATGGCAGTTATTACTGCATTCACCATCACCAATGCCGGGGGTTATTGCTTCAGTCACTGTCACCAATGTTGGGGCAATGGCTGCACTGGCTGTCGCCAATCCAAGGTGTTATTGCAGCACTCGCTGTCACCAATGCTGGGGGTTATAACTGTGCTCACGGTCACCAATGCTGGGGGTTATTATTGCCCTTACTGTCCCCAATGCTGGGTGTTGTTACTGCACTCACTGTGACCAATGCTGTGTAATATTACTGCGCTCACTGTCACCAATGATTGGGGTTATTACTGTGATCACAGTTACCAATGCTGGGGGGTTATGACAGCGGTTACTGGCACCAATTCTGGAAATCATTACAGAGGCCACTGGCACCAATGCTGGGGATCATAGATCTGTAACACAAGTCAATAAGGATGTCCCTGTTTGAGATCAGGACTTAAATCTATGTATCAATAGGTTTTCATAGGTCTTACAAAATATTGGACTTCTAAAATATTAACCCCAAATATAAACTTGTCAATTTTTTGGCAGAAAATTTTGAAAACCATCTTTACAATACCTGTTTCAACATGAGCAATGTCAATGAAATGATCCTCAGAAGCAGACGCCAACATTTTTCCATCAAAGCTGAAACTCAGTGTTCTCACAGGCCAATCCAAACTGCAAAACAGGGGAATGGTAGTTAATAACATGTGGCACAGTTCCATAAGAAAAAAAAAGAATCTTGCAGTTACAGGTTTCAGAATTAACTAGATAATAGGTAAAGCAATACATTTCTAAACATCAATATTTGCATAGGCTATGGCACATTCTACCTCATAGGACAAGACTTGGGCTTGGGGATATGTTGCAACCACTGAGCACTGCATTATGGGATGGGAGGGGGCACAGCTACTCTTCTGCTAACCTGCAATGTTTCACAGTGCTAAGGAGGCACATTAAAAGGGGTCTGCAGTGCAGAGACTCTGTTGCATTCTCTAACATGTGTCAGGAATGAGTTGGAGGTGTTGTGGTGTCTTGCGGCTTGGTCCCCCCGCCCTGCATTTGTAATGTTATATGGGCTAGGAGCTGGACGTCCTTGGGCTAGCGGGGAACGGGGTATCTACCTTTGCTTTCACTGTTTGTCATTGTACTTCCTTCTGTCTTTAATTTTCATGGTATGTGTTTTGTCTGTCTTTGTGTGTCCTTCAGAGGTGGACCTGTTTGGTAATGGCCTTTCATGTCAATAGGTCATGTCATGCGGTTTACCCTGTTATGCTGTTCCTTTTTGGTTTTACATTCATAAAATGCCATAAGGGTAGGGGCGAGATCATACAACCAGACCTGATGTGGATATTGGTTTATTTTTATCGCATGCTGCCGAATCTGCTACTTTTGTGAAATGGGAGGCCATGTGGCCTCTATGTTCTTGCTCTATGTACCCCACCCCTTTGTTTATAAATAAAGTATTTATTTATTTTTTAAATAAAAAAAGGGGGTCTGCAGTGAACTGAAGGGGTCTGCAGATATTGTCTCTTCATTTATGGCACATACTACTTCAATGTTAGCTTTTTGTTTGAGAAACAAATACAGGGGCTGACACAGCTGGCTGCTGTCTAAAAAAACTAGTTGCTTGGCTTTTGTGTTTTAAGGTGGAACAGGAACAAACATGCAAATTAAAGTCAGTGACATCAAAATGTCTGACCTGTACACTTATGCATACATAAGGTCCGTGCACGCCTCAGAAAGTACTAAAGCATTTGGATTATCATGCCAGACAGCCATCTAACATTTCCAGAAGAGTTCAGCAAGCAAAGCCTCTGAAAAATTCTCAGTACAAGTTTCACATGACAGAAGTTCACATTTAAAATATGAATGTTTTTGAAAATATTTATGGATTAAAAAAAAAAAAAATGTGTTATATCGCTGTTTCCTGAGCGTTAATACATTCTTTATGCATCCAAGTAAAAAATTCAAAGTATTCAATTAGGAGAGTGAATGTTTCCTGGTCACCATAGTACCAGTGCTCAGAGTCATACCGTGAAAAGCAGCGTACACATACAAGCTCTTCTATATCCCATAAACTAACGAGGGCATCAGCACTGCCTGTGGCAAAGTATTTCCCCGTAGGATCAAACTTTATGCAGATGCAATTGGATGGGTGAGCGTTGATCGACTGAATTGGCTTTAGCTCTGGGTAGCTTAAAAAACAAAACAAAAGATTAATATTAGCATGTCAAAGTGAATCAAATAAACAAATTACAAGAAAAGTGAGGATTTGTTATGTTATAGGGAAAACGTGGAAACGTTAATTGTGCCTAAGCTCTACCCTGAAAATGTACCTTTTACCTGGAATTCCTCCTGAAACATTGCAATTCCTGGTATAGGAGTGTGTTTATGCACTCCTTTGCCTACAGCCTCATAGATGTATATCTGCAGTGTGAGATCTGACTGCTGGTCTTAGGAGATTTGCAGTGAAAGGTGTTGATGTCACTACTGTGCTGCTCACTGTTCTCCTTGCTGGAGGATCTGATATTACCAAGATGGCTACCTCTACAGAGAGATATAGTGCAGAACTAAGTCAGTAACTAGGAAAAGATCAGCTGCAGGGAGACCACAGGCTGGTGACTAGTCATTTGTGGTAGGTCACTTACCTCAGAATGTTGATGCAGCCATTTCCATTAGTGAGGAAAAACATATTGTTATCATTGTTCCAAGAGATTTCATTAACCTCAAATTTGAACTGCTCCTCTGCTCTGGGGCGGTACGTTTTTATATCTATGAAAGTGACAACATCATCCTTATTGCCTACTGCAATGGTCTGACCATCTGGGCTCCAGCAGATATTTATGTTTTCACCTATAAGCAAGCATACAAATAGAGATAACACCGTGATCACTGTAGTATGGTACACACATTTATAGAAGCAGCCCTTCTAGTAATTTCAAAAGATTGAAACATTAGTGTACTTTGATTCTCTACATAGCACAAGTAAAGTCAACATTTTACTTTAAGTCTGAGTGTTCCCCTTAAGACAGGCATGCTAAAAGTGTCTGCCTTAAAATGCTGAGCAACATATTGAAGTGGGCTCCCTCTAGATAACTGGCTGGTAGCTCAGTTTCACGTCTCTTTCTTTGCTACATCACAGATATACAAAGCCCACCCTTACTTATAATGGCATTTTGCAAGAGAGGGCGAAATAGCACCAAGGAAATAGCGATATAACCCACTCCAGCATGCCTGTTCTGTCTCAACCAACGATTTATGTATTTGAACATACTTGCTAAGACTATAGATTTTATATTTTTTTGTACAGTTTTGAGTAAAAGGGACACCTCAGGTGACTCTTAAGTACTTTCAGCATACAGATAGAATGACAACCTACTGAGCTGATGGTGTGTTCAGGCAGCATTCAACTCACCAAGACTTGCAGGAATATTCACAAAAGGGTGAAGAGTTTGGAGAAGGCAGGAGAAGTGAACAATCCAGCACAACATAGCTGAACTGGAAAGTGAGCTGAATTGGAGAATTTATCTAAATCAGCTATGTTGTCCTAGATTGATCACTTTTCCTGCCTTCTCCAAACTCTTCACCCTTTTGTGAATAACCCTGTTAGAGTAGAATCCAGTGTAGTTTAGGCATAACAATACAAAGGATGGGATCTCTTGTCTGTCTTAGAGGTGGAAATACATTTCTGTCTGGAAGCCTTGTAACACCATGTATAGAACCCTCTTAACACAGTAAGGGAAAAGGCAAAAAGAAATTGGTGAGGAGAGATTGGGAGTGTCTACTAATGTACCTGTAAAAATTAGAAATAATGCTAATCTACCACTAGTTTTCAGGAATATACCACAACACAATAATATGCAATGAATACATAGCAGTGTAATAATAACAAAACATAATAGTGGCTGTGGCAGCACAACGCCAGTAACAATTCCAAGATAAAAAACAGTTGCTTTTAAGTATAGACACTGGGACCAGCAAAGCTAAAATTTGTCTTTAGGCCACTCTAAAGACCAACTCCAGCCATGTTTTCCGATTTTCAATAAAGTAGGAGTACAGTTATAACCCCCTTCACCTTTTTAGTGCTGCGTCCCTACTGCAAAGGTTGTCTCCATGTCAGGAGGTGGAGTTTGGGCTTTAAAGAGTTTCACCATTGGACTACTAATAAGCATTACAACACTGGTAATGCACATCTTGAGCTTCCTGTCACCGTTAATCCATATCAGGCCCTCATCTTCACCCCCTCACTTTGGAAGAACACAAGTTGTGGTTTTAGAATATTTTATTATAAATTAATCTTGGAGGTGACCCAAGACGATACAGAGCTACTATGGTATTGGGAAACAGTGCACCTAAAATGCCATAAGTGTCATAGCTTGTGATCTGGAGAACCAAATTTCCACATGCTCACAAACAAATACAGCTTTGGTTGGTTGATCACAGACCATCACAGCACCATATGATCATTTAAGAGCACAATAAAATCAATGACGGTACCAACATTTGTCTAAATTGATTCAATCAATAGAGACAATATGAATGGTTTTGCCCTATGCTGAGAGTACTTAAGAGTCATCTGTTGTGTCCCCTTTACTCACAACTCTGCAAAAGATTTTTAAAAAATCTATAACATATTACCAATATAAAAAAAGAAATGTTTGCATACAAGCAGGGTTCACAAAGATGTCTGTGTGTGTAGCATTTTTAAATGTTTGGAATGTTTTCTTTGCTCATACAAATTTCGCAGACAGCTAAAAACCACGATATTGTGGTTACTCACCTTTTGTTGTAACAGTCGTGACACATCTTTCAGATCTAACATCCCATATGCGGATCGTCTTATCTCCTGAAGCAGTGACAAAGAGATCTGGGTTTGAGGGGTGCCAGCACAGCTGGTCCACACTGTCTCCATGGCCTCGAAAATTAATTTCTTTTACCTACAAAATAAAATGAAGGTCAGCCTTATAATAACATTATATAAATGCTTATTCTGCCTGGGTGATTGGGTAGCAACTTGGCCTACAGTACTAGGTTCCTGGGTTTAATTGCCACCAGGTAATAGAAAGAATCTACATGGGAAAATTTGCATTTATTAGATGGGATTCTCAGCGGGTTTTCAAGCCTGCTCGGGAGGACAAAAGACGTGCGACCTTACAGTAGAAACGGTTGCACGCCTTCCATACACCTGTCGATTATCGTACGATCGCGGGATCACCCACGATTATCGTACAATAAATCGGCAGGTGTATGGACATAAGTCACCGCTCCCGACAGGGATTCCCCCCTCCGCGCTCTCTATTCCTCCAGTGCTCACTGGCGGGACAGACAGGGAGGGGATGGGTCAATCAGCCAGCAGGGTGGATCCCAACAATACTGTCGGAATCTTTCCTGGTTGCAGCGTATCTCTGCGCTGTCAGCATAAAGCTTTAGTTCTCTTTTAACTGTTATACAAACAAGGAATTAGGCATTGGGGAAACTTTAATATGTGGTGCAGCAATCAGACAGGAAATCCATTACAGCCCATCCCTTTTCTCCCAAGTAGGCTCGATCAGAGGTCATCACAGTAAGATTCATTCAAACATTCCCTGATGTGAACATAATTAATGGGATCAAACACATGTTCTCTTATGTCTGTAGGTACCTTTACTTAATGATACCACAGATACACATTGAATGGATGGGGTTCTGCACAGCACTCATAACACAGCTGGCAATGAAAAGCCCTATCACGTGACATGTAGGAAAGCTGCGAGGTGGGCACCGTACAATGTGTACCCGGGTCCTGCCATCTCACCAGTCGATCTTTCTCCAGAACAAAAACGCTGGCCGTCTTGTCGAACGAACCGGAAGCGAGGCGGCGTCCATCACAGCTCCAGGCCACCGAATGCACCTTGGCGCTGTGGGCCGGGAACTCTCGGGTCTTACAATTTCCACGGAAATGTTCCTGCAGCACCTGGGCAGACATCGCAAGCCGCACAACAGACGTCATAAAGCTGCGACGTCTAGCGGCGCACAGCCATGACAACGCTTCCGGGTTATCAGCCAAGCCTTCCCTGGTTGTTTACAAACATGAATTTCGGTCCGAGTGGCTGCTCTGCTGATCTAAGAGGCGTGTCCCTTGATAATCAATATAATCACTTCTCTCATTTTGTAGTTCACAGTAGAATGTAAAAAAAGAACTCTAGGCATTTAAAGACTTAACCCTTGCAGTGTGGCTTCCCCCGCACTGCAAGGGTTAAGTGCACATTTTAGTCTAGGGTCTAAAATAAAAAAGATATACTCAACTGATACATAGTCCTACATCAGCAACCGCTCAGCTCTTTCCTCTCCGTTCTGTTTGTGGTATGTCCCACTCCCTTGGCATCCTTACTTATAATACAATTTAATGAACTTGTATTACATGTGATGACGTCAGCTGGGCTTAGACCGCTGGAGTCCAAGGGAGGAGTGGCCCTGGGGGCCCTGTCTAGCAGCCAGGTGTGACCGAGGACCGGGTAAGCATATCTTTATAATTTTTTATTCTAGAGCAAAACAGCACTTAACCCTTGCAGTATGGCAGTAGCCCCTCTGCAAGGGTTAATTCTTTAACTGCCCAGATTTTGAATTGCTTTCATAAAATATGATGATAAATTGGGACTATACTTATAACAAAGCTTTCACAGCTGACATATTACATACAGGTGAAACTCGAATAATTAGAATATCGTGCAAAAGTAATTGCAGTAAGTGCTGCAAAAGGGGCCCAAACCAAGTACTGAGTACATATGCATGCTTGTACTTTTCAGAGGTCCGATATTGTTCTACGTACAATCCTTGTTTTATTGATTGCATGTAATAATCTACTTTTTTGAGGTTGTGGATTTGGGGTTCTTGGGGTTTTCATGAGCTGTAAGCCATAATCATCACAATTATGACAAATCGCGGCTTGAATTATCTTGCTTTGCATGTAATGAGTTTATCTCATATATTAGTTTTACCTTTTAAGTTGCATTAGTGAAATAAATGAACTTTGCATGATATTCTAATTATTCGAGTTTCACCTGTATATGTGGGTGTTTAAAGGCTAAAGGTGTGATGGTAGCGGCCAGTCTGAACACACTGTACGTCACCAAAACACGACTTTACACAGTTCCGATCCTATAATGCCGTCACTGTGATATGGCAATACCACTTTCAGCCTCACCATGCACAGAGATTTCCTAGCTTGCAGGACAACAATCTGAGGCTAGCAGACTGAGAGCGATCTTCACAGGCATCCCAACCTGAAAAAAATCATTTCAGGGAGGTGATCTTCTCAATTCAGGGAGGTGCCCTCTCCCTCATCCCCCCCCATCTACGGGGGGTGAGGGGGGATGGGGAAAGGGCACCTCCCTGAAATGATGGCAGATACAGAGGAGCTAATGCTTTCCTTGCTATTTGCTGTTTTTTTTTCCATCTAGTCTCATACCGGCTGCCGTCATAATAAAGATAAAACAAAAAAACATCAGATATGCATGGGAATAAATAGCTAGGCTGCTATTGGCTATTTCAAATTGCAATAGTCAATAGCAGGCTGGCTATTGCACCCACCCACTGCTGCTGTCAATTAGAAGAGGAGGACCTGAAGGAGAACTTTAGATAGCAGCCTAACTATTGCACCATGCTGTATTTTTTTTTTCTTTCTCTGATGGTGGCCCCGCTGTCAAAAAAAAATCAGATAGCAGGGGATCTCGGAAAGGTTTACTCTACTAGATAGAGCAGAGTAAGCCTTTCTGGGATAAAATGTTTCTCTCCCAAGCATCCGGCAGCCGCTATATTATAGAGACTCCCGAAACATCCTGGAGAGTTGGGATGTCTGTCATCACTGGGATTTGGTTAACTCCACAGTTAACCCTACCCTTTACACACCCCAAACAATAGTTGCCACCACGTATTTTAATGGAAACATGCACCATTCTCAGCAAATGCTGTGACAATTCAGAAACTTAAAGTGACATTAAACCCTCAGATTTTTTAACATAAACCAATACTGTAATGTGTACTTTACTGTAATCCATGGTTGTTTCCCTTCTCTTTGCTGCTCTTCCTTTTAAATCCTCATGTCTTCTCATGCTTGTGGAGAACTTCCCTTTTCAGCTCAGGGCCTCTTCCTGTAGTGCTGGCTCAGGTTACAAGCCTATACAAACGTATACACAGACACCGTGTATCCATTCCTGAGACAAGGCAGTCTGCTGCAAAACAGAAGTTCTGCAGAGCATTAAAACAGATACAGATTTAAAAGGAAGAGCAGCAAAGAGAAGGGAAACAGGTATGGATTACAGTAAGGCACACATTACAGTATTGGTTTATGTTAAAAAATCTAAGGGTTTAATGTCACTTTAAACAAAGCCTATGGTACCGCTGTCCTTTCAGACAGGAATATGACAGGTTTTCCAATATGGTAGCACTCTTCACAAAGACATGGATATGTTATGTTCTTATTTAGAGTGTAGTGATAAGCATAGCGATTTTAAAAGATTGTTGTTAATAAAAATCCGGATGGCTCTATCCCAAAGTAAGGCTTGCAAAGGTTGCTTCTTGATAGTAAAGGGGAGCTCTTCTTTGAAAGTACTCACCATGCACAGAGATTTCCTAGCTTGCAGGACAACAATCTGAGGCTAGCAGACTGAGAGCGATCTTCACAGGCATCCCAACCTGAAAAAAATCATTTCAGGGAGGTGATCTTCTCAATTCAGGGAGGTGCCCTCTCCCTCATCCCCCCCCATCTACGGGGGGTGAGGGGGGATGGGGAAAGGGCACCTCCCTGAAATGATGGCAGATACAGAGGAGCTAATGCTTTCCTTGCTATTTGCTGGTTTTTTTTCCATCTAGTCTCATACCGGCTGCCGTCATAATAAAGATAAAACAAAAAAACATCAGATATGCATGGGAATAAATAGCTAGGCTGCTATTGGCTATTTCAAATTGCAATAGTCAATAGCAGGCTGGCTATTGCACCCACCCACTGCTGCTGTCAATTAGAAGAGGAGGACCTGAAGGAGAACTTTAGATAGCAGCCTAACTATTGCACCATGCTGTATTTTTTTTTCTTTCTCTGATGGTGGCCCCGCTGTCAAAAAAAAATCAGATAGCAGGGGATCTCGGAAAGGTTTACTCTACTAGATAGAGCAGAGTAAGCCTTTCTGGGATAAAATGTTTCTCTCCCAAGCATCCGGCAGCCGCTATATTATAGAGACTCCCGAAACATCCTGGAGAGTTGGGATGTCTGTCATCACTGGGATTTGGTTAACTCCACAGTTAACCCTACCCTTTACACACCCCAAACAATAGTTGCCACCACGTATTTTAATGGAAACATGCACCATTCTCAGCAAATGCTGTGACAATTCAGAAACTTAAAGTGACATTAAACCCTCAGATTTTTTAACATAAACCAATACTGTAATGTGTGCCTTACTGTAATCCATGGTTGTTTCCCTTCTCTTTGCTGCTCTTCCTTTTAAATCCTCATGTCTTCTCATGCTTGTGGAGAACTTCCCTTTTCAGCTCAGGGCCTCTTCCTGTAGTGCTGGCTCAGGTTACAAGCCTATACAAACGTATACACAGACACCGTGTATCCATTCCTGAGACAAGGCAGTCTGCTGCAAAACAGAAGTTCTGCAGAGCATTAAAACAGATACAGATTTAAAAGGAAGAGCAGCAAAGAGAAGGGAAACAGGTATGGATTACAGTAAGGCACACATTACAGTATTGGTTTATGTTAAAAAATCTAAGGGTTTAATGTCACTTTAAACAAAGCCTATGGTACCGCTGTCCTTTCAGACAGGAATATGACAGGTTTTCCAATATGGTAGCACTCTTCACAAAGACATGGATATGTTATGTTCTTATTTAGAGTGTAGTGATAAGCATAGCGATTTTAAAAGATTGTTGTTAATAAAAATCCGGATGGCTCTATCCCAAAGTAAGGCTTGCAAAGGTTGCTTCTTGATAGTAAAGGGGAGCTCTTCTTTGAAAGTACAGGAGCCTCTTCTTTTGATGTTACACAAGAGCTTCTTCTTTTAAAGTTACAACAAGACCATTCTAGCTGCCTTCTGCAGCAGCTTTTTGTGGGCCCTCCAGGGGGTGTCACTGAGCTGGCCCCTTGCCCAATGAGGAAGAATCAGGAAGAGTGAGCAGGAGGGCTGGGCGCTTTATGGTCTTCTCTTCTGCCCCTCCCAATCTGTCAATAAACATATTTCAATAGCTTCACATATTGCCCTATGATAAACCATAGATTTTTGTGCGACATGAAATTAGCGTCATTTTAATACTAAACTTGATGTAGCTGTGAATTATATTTGGCTCAGAAGGGTTAATGTGTGTTTTTAGACCTCCGGACCTCCTAAACCAATCAAGTTTAATATATCTGGATTTCATTTGAAAAGGTGTAGCTATATATATGGTTAATTTTAATGTATCATCCCCAGATTCAGAGTTATGAATATTGAGTTAGTTTGGAACATAAGTTTATTAGGCCTAAATGAGATGCCAGGGATTCCTTTGTTATCAGACCAGGTGATCTTTAGGGAATTAACTAAACTGTCCATAGACAATTACTTTGGTGATCTGGCTATTTAATTTTATTTTGAGTAGTTTACAATGCTGTGTCACATTAGGGCTAATTCACACCAGGCATAATGAGAGCTTAAATAAACAACACAGGTCTTAGTGCATTATTGTAAGGGCTATAAAGATCAAAGGGGCCAGATTAGCAGATATCTGGTGCTGGAATTTGAAGATGGCCTATATGAAATTATGGACAGCCTGATGTAATTCGAACTGGAAGTGATGCATTTCAGCAAAATTAGGTAAAGATCGAATTTCCTAATTATTATTGGGGTGCCCAGACCTCATTATCGCCACAAAAGGATTAGTTCACCCTTTAACAAAAAATGGAAAAATGCACTAACTCACAACGCCCTCCCTACTGCCCCCCTAGTGACCGCACTGACCAATGAGACTCTCTTCAGAGCCTTCTTTGTTCCAGGACAGTGTATCAAAAGAAAAAAGAGATTCTCATTGGGTAATGTAGTCACATGACACCCTGTGCATTATGACCTCTTGAGCTAGAGAAGACTAAGCTCGGGGTTTTTTAACCATACCCCTTTAAGTCCCTCCCATTGTTACTGCAAATGGGCCAAACCCACAATTAAATGCAGTGCGCTAAGCTGCATCGTGGTGGTTTTTATATTGGATGTCTGACTCTTGTTCCAAAAGTCTGTGACCAATTTTGTTTGGGGCATGTTATAAACGGGAGGTGTGATTTTGTGGGCTTGGTTTCAAATGGGCATGTGATTTTGTGGGTGTGGTTAAATGTGGGCATGGTCAGCAGGGTATCCCCAAATTTTTTTTTTTTAAAACTGGTATCTATACTCTGCACCCCTATTCTCTCACAACCATTTATGCTTGCATCCTCATTCTCACAATGACATCCACATTCTGCACTATCTCTTCCATCACGGAACCTGGTCCCTGACTCTCACTACTGCTTCCGTGCTTGTTTCCCCACAGCAATGCACCTGCAGAATGCCCTCTCTTACCACTGTGCCTGTGCACACCCCCTTCAAATGTCTGCACCTCCCCAGCTTTCACCCATGTATCTGTACAAACACTCAAACTTTCACCCAATGCCAGCTAACACACATACCCTCTCTGTTCCTAACATTGTACCTTAACACTGCCCCCCTGTCCTCACAATCACCCCAGCACCACACTCTCAACACCACTTGATCAATATAATCCACCTCATCCCCCCACTCTTAACACCTGCATATCCCCCAGTTTCACCACCATGCCTGCACCCCCCTGTTATTACCACTCTGCCTCAACCCTCCCCTGATAAATGCACCTGTGCATGCTTCTCACTGCCCTTACTCCGTGCCCACACAAGCCACCCACACCCTCAACCTTTTCCTGCTCTATCCCACCCCCTCTCTCACCAATGCTCCTTTGCACTCTTCCTTCCACTTTTATCCCATGCCTCTACCACAGTTACCCTATGCCTGCTGGAAATGCACCCGCCCTGCTACACATGTTGGGTATCGCAGCGCATGCCAGAGTGAGAGCAATAATTCTAAGGCCAATAGTTATGCGTATGTCTAAACTCATGACCTGTGGGGGCTTTTAGCTTCGCCTATGGACTTTTTGAGGTACTGAATTTTGTTGCAGTTTTACGAACGCACATCTTTTATATTTAATTTTTAAAAAAATGTGTATTTAATTGTGTTTTGGGGCATTTAAGGGCATTTTTCACTACATTTTGGGGTTTGATAAAGCGTTGCATTAATATCGTGCAACATAAAAAAAATTTAACTGCCGCCTCTTTATTTTACAGGGTCTTGGCTTTCAGAAAATATTCCGAAATATTCCGAAAATATATCTGGGGGGGATTGAAGTAATTTTCAGGCCTAAAATGTGGATTATATCATGGGTACAAAAAACAAAAGACCTTGTCACTAAGGGGTTAATAATGTATAAAATTAATAAATAATAAAATCAAAAACTTGACAAATGTTCAAAATTTGCTTTGAATGTAACATAGGATGTTGAAATGAATGGAGTTTCTGGAATGAAAACCACATTCAATGTTAGAATTTGGTTCCTTCGAGAAAATGTTTCCATCCCGCGTCTTCTTTTTTTTTTTTTTTTTAGCGCTACAGTTTCTCAATTCTCAATATGACCCTTAACTATTAGAAAAAGGTATGTTCTATAAACCAATTTATTTTTAAATTCTATTAATGTAAAGTCGGTTTAAGCCATTGATAAAAACCATAGGAGTTATTAGCAGCCAATGCACTAAACTCCAGAGAGTGAATGAGTAAACACAGCTGTAGAACTACTGCCAAACACTAATCTGGATTAAGGGACGGGGCGCGTTCAGTCTGGAGGGGTGTGGCCAGGGGCTACAACTGCCGCTCCTCCAATCAGACACCTCATGGAGCCCCATATAAAATGGGCGCGCTGGGGAACGGTGGAAAAGTAGCCAGTCCCGTACGCGAGAGGGCGAGGTCAGAAGTGATGGCACCGCCTCGAAGTAGGTAGCAAAGAAGAGCTCCGCGTATTTTCCGTTTTGTTTATTATGGAAGACACCATTATTATATCTGACGACGAGGAGGAAGAGGACGACGAGTCACGGGAGGCACAGTTTTTGACAGAAAGTCGCGACAGTGTGAGTACTGAGGGAAAGCGGTCGCTGGGTGCCATGGTCACGTGATCACCTGCGCTGTCATGCACAGGAGGTTGAGAATCCGGTTGCTGCTCCGATCGTTCTATGTATAGGGGGGATTAGCAGAGTAGGTTTTACGGGGGGCGCTCATAGGATAGGAGCTGGGAAATTGTTAGCAGTACCTGCAGAGATCTGAAGGTACGACAGCAGGTGCTGGATGTGTTGTGTTTACTAACACTGCCTCGTTTTGTATGGTATTCACATCTCCCACTGGGGAGGCTACACATATCGCACTTGGTCCTGCATGGACTGCAGTAGGCGGTGAATGTTGAGAGCCTCCCATCATCGTTTTAAGTAAATCAGTGAATCCTGGTAGCTTTCACTTTCGTTCTTCTGCACACTGTCGTGACCTGTTTGGCTCTTTAGATTACCAGAGTGCCTTCTGCATTCCTCAGGGGTGCCTCCAACTTTGCACACAGCTTCCTACCTTGTCATGGTGCAGCCAAGCTTCTGATGTAAAGGGGTAACACTGATGTGAAAGGGGGTGCTTGATGGGAAATGGGACACTATGAGGTAAAAAGTGGGGGGGTGGGGGCTTTGATGTGGAAGGGAGGATTCTGATGTGACGGAGAAACATCAGTTTGTGTGGGGGTCCCCTCTTAAAATCCATACTAGACCCCTATGTGCTACATGTTGTTTACATTTTAGACTGGGGTTTTGCATACTTTTAATGGGAACTGTGGGGAAAAAGGTTGAGAGAAACATTGCTTTTGATTGCCACAGCGCCTGTCATGTCTGGATGGGGTCATTCACATGTGCGGAGACCTGTGTTTTTCTGTGCTTGATCAGTGCAGGTATCTGCAAGAACACATGGAAAATTATTGTTTTCTATGTTTCCTGTTCACACTAAAACGTGTGTGGTGTGGAAAAAAAATGCAAACACACATGGTATCCCACTGCCCCTGCCAGAGCTGTCTGAATACACAATCCTGAACAAACCCTGAGCAGAAAGGTGCAGAGTGAACGCATGTAAGACCCATGTCAATGCAATTGAAAGAAAAATCAACCCTCAAAGGGAAGTGATGACCCTAACAGGGGAAAACAAATTAAACTCACATAGACTGATTGCAAAGTGCACAGACGCACTGAAAATTGCCTGAAAATGTGCATGTTCATCTGAGTTTTTATGCGTGGTGTGGATGAGTCCTGAATTGCAATGCCCTGTAGCTGCACTATAAAAAGGAATACATTGTTTTTCTTTTTACAAGGAGTTGAATTTGCATTTTAATGTTTAGAAACACAAGGTGCCATAGTCTTGTGACCCATCACTAAGATGATGTGTGTGTGTGTGTATATATATGTATGTGTCTCTCTCCCTCCACCTTTTCAGGTGCATTGTGACAGGTGTGTGTGGGGTATTTTTTTTATTTTTTATTTACATATTCAGAAAAGCACTCCAAGGACTTGGTGAAAGCTGTAAAATGTTTTTTACAACATACAATTCATTGGGGTGTAGCTAATTCTCTAGAGAGCTCAGTAAACATTTTGCACCTGAGACAGGTACAATATTTAGCTCATGGAGGGGGAGGGTAGAGGTGTTAAATGTAGAAAAC
Organism: Nanorana parkeri; assembly: GCF_000935625.1. Classification (NCBI taxonomy): domain Eukaryota; kingdom Metazoa; phylum Chordata; class Amphibia; order Anura; family Dicroglossidae; genus Nanorana; species Nanorana parkeri. The sequence continues at coordinate 2,367,467 of NW_017306355.1, read as the reverse complement.
CCGCCTTTAAATCTATTTTTAAAGTCTAATATGTATACTACTGAGAGAGGGATGGATATATATATATATATGAGTAAGCCTAGTATTCAGACCCCCTTCCCTTTTTTCAATCTTGTTATGTTGCAGCCTGATACAACAGTTTAAAATTTTTTTTCTCATCTGCAATCAGTACCCCATAATGACAAAGTGAAAACAGAATTTTAGAAATGCCTGTGAATTTATTAAAAAGGAAAAACTGAAATATCAGATTGGCATAAGTATTTAGACCCTTTGCAACAACACTGGAAATTTAGCTCTGGTGCCTCCAATTTCTCCAACGTTGCTTGGATGATACCTTAATTGGAGTCTACCTGTGGTAAATTAATTGGACATGATTTGGAAAGGCACACCTCTCTATAGAAGGTCTCAAAGCTGACAATGCATACTGTATCGGAGCAAAAGTCATGAGGTCAAAAGAACTGCCTGCAGAGCTCAGAGACAGGATTATTGCAAGTCACAGGTCTGGGGAAGGCTACAAAAACAATTCTGCTGCGCTGAAGGTTCCCAAGAGCACAGTGGCCTCCAAAATTCCTAATGTGCGGAGATGGGACAAAGTTCCAGAAGGACAACCATCACTTCAGTCCTCCACCGATCTGGCCTTTATGGCAAAGTGGCTAGATGGAAGCACATAAAAGCCCACTTGGAGTTTGTTAAAAAAAAAAAGGAGCCGTAATACCCTCATCATTCCTGACCTCCCACATAACGGTCTTCCCTAAGCCGGACAAAAATGGGGAGATTTGTGCAAACTATAGGCCTATAGCCCTTCTCAACTCTGACTTCAAAATATTTACGAAACTATTAGCGAATCGCTTTGCACAACTACTTCCCACACTCATACATAATGACCAGGTTGGTTTTGTAACAAATCGTCAAGCGGGAGATAATACTCGTAGACTAGTAGATCTAGTGGATATCATAAACAAAGAAAAACGGGAGGCTTTGCTGATAAGTCTAGATGCTGAAAAAGCATTCGATAGACTTAGCTGGCCATTCCTACTTGAAGAACTCGGACTATGAGGAACAAGATTCTCTGGTCTGGCACCAAGATTGAACTGTTGGTCTCCATTCTAAACATTATGTCTGAAGGAAACCAGGCACTGCTCATCACCTGCCCAATACATCCCAGCAGTGAAGCATGGTGATGGCAGCATCATGTTGTGGGGGTGTTTTTCAGCAGCAGGGACTAGAAGACTAGTCAGGGTTAAGGAAAAGCTGAATGGAGCAAAATACAGAGATAACCTCAATGAACACCAAGTGCTGAGTAAAGGGTCTGAATACTTACATGTGATTTTTCAGTTTTAATAAATTCAGCTATTTCTACAATTCTGTTTTCACTTTTTTTAGAAAGATTTAAAGCAGGTTTTCCATGATTAAGCCCCCCCATGAGCTTAATATTGTCCCTGTCTCAGGTGCAAAATGTTTGTTGAGCTCTCTAGGGAATGGGCTACACCCAAATGAATTGTATGTTAAAAACATTGTGCAGCTTTCACCAAGCACTGTATACAGAGGCCTTACTGCCAAGTGTTTGCTGTGTTCGCCTCTATAAAGCCGTACTTCTAAAAGTGTGCATACCTGGCTATGCAGTTATTGTATTCCTTGGTCTAGTGGGAAAACCTCCTATTCCCTACGGCCTGATAATCAGCAGTGTTATGTCTGAACCTGCTCTGGTGTTCCACAATATGTTGGCTCCGGAGCAATTGAAGATATTGATGTTACTGTACAAGTGCAGCTGTCTATTACACAAGGTAAACCTGATCATTCCTTGTGTTAAGCTGGCCATGCACTCGGAAATCATTCATCAGAGCATTCACTCTTGCCATCATTGAGTCAACTAATTTTCTTCTGAAAGCCCTTCAAATTGCACCCAGACCAGGGCTGCAACTATTATTTTCATAATCAGTTGTCCAAATTCCCCCCTCCAGAACGTATACAAAAAAATACCATTTACAGGCAGTCCCCATGTTACATACAAGATGGGGACAGTAGGTTTGTGCCTTACTGTAATCCATGGTTGTTTCCCTTCTCTTTGCTGCTCTTCCTTTTAAAATCTGTATCTGTTCTCATGCTCTGCAGACTGCCTTGTCTCAGGAATGGCTATACGGTGTCTGTGTATTAGTTTCTATAGGCTTGTAACCTGAGCCAGCACTACAGGTTTTTTTTTTAATTTAAATCAATTTTTATTGTTTGAGAAAAATAACAGGTTTCAGCATTTGTAAACATCATATACAATGATATCAAAGCTATACATACAGCCCAATAAACAAAAAGACTTAGGTACATAACAATCTGTGTTGCGTATGTCGCAAGAAATTGACAGTATATATCCAGACCCACAACCTATGTCAATCAGTCGTCTAGTACAAACTGCAAAGAGGTGGTCAAACCACCGTTCAGGCTCTGCCTGAACAGAAGTCTTGTGAAGGAGACTCAGTGGAAAGAGGGGGTGGAGGGGAAGAGCAGAATGGATGACAGGGGTAAGCTGGCATGGTGGGGGATTAAATAATGAGTGAATCCAAATGGAAATTTGGGGGCATATAGGAGACAACCCAGGGCTCCCATATTTTTTTCAAATTTAGGCAATGAATCTGACTGGACAGCTGACATTTTCTCAAGAAACATAACTTGTGAGACCCTTGGTTTAACTGCTGCAAAGGGGACCGAGGCGGTACACCACGAGCGTGCAATCACTCTCCTGGCTTCAGTTAGGATATGAGTGACCAGCTTAAATTGAGTCCACGAGCATGATACCGGTTTCTTCCCGAGTAGCGCCTCAGTCGTATCCTTACGAAAGGAACGACCTGTTACAGTGTAAATCAGCTGATACATCCTAGACCAGAACCGCCGGATCTTGGGGCACTCCCACCATATGTGGATGGCGGTCCCCTCAGTCTGGCGCCCTCTAAAGCAAAGTGGGGACCTGGAGGGAACTGCACGGGCAATACGCAGAGGGACCAAATACCATCTCAGTAGGAGTTTGTAGTTCGCTTCCACTGCCTGTACACTCAAACTTTTTGCGGTCGTGCTCCAGATTTGGGACCATGTATTCTTTCCAATGGGGCCCCCCAATTCCTGTTCCCATTTTGAGGTATAGGGGGGGAAGTTCTCTCTGTAGGGAGTCCAGTCCATCAAGGACGGATATAGATGAGACCTGGGCCCTGGGGGTGGAGCGTCAATAGTTGTTCAAATGGGGTCAGAACCGTCAGGTCTCCGATCGGGCCAGCACACTGCCTCAAAAAATTTGTAATTTGTAGAAATTGAAAAAGATCCCTAGTTGTGAGCTGGTGTTTCCCCCGGATCTCCGAGAATGGTACAATCCCTGCAGCGGTATAAAAATGTCTAGCTAGGGCTCGAGCTGGCCATTTGCAAAAAATTGATGGATGTTTATATCCCGTAGGGAACAGGTACATTTTTTTAAGTAAAACTAGCCAAAACATTTTTTTTCTAGTTTTGGATAGCATAGGGAAGGGTCATGTTTGTTTTGCTGTCAGTAACTGTTCAGAAGATTATAATATAATTTTAAAAAATGTTTTATTTAAAATGACACACCAAAAGTTTTTTCCATTCCACTGCCTGCTGTCAATCAGCAGAGGAGGGGCCTGAAGGAGAAAGTTCTGTATCAGATCCTCCCATGCTGATTGACACCATGTGGTTTGGGGAAGCAGGCATTCTTACCTACAGAATCGAGATCCTGGGCCTGTCAGGTGCCGTTCACCCTTGATTGTTGGCGGACAGCGGTGAGTCGGGGATTTCAGAGCGGGGGAGGAGAAGTGGTGTGTCGTGCGGGACTCGCGGCATGTGTGGAGCCGCAAGCAGGGCAACTAATCGATGATGGAAACCGTTGACAACCTTTTTTCATCATCAATTTTAATCGACTAAACCGATTAGTTGTTGCAGCTCTACTTTCCACTTCCATTAACAGATCAAGCTGTCCAGAAAGAGTAAACCTGGAGGGCTGAGGGAACCAGAAAATTTGTTTTTCATACTTACTACAGTTTTCCTTTTCTGTCTAGCTCCATGTCACAACTCATGGGGCTGATCCTTCCCTCCTCCCATCCAAACAGGTTCATAACTCATAAATTTTGATTGACCCAAGCTGCTGTTCCGTAACTAGCCTACTCCGTAGGTGGGTACTGTGCTGCCATGGAGCTAGACTGGAAAGGAAAATTGCAGTAAGGATGAAAAACTATTTTCCAGTTTTCCTGTCGGCTCCATGTCTGCACACTCAAGGGAAATGCTAGTAATGTGGGAATGCTGAAATCAAACTTTAATTGCACCCACAGCAGAAAAAAATAACGTTGCACCTACTAGACAACAGTGGTTAAAGCGACTGGATCTATATAATGAGACATGAACGTACGGTATGTACAGAAGACCAGGTGGCTGCTTTACAAATAGTCTCCATAGACACCTGACTTGCAGCAGCCTAGGATGTTGTCACTTCTCGTCAAGTGAGCAGACACCCCCTCGGGCACAGTCAAATTTGAGTCTACTTGACTCCTTGGAACCTTTCCTGACTCCTGCGGGGATGACAAAGAGCTGGTCTATTTACCTCAGTTTAGCAGTAGCTGAAAAGTGCTTTTAGTGTCTTACCAATGTCCAAGCGGCTAACCTGCTGGACATCTTCAGACTTGATATGGAAATTAGACATGCTATGCTTAATATGGAAATTAGACATGACTTTAGGGGTGAAGCTGAGCATTGCGACCAGGACAACCCTGTCTGCTAGAATGGTTCTTTAAACCCCATTACTGCCATTTCCTAGACCTTCTGGTGGATGTTATCCCTACTAAAAAGGCTTTCTTCAAAGTAAGGTGCCATAGAGATTTCACCCTTCAACGGCTTCCGAGGCCAAAATATCCAGAACTAAAGTCAGGTCCCGTTTAGTGAACAAGAGCTTTCGAAGTGGTTGCACCCTAAAAACGCCTTTGAAGAATTGGACAACAAAGCTGTTTGAGGCTAGCTGGATACCTGTGTAGGCTGAGATTGCAGACACTTGTCCTTTTGAGTGTACTTAATCTTGGATACATGTCCAATCCTTTCTGGAGAAACTCCAATACATAGGCAATTTGAGGGCTATCGGTGAGAAGCCTTGAGAGGATGCAAACTCATGGAACTTTGACCAAACTCGCTTTTATATGTACGCTGTGTACTGTTTTTCCTGGAGCTCAGCAGGGTGCAAACAGGAACTCGGGAGCCTCTGCCTCCTCCATATCCAGGCCATCAAGCACAGCTTGCAGGATGAACTGGTCCCTGGGTTAGCAGGTTCCGCAAAGGTGGCAGCGGAAAAGGATGTTGTGTAGCTAACTGGTGGAGAAGAGGATACCAAGGTCTCTTGGGCCTTCTCTGCCTGACATCTCCTCAAGAAGCCAAGAAAGAACAGAACTGGCGGGGAAGCATATACTGTTTGAAACTACCATTTAGCGGTGAAATTGACTGGAGGCGTAAATAGATCCATCTCCGCTAGAAACGGCCAAACTGTCAGACTCTGAAAGACTTGTGGTAAGAGGGACCACTTATCCAGTTATACCATCGAAAGATAATCCGCCTGGAAATTGAGGGGACCTGGAACATACAGTGCTGAAAGATGGAGAAGATTGATTTGGGTAGGGCTGCAACAACTAATCAATGAAATGGATTATAATCAATCATGAGACTCATTGGCAATGATTCTCATTATCAATTTAGTTGATTTTCGAGTAGTCTCCGCTGCTCTGCTCCTCCGTTCTCCTCCCAACTAGTGCTGGCTGCAGCGGTGTGTGACCCTTTCAATCCCTGCTGCTCTCCCCGCCTGTATCTGCAGAGCCAGTGGGGGGACACAGACGACTGCAGCCGGCACCAGCATGGAGGAGAAACTGCTCTGACTGCATTCCTCCTCTGCCCCATCCCATTACCCCCCCTGTGCCTCCGCTGGGTGTAGGTGCCTACCCGGCCTGCTATTCGATATTTTAAGATGCAATGGCAGGCTGGCTATTGCACCCAACCCACTGCCTGCTGTCACATCAGCAGAGGAAGACCTGATGGAGGACTTTTTTGTTTGTTTGCCACTTATATCAAGCAGAAAATATACCAGCCATATAATTCCTAAACCAATCCTTTTCCAATACCGATTTTGTTGTTTGACACCATATGGATAAAAACCATGTTTTCAAAAGACTTAACTACTTGATATACACTTATTGGGATTTTTTTTTTTTTCAGAATACATTTTGGCCTAATTTTAGGAAGAAATCTGATTTTATTTGATATTTTGTATAACAAAAAGTTGAAAATATTTTTTCCCACAATTTTTTGGTCTTTTTTTTCCCATCTAAATAAAAACCAGCGGCGATCAAATAGCTCCCAAAAGAAAGCTCTATTTGGGTAAAAAAATTAGGCGCCCGTGGGAAAGTCTTTCATTAGCGCCCCCACAAATCAATCAATCCGATTAGTCGGCTATCAATTTAATTGCCTGTTCGCGGCTCCACACACGAGCCGCGCACGCTGAGGACATGCCTCTGCTCCTCTCCTCCCTGTGAGCTTCCTGACTCGCAGCTGCCCGCCAACAATCAAGGGCCCACGATTCAAAGTAAGTCACTCAGGAACGAGCGCAGGTCCGCATTCAGCCCATGTCCGGGCCGTGGGCCAGAAAGGCACAGGCAAAGGGCCAGATATAGCATGCGGGCCATAAAATGCCCAGGTCTGCCCTATAGGAACACTGGGGGTGATAGATGAGTTTGAATATTTGAGTCCCCAGACAGTCCTCATCGTCCTTATAGTATAATGCACTATTGCTGGCATTTGTTGTATTCCTATATAGCTGCTGGTATTCTCTATTGTGCCGTATAATGATTATACAGCGCACTGCAGAATACCACCAGCTATAGAAGACTACAAATCCCAGCAATAATAAATTATATACAGTGCAATGCAGAATGCCAGCTACAGAGGGATACAAATTCCAGCAATAGTACATTTATAGTATATTGTACTATTTCTGCAATTTGTTGTATGCCTCTGAAGCTGCTGGTATTCTGCATTGTGCCGCTGTATAATGTACTATATTGCACACCACACTTTTTTTTATTCCATCGCTCCAAGCTTGCTTTGAGGGGACAGGTTCTCTTTATGAGCCTGCCCTCCAGTACAGACTGGACTCTGGACTTAGAACGCACTAGACTTTGGCCCGATGCAGGCCTACGCGATCCGGGAATGCGAGTCCTGGGATCGTGCGGTCCTGCACAATGCAGGCCACGATTGCCGTGCGGCCCCATTGATTTCAATGGGGTGACATCCGCTTGGCAATCACGGAAAAAAGGTAAACAAAGCGCGCTGTTTTAGCGCAATCCGCCCGGCGCGACTGGGGTGCAATTAGAAAATAATGGCACACCTATAGCGCGATCGGTGCACATCTAGGCGACTACTGACCGGGCGGAATTGTGCACGATTGACATGCGGTGATGTGTTGTCTAGGTGTGCACAGACCCTTAGGTCTCGTTCACACCTAGGCGTATTGCATATGCGCGTCTGTCGCGCGTTTTTACTGCGATTCGCGGTAAAAAAGTTGCGCGTTTCCGAAAGCTACTTGGCTGTATCCCAATGGAAACGCGTAACAAAACGGCCCAAAGTAGTTCCTGGACCTTTTCAGGCGTGGGCCGTTTTTGTAGCACGTTAGGGCCGGGCGGAAATACGCCAAGGTGGGAACGAGACCATTGAATACAATGGGATTTATATTTTTGAGAGTTTTGTAGAGCATTCGTCGAGCATAGAACGCGCTACAAAACGTTCAGGTGTGAACGAGGGCTTAGGAACACGCTAGACTTGGGACATAGGAAAGCACTAGACTCTGGAACACAGTGGACTTTGGACTAATCACAGATAATACAAACATCCCCCCCTGCTACCTGATTGCCTGCTCTGTCTCTATGCAGCCTTCTGATCTTGGTAGGACACCCTGCCCCATGCAGAGCCCACACTGAGGCTTGTACAAATAATCCATGGCCAGGCAGGCATATGCACGTCTGAAGGGATGCCAGGGATGTCCTGTTTGATAAAATATCTGCATCAGGGAACAGCTCTCCTCCAGCCGTCACCGATGGACATCCCCAGCATCCCTTTAGACAGCCAAGCCCATCTGTGGATGTTCTTCAGACGGCAGCTCGGGAGCACATTTGCCCCCTCTCGCTACACCACTGCCAGGACCCTCTGGTGCCATGGAACCGAGGCAGACAGCAAGGGCGTTTATCTTCATGAGGGAAGTGCACTGATCATGATCCTGTGATAGGAGGGAAAGGAGGAACGGTGGGTTGGGTCAATCTATTGAAATGTATGAGTTCCAATCCTGATTGGATAGCGATTTAACCCAGTGCTGACATGGGGCTGACAGGAAAAACTATAACACAGATGGATGCTTACGCTGCTCGGCTTTTATTCATTTATGTAAAACCTTTTATGGCAAAATAATCTGTTGCTGTAACTGCTTAAAGGAGAACTATGAGGTGAGTGCTTTTCACTCACCTCATAGTTCTAGCCAACCTGTGACAATGAGACTGTCACAGGTCGGCTTAGTAGATCGGGAGGTGGAGCGAACACATACCGGGTTCGCTCACCTCTCGATCCTGTCACGGCTCTCTGCCGTGACGGGGAGGGGCTGGATTCCCCTCTTCCCGCTCCGATCCGCCAGTGCTGACTGGCGGAACGGATGGGGGAGGGGGCGGGTACAGCTGGCTCTGCCTATCTAGGCACTATCTGTCTATCTCACGCAGCTGGGCGGATCCCGTCATCTAAGTCGGGAACCGCTGCGGCGTCTCAGTATACGGCGAGCTGTAGCTCGCGGTATACTGAGCTTAGGGTAACGGGAGGACGCTAGTTTGTGTCCTCCCGTTACCCTAAGGAGAACTATGGGGAAAAACACTGACCCCATAGTTCTCCTTTAAAAAGTGTTGGCTGGTGTTACATTTTAACTTGTTAGTCCATCTAAATCTGCTAGTGTATCTAACACAACCATTTACAGGTTGCTAGACTGCTGTTTAAGGGTGGCTCGGTTGTTCCTTCATGGAGTGGAGCCACCCTAAGACAGGAAGCCATTGCCTGCCTATCAATCAGGCAAGGCTAAGAGGGCATGCCAGCCTGTGATATCACAGGTGGACTACAAACCACAGGGATACTGTGTGTTGGCACAACATTCTTTAGGTTTCATAGTAATGTTGATACCTGATTTAGGCTAATAATCTGTTTCCATGGTTGGTGTGGTTAGAAAAACAAAGGGGTAGATTGCAGAGGACTGGAAAGATCACTAGGTATTTAGTCAGGGTTTTCCAACATGCATTAATAAGTGCAGTCCAGCGCAGACTGCTGTCTCTTCCTGTCCCATGGTGTCTGTCCGACATGCACGCTCCCGACTGCGTGCCTACAGGTTCACAGTCCTCTCCTTCTCACTACCGAAGATCACTACTGCGCATGCGCCTGGCACATCGTCCTGCTTGGCTGCTCAGACAGTAGCAAATGGCGGAGACAGCTACGTTTCTTTTGTTCTGTTTTAAGTAGACCAAATGACATGCAGATGATGGTCTCAGGTAAATATCGGGGGCAACCCATGCTAGTGTTTGTTTGTCTAAAACTGACTATTTAGCTGTACTCTTGATGATCACACCCTAACTCACTGCAGTAACCCAAAACAGCTGTTTAGTGAAAACCTATTTCATAAATATATTATAATCCATCCCTTTTTTCTGATCACCTTCGGCATTGCGTGTACTGCTGCTGCTCCTGCTGTCTTTAAACCCCCCTCCCGTCCATTGGCCGGACGGAAGCCTTATAAGAGTGGGAAGGTGTCCCCCCCACCCCGACACCTCTCTAGAGACGCTTGATCGCTTGTATTAGGCGCCCCCCCTGTTATGTGAATTGGCTATCACATAGGGGTTTTCTTAGCCCCCTATGTGATATCAATAAAAAGTTTTAAAAAAATTAAAGAAGCATCAAAAATAGTCACATAAAATAAATCAAATATCCCCAACATTTTTTTTAAAGTGCCCCCCCCCCCCCCATACACACGCAAACATGCGGCGGGGGCGCCTATGTACAAAAATGTTTCTGCCTATTGTGCCGCACATGTTGCATATCAGCGTGACTGTCTGAGTGGGAGTAATAATTTTAGGGCCATTAATCACTGATAACACCAAATTGATGAGCGGTAAAAGCTTTCAAAGCATCGCTTATGGCCAATTTTAGGTGGTCGTTTTCTGCGATGGCGCGTGCAATTTTAAGGCTTGACATTACCCTAGGGTTCTTTTTTGTTATATAGTAAAAAAAAATAACCCCCCCCCAGTGGTGATTAATTACCACCAAAAGAAAGCTAGATCTGTTCTCAAAAAATGGTATACAATTTCAGTACAGTGTTGCATGGTGGAATAAATGTCAAAGTACCTCAGTGCTGAATACTGAAAAATGGTGTGTGTTTATAAAACGTTTGTTAGTTCTGAATGTAACTTGTCAACAACTATGTATTTAATGTTGACTTTTGCAGACTATTATTGATTTGACAAGCAACCGCTGTGCACTGGGGAATCTGCCAGAGCTAGACAACCGTGTTATTGATCTCACTGCTAATGAGGATGGTCTAGGCTTCAGTCCTGTATCATCGCCCTTCAAGGATGAATTGCCAAACTCTGATAGTAGTGAGGATACTTCCTCTTCGCCATCTAACAGTTCCTCTGGAATGATCTCAGAAGATGAGTGGACCAGCGGGTGCAGCTGGGCACCAGACAGCGACACCACCTCAATAGAAGATGGTGTGCCACAAAGAGATGTTTCTACTTCAAGGAAAGACCAGTGCCTTACAGATGAAGTCACAAGGAAAGAAAGTCTTACAGATGAAAACGCCAGGAAAGACAAGTGCCTTACATATAAATCAAACCTTACAGAACTCTCGGATATGGCTTTACCTTTACAAGGATGGTCTCATTTACCCACCCCTGGTAGTGGTGTCAACAGCTCGCATTATGCAACCACTTTTCCAAATGTTAACTATCAACCTCAGTCTAATGGAGACTCCATATCCTCTCTGCCTACTGCAGAACACTCTTCTACCCAATCATTTAAAATCAACAAGGCGTTGCTTTATAAACTCCGATGTTTCAAGAAACTACCGGTCAGTCACTTCCTCCATGGCCTCGAAAAACCAGGAAAGGTAATCATGGCTTGATGTCATAAGACTTGGGTCGACTGCACAAAGAAAATCTATATATTGTTGCTAGTGTGACCAACAATGGCATCAGATTTTTCAGCATTTTGGAAAATCTGTGGCTAAATGAGTGATTTTCCTTTTTTCCCTCAGAAAAGGGAAAACTCCTTCCATAATCAGATCTAGTACAGGTTATATAATTCTCATGACAGGCTGCTAATTGAATTGGGAAAGTGACCATAATAAGCTTCTGTTGCATTTTTTTAGCCTACAAAATGTTAACAAGGTATAATAGACAAAGTTTCAATCAATGACCTGTAACAATCCTTCTCTACTAGAACAATTGTTTTCAGCACTGATAGATTTCAATAACCATGGCATGGTTTAATGCAAACCCCACGCCCCCCCCACCTTTTTTTTGTTTGTGGTGGCTATATAACACATGACCTCTCTTGCAAAGCACTAACCTCTTGGTCATGAAAATATCTATCCATTTTGTTTGTAGAAGTGCTCCATTTTACATTTTGAGGTAGATGTGCTCTTTAATCTTTTAAAATGTAATAAAACCTAAATTGAGGGAAGTGGTAAAATTGCTGAGCATGACATTTGCCGGCAGTTTGCTGATCCAGTAAAGGACTGAAGTCATGAACAACCAGATAAATTTCAAAAGGTCCTCCCTGTTAGTATAGGTTTTTCCATTTCTTATAATTCTCAACAGTAACCATGTTTAAAGATTTTCTTTTAGACTTGCTGTCATATGTATCTTATTACAGAGCGGACCTGTAAAGCCAATACCTCAGAGTCGTATGAGCATTATGAACAACACAAGGGAAGAAGGCATTCACCAGGGCACACTGCACTTTCTATCTGAATTTGTAAGTGCTGAGCATTACCCACCTAAGGACATCATCATGCATGTTATCCAGTCCATACTGCTGGGTGCAGAGGAACAGGCAATTCAGCATGAGGCTTACATGACCTTAATGAAGGTGCAAAAGTAAGTGAAGCTAAAGCTATTCATCTGTTGCTTTAAAAGCACTAAACCAGTGAAGTTCTTGCTCATTGTCATTTTAGTGCAATACATTTGGTAGTACTTAGAAATTCTAACCTGTCTTTGATGCAAAAATATTGTCCATTAAAAGTCCTGATTGAAGAAAAAAAATAATATTTAATAATAATCATTTATTGTTCTTGTGCCACATTCTTAGTATGAGGTTACAACTGCTCTAATCAAAACTTTCTTTCAGGCTGCATCCAGCTGATGTGAACACAGTGGCCTGGGACTGGAGTCTCCTCTCTGAGGTGATGGAAAGAAAGGTACAAATCCATTTTCTATGATTCAACATACAAACATTTTACATATTACAGATTCATTACAAGAGATCTTAATTACTGTTCCCTCCATAACACCTTATCAGGTTGTCAGATTTCCAAATACCTCACTGCAACACAAGCTGATTAACCGTCTCCCTGTTTTACAACGCATCCCTGGGATCCAGAGTAACTATCTGTTTTAACTAAACTTGTTCTAGCAAAGCAGATCTGGTTTTTAAGTAAAATTATTGTAATTTAATCATGCGTAAAATGCATAATTTTTTTTCATCCATCCATGGGATGAATTAGGACACAATTATGACTAATTGTGGGTTGTGTGTGATTGAATCTTCAGTTGTGCACCACGACACTGAATGATGCAGTGATTGTTCATGTAGGAGTTGCTTTGGAATTTGTCATGCTCCAAGACCAGGAGTTCAGTTGTAAGGTGCCTCCTGACCAATTAAAGTTTACCTATAAACGTGTCCCTTGATGCCTGGTTGTGATGGGATGCCCCACTAACCATAGGGAAGTGGATGAAATTGGGCCAAGCTTTTAATTACCGATGAAGAGCTCTACATATTGGTGTCCTGAATTTTGGGCCTTCTCGGGCACTGGAGGACAAAAATTAACCAACCTGCCTGCAGGCATTTGGAACACATCCACTTTGTGTTAAAATGGCATTTTAGGAGGTTTCAAAAGATTATCGTTAAACTTTTCAAGCCTCCTAGGTACTTTGGTTTCCACCCACACTCCAAAGACCTGCTGGTAGGTTAATTGGCTCCTGTCTAAATTGGCCCTATGCCTATGAGATGGGGACCGTAGATTGTAAGCTCCTTGAGGGCAGGGACTCATGTAAATGTAAAGCACTATATATAGATAGTTCTCAAATCATCTTCCAGGATGGATACCTGAGAGATGATTGGCTCCTCCTTCTACAAGAAACACACTTGAGAACAGTTTAAATATACCCCCCCTCGTCCCTAAATTTTTGATTGTGTTGCCCACCCTCCAGGCTGTCACATTTTTGTTTCTTTCCTGACTGGTGGTACTATGGAGCCACTGGTCCCCCTCTGTGCAACTCTATTAATGGTGTGGTTCCCTGAGGCTTTGCTGTAGGTGCAATGGGTTCCCCGTTCTCATCTCCTCCGCTTGAGTGGATGCCTGCTAGCGCTCTGTTGTGCTGCAGGTTATGGATCGCTGTGGCTGGCTGGAGCGGTAATTGGAGGAAGAAGGTGCTGGGAGATAGAGCCGTGTGTTCCAGTCATCGTCCTGGTGGCGCAGAGTCATTTCTGGCGGTCGGCGTCCCTTCGACTGCACCCTTTGCACGAGGATGCCAATTCCAGCTCTGCACTTAACAGTCGGCTACTATCAATCCAGGACAGTTTGGGGAGAAAAAGCCGCTGCTGCCATCATGTAAGAGGACGCCACGCAGACAGGCGTTGCATCCAGAGGCAAGGTGTTAAGCGGTTACCATGGTCAAGGTGGTTCTGGGCGAACGGCATTCCGCTTTAGGGGGCACTGAAGGGGTTCCTTTTTTTTTTCTTTCACAATCTTTGTTAATTTTATAAAATGCGAACAAAACATGGTGCGCCGTAAAGTCAGCGCACTGATACAGCAGCCATAACCTTCATTAAGTGGGATTACCGAAACAAACCTTTATATATAAACTATATATAGTGTGTAATCCAAAGAGACAAAAATTTAAATTTCTCAGTGTCAACCATAGCATTTCCAGTGTGGTCACATCATGTGACACTCTTCACTTGAATTTACAGCATAGAATAAATAAAGTGTAATCGCCAACCTACCCAGTAGAAATGCAAGTTGGAGATCAGGAGAAGGTGAGAGAAAGAAACGGGAGACTTCACAAAAGATAATCCTTCAGAACGACTGACGCTAAAGTGGCATCAAAATATTGTGGACTCTCATATGTTCTCCAGGGCTCCCAGACTTTCAAACATTTTCCTTTGGGAGTCCGCAAGAAGTGCTGGTAACTTTTCATTATTCATAATGTTTGATTCTATTCACTGCCTGAAAGCTAAAAGGCAGAGACTTCCAAGACTGGATAATAGTCTGTTTAGCAGCCATAAAAACATGAGTAATCAGAGTACGTTGACTCCTTGTCACCCCAGGTACTGTCTTGTGCAATAAAGCCTCACTGGGGTTTTTAATTCAACTATATCCAAGAACAGTATTGATTAGAGCATATACGTGGATCCAAAGTCTTCTGACCTTAGGGCATTCCTACCAGATGCGACACATGGTACGAGGGATAGAACAACTTCTGAAAACGTTCACAGGATAGGACGGGATAATGCTATGTATATAATACCATCAGAAGAGGACATTATAGAATGTTCTTGGCGCAAGAGGCTATGTTGCTTCAAATTGACAACCAATCTTCGTCTGTAAAATCATATCCAAAGTCTTTCAACCATGAGGACTGATCGGAAGCCTTCCTAACAGAAAACTATGCAGATAACGAGGATGGGATCAATGTGATCTAGCCTGGGGCATGTGGATTGCTACAACAGCAACGTTCAAAGAGAGAATATAGGGAGGAGGGTGGGGTTGAAGAAATATGTCTCAATTGGAACTAGCAAAAAGATTCCGATTGGGATGCGATGATCGCAAAGAGGCAAGAGTTCGAATTCCTGAGTCAGATAAGAGTCGATATCATGAAAGCCTGCGTTACTCCACCAAGAAAACTGAATAGGATTGTCCAGCGCAGGGGGAAATAATTGACACCGTGTAAAGGCGAGGAGGGGTAGATGAGGGGGTGTCGGTGTTCCAGAATATTAACAGAGTCCCAAGTCTTCAACGTATACAAGATGATCAGACTTAACCCAGAGGGACGTAAAGTAGGTGGAAGCCAGGGCAGGTTAGACGCTAGAGTAGGAGAATCAATCACATCCAGTGTGACCTACAAAGGGGTTTCATTACAAGCGGACAGAAAAGCAAGTGGGGCTATCTGAGCTGCCTTATAATAATTTGGAAAATGGGGAACTCTCAAACCATCCTGTACTTGTGATCTATAAAGGATATGCTTATTAACCCAAGGGTGGGATTTTCCCTATATGAATCATAGTAGTATATCCGTTTGTAAAATGCGGTAATTGTGGGCTGGTACATGAAAAAAATAGAAGTCTCGGTAGGCAAGTAATTTTGACCATGTATCCTGCCAATCCAGGATATGTTAGGTGTCCATGAATCAAGGAGACTTTTTTTTTTTTGCATAATAGC
Source organism: Nanorana parkeri (assembly GCF_000935625.1). Classification (NCBI taxonomy): domain Eukaryota; kingdom Metazoa; phylum Chordata; class Amphibia; order Anura; family Dicroglossidae; genus Nanorana; species Nanorana parkeri. Next base: position 2,351,710 of record NW_017306355.1, on the reverse strand, counting down.
CCAGGATAGTTAGCCTGGTCTAAGAGTAAAGAGGGCTGAGATGGATTCCCAGGTGGGGAGGCAGGACACCCAAGCAACGGAATAGTTCTGGAGATTAATTGTAGAAGAAGGAGAAAGGGTAACATCCAACGCTTGAGATTTCACAAGGTTGACACGAAGGCCCAAAATTGACTCAAAACAAGTTAGGGAATTGTGTTAAGAGAAAGTAAAATGTCCTCCGCCAACATTGAAGGTTTGTGAGGGTAGCCAGCTAAATCCAATCCTTTTAATATCTGGGTTGGCACGGGTGGATGAGGCCAATGGTTCCAAAGCTAGGACAAAAAGAATGGGCAATAAAGGGCAACTCTGACAAATGCCACATTTAACTGAGAAAGGTGGGGAGCTAAAGCCCTGATTTTTGATAAATCTTTAGGGTTAGAGTATATTGCCTTTTTAAGCCAATCACTAAAGCCCCACTTTTCAAGTACTGCCATGAGGTAGGGCCAGGAGATAGAATCAAAAGCCTTATGCATATCTAGTGAGAGTAGGAATCCTGGTTATGGCCACGTGCTGTATGACAGAGTTTTGCTTGGTGACCAGGAAGGAATCCAACTTGGTCTTTACAGATGAGCTGCCCCAGAAAGGAATTAAGTCTAAGGGGGTGATTTACTAACCTAAACGCACGCACCAGGTGCGTGTGATTTTTACACAGCAAAACTTATTTATCAACCAAAATGTCTCAAAGCATATTTCCACTAATGCCATATATGGAAAAATCATGCACATGATGCATATATAATGCTACTTCACAGTTTAGACAAAAATGGTTAGCTCATGCATTTACATTCCTGCATTCATCAATGCAAGCAACACAATGTAGATCTAATTTACACATCACCTTGCAATTCATGCAGGGCTTTGCACAACACACCTGCTGGGTGTGTACACACTACAAAGGTGTCTAGATTCCACCAATAGATCATGCTGGGAGGGAACACACTACAGAGGTGTATACTTGTTCGTGGCGTGTTTATAAGGTTAGTAAATCAACCCCTAAATGTTAAGATCAATATTGATAAGGGAGATGGAAAATTAGACAAAATCCTTGGGACTTTATCAGGTTTGGGGAGCATTACTACATTTGCCCTAAGCATATCCTGGTCTAGAGTCCATCCATGTTTCAGGGAATTGAATGAAGAGACAGTGTTCAGGGAATGTATAGCCAAGCATACCTCCTCCTCTTCCATGATATCCACATCCAAAAGAGCTTTGTTGCTAGAATCTGAGAGGGAGATCGGATCAAGAACAGTGACTAAGAGAAGGGAACAAGGGAGAGGGCTCTGAGTAAAGTTTGGAAATGTGGTGATGGAACTCCGGGTACGCAAAGAAAGGTGCTGGATCAAAAGAACAAAGTTTCCTTGCCAACATAGTCCCTGGTTTGTTAGCCTTAGCATAGAATTTGTTTCGTCCAACAAAGTACAACCTGCTTGTTCGTTTAATCACAGATCCAAGGCAGTGCGAGCCTTAAGGAGGGCAGCCGAGTTAGATGGATTAGAGGAGGATTTACTCCAGCTGCTCACGTTTTTGGGTGCGTTCCTTGCATCAAGAAGCTACGTTAAGTAACTTGCTTCAAATCGGGTTTTGGAAGCAGCCCATAAAATAACTGGTGACGACACTAAGCCTACTTTTGAGGTAAAAAAATTCCTGAGTGGCAGCCTGGAGTTCAGCAACAATATGATCAAGACAGAAGCAAATCACTAAGCCTGAAGTCTAGGCCCTGACTTGGATAGTAAGGAATTGATTACAATGATATTGGGGGTCATCGGGCAGAACCGATGGTAGCGAGTTGTAAATATATGGTCAATTCATGAATGCAAATTGTGAGGGTGAGAATAAAAAGTATAGTCTTTAACGAGGGGATGAAAGTCCCTCCAGATGTCAACAAGATTGTATTGATTCAGGAGTGATTGGAAAGTTGTCCATTCAGTAATGGGAGAAGATGTAGCCGAAGAGGATTTGTCCAACCTAGAGTTATTCACACTATTGGAATCCCCACAGAGTAATGTAAATCGTTTGGAATGGGAGCAAGGAGGGAGAACAGATGTGAGAAGAGGGGTAGTTACATAAACTTAGGGACATAGTACATGAAAATAGTGAGGTCAGTATTGTGGAGCTTGCCCTGAATGTATCGACCATCTGGATCCAGTATTTGTTTAACCCATTGAAATTGAGTATTCTTATGGAACGCAAGGAGGACACCTCTGCATTTGGTATACGTAGTAGATTGAAATACTTGGAGGTATTTTGGCATCAAAATATTTAGGGGAAGTTCAAGGAAGGGTGCTTGGAATGACTGCGGATGGCGCCGCCAATTGCAGATATCAGAAATGTCCCCAGCACACCGAAATCCTTGAAGGTTCATCAATCGTGGATTTATTGAGAACTCATGTCAGTTACACAAGCACTTTTGGGGCCACGCAGGGTCCCTTCATCAGGCATAGCAATGACACCTGATGCAATAAGACATATTTTTTTTTTTTCCATGAGGGCTTTTAAATGTCTCAACTGGATGCTGCTTTAGCACAAGTTTCTAAAAAAGCATGGGATGCTAATGCAGCCTCTATGGTTCCAGCAGTAGTAGCTACCTGTGTAGCCAGGAATTTAGATCTATGGCTAGAAAGGGTTTCTCTGCAGCTTTCACAAGATGTTACAGCAGAGCAAGTTTTGGAGTCCTTATCAGTAGCTGGTAAAGGCAGTAGCCTATCTGTCTGATGCTCTGGTCAAATCTGTTAGGGCCTGCACTAGGTCAAAAGCTCTTCATAAATCTGCCAGATGTGCCATTTGGTTGAAGTGTTGGTGTGGGTATTTGACCTCAAAATCTAGACTGTGATTTACCTTTTTTGAAGGTGTGTGTGTGTGTCACAGGGGAAAAAAAAAAGCATTGAAACGAGGCCCACACTCCAGGAAGGGGTAGCAGTTTAATAAACAAACCCAGAGGAGGTTTGCTCTAATACACCGGAGCCCTCCAACATGGCATCACAATGTTGCCATAAAAAAGGTGGGGGTAAGACTTTCTTAATGGGAAAGTATTTCAGAAAGTCAATATATTTTGTACCTTTTTGAAAGTGGGTTATCATCTAGTTTCCTGTAGTTACCCCCTATTTTTTTGTGGTGCAAACGGAAGAGTTTTTTTCATTGGTAATTCCAGGCTCTTTCTTTTGGGCTTTCTGCGGCTCAGACTTTCTGGCAGAATCAGTAGCTGCTTCAGGGAGTCTTTCTGATTCCTTATCTGGACGATATCTTGATTTATGCATCTTCAAGCATCCCTTTCAGCCCATTTTCTAGCATTTCAATTAAGTGGTTGATGCTGTAAATGGCTTTCTTGTTAGCCATTACCTCTGCTAGAGTTGGAGCTCTCCAAGCATTGTCCATTAAAGACCCTTACCAAGTCATTCTCCCAGATGGAGTAATCCTCAGGCCATATATATCTATATTTACCTAACTGATCTTCTTACCTTGCCTAGGTCCCGGAAGATTATTCTGCCTTCCTTTTTGTGTCCGTCCACAAAATTCTAGGGAAGAGGCGTTCCATGCTCCAGATGTTAAATGCTGTCTTGGGTATTTAGAGGATACCAGAACTTTTCGAAAATCCGTTTTGTGTTTTTTTTTGTGCCGTTCTGGAAGATAATTGGAGAAATGCTCCATTAGACTTGCCGGTAACTATTTCTATGAATCTTCCAGGACGGCAAGCTTACTTCCCACCCTGAACTGTTCTTGTTTTTTTATTTTGGGTGATGGTTTTCCCCTCGTGCACTGGTGAAGGTAGTCTCCTTTTATCTCAACTGAGGGACGAGGGGGGTGGGAGGTATTTTAAACTGTTTTCAATTTGTGTTTCCTGTAGAAGAGCCAATGTTCTCTCGGGTTGCCATCCTGGAAGATTCCTAGAAATACCGTTACTGGTGAATCTAACGGAGCATATCACGAGATAAATATGCAACGCAATTGAAATCTGCTTTAACCTGGATAGCTGTGTAGCCTGCTTTTAATCTATCCTTTTTTTTTTTTTCCTTCCTTTTTCTTAAAGGAAAACCACACTTACCACCTCTTCTTCCAGTATGTAGTACAGACACTGGATGACGACTTTCAAATCCACCTGCAGCGAAGATGCTTTCAAAAAAGCTTGTGTAAAACAGTGCTATCTTGTGACAAGGCCAATATCAAGTGAGTTTTGTTTCCAATGACGTGTTCTCTAGTCTGCTAAAGACCAATAGAATGAGCAGCAGCCAAGGCCCTAATTATTGGCCAGAAGCTAAGCCAAGTGCATTCTGAACAAACTATCGACTGTTATTCGGAACTAGCACTGCTCTCAAACAAGTCTTCTTGCAGCAGTTCACTTAACTAAACATCTTGTACTGTTATTGGCCCTTTTTTTTTTTTTTTAGATTTCAGTTTTTAAAAGGAAATTGTCGCTAAAAATATGGAGACTATTTGGTGACCTACAATAAAAATGACTAATAGTAGGTGCCTGGCTGTCATGCTAACTCTCTGTACTGTATGCATGGCCAACATTTGTTTTTATTTTTTCCCCGCTAGGGAGATTTCCTTTCATGTCCTGAAGACATAACCATAAATGAGATGAAATATCACTCAAATTAAGGGTATTTTCAGTCTTGAACCATTGTCACTGGGACATTTTGTACTCGTTGGATGATCTACCCTCTTGCTCAGCTAGCAACTCACATTTTGACGTTCTCCCCACTGTCTGCCCCAGAATAAAGGGTCACAAACTCGGGGTGAATCTCCCCAATGGAGAAACACTTTACTAATCTATCCAAAACTAAGACAAGTGTTGCCTTTTACATGCGCTGAAGTCATTGACTTGCCCCCTCATTGCAGTACCCTTTCTTTTGGCATCATAGAACCCACCACTACCCGTTTAGAACTGACACATTTTGCTAGTGAGATATTGAAGTACAGGCCCAGTCATAACATCAAATTGTTCATTACAAAGCTTTCTTCAAAAGAAGGCTGCACTCAGTGGAAACCATCCATGGAGTACCATTATCTATGACATCCCTATAATCTTCTGACAAACCTGCTTTTATAAAAATTACTTTGTTTTCTAGGAAAGTGATCGCCTGGCTTATACATGCTGTGGAAAATGCCTGTGATATTTCAGTTAATAGGGAATTGGATGCACGCTCAGAGTGTGGGCAAAGGTAGGATGTGTTTATATCCTTCTATAAAAGAGAAGGAATGGATATTGTGTGTATCCATCTGTGGTGTGGCTTTTTTTTTTTCCAGGATCTGTAAGGTTGCTCTATAAAATAAATATATACACATGACCCCTGCTGGGTCAGGCTCTCTTTCTGTAAACCATAAAACGGCAGATTTCCAGAAGCCAGGACCGTATTTTCCAACTATGTACACAAACAAATTACTGTTTTAAAAAAAAAACTGGACTAAGTTGCATTAATTGTGTCTACCATACTACACAAACTTTGACCTTTGCTTACTGTCATGGCTTTTGGGATAGTCTTACACAAGGGCTCCCTATTAATTTTAACCAATGTGTTATGCCACCCAAAACCTGAGTAGCAATAGCCAGTAGGGTAATGCATTTCAATTAAAGTAGTTTGTCATAACGATTTGTAAGTAGCTATGCTGTGCATTCTGTATTTATATTAGGACTACATTGGTTGGATTGTTTTTTTTGTTTTTGTACAGGGTTGTGTTTTTATTACAACGCATGCTCTCCATTGCAGTGGAGGTGGACAACCTACCAGTAACAAATTCGAACAGGATAGCAAATCTTCTATTTCCTTATGTGATTGTCTTGAAAACAAAGCAACAGAGGTATATCTTCTTTTTTTTTTTTTTGTGTGTGTGTGACTTTTGTGCTCTCTGTACCCATTGGATAGAGGTATTAAATGCTTCAAAACCTTTTGATGTACATAGTACCATGGTATGATTTCAAGCTTTGCCATACTTCTGTGTTTTTTTTTGTTTTTTTTTTCTCTCTTAAGGGAGCTGTTCTTCAGCAGCACGGAAAGCCACCTTCTACGGGCAAAAGTTTTAGAGCTGATTTTCGTTAATAGCTGTGAACCTGTTCCCCCTCCAGACCTACCTCTTTCTTTACGCAAAATACTGCACTTCATCTGCAAAATCACACTGCTGCTAGAGAATCAGGTAACTGTGAATTTATTGGTTGTACCATCATAAAAGTTCTAATTATGAGGCTTGTAGATGATGTAGAAGAGATTCAATGTCCTTGACCATATCAAACCATCACCAAGCAAATTCTAAACCCCCGATTCTGGATTTGAAAGCATCCAATGTGTTTGGACTTCTGGAATTTGTGACTCTGCACTGTACATTCAGTCTCTTCTGCTTGGAGCTCAATGTCTAGATGGTGCTGTTGACATTAGAGGACTTTGGGAGGATTCTGAACATCGAGACGTCCTCCCTAGTTCTGTCTCATACCTTTTCAAGCAAAAGTGTTACTTCCTCAGAACAAAATATTGAAGTTGCAGGATCAAGTTTGGTTGCTTCAACCCCCTCACCTTTCCTCTGAGAACCTGCATGAGAATACTGGGATCGATGGTGGCAACCTTTTGAAGTGGTATCTTTTTTTACTCTGGTCCATTCCAGCACTTTGCAGAGTAACATTCTTACAGCGTGGGGACAAGTCTCCTCTATTGCTGGACAAGATGTCTCTGTGGTGGTTACCATCCCCTCCATTGACAATGGGGAAAGTAGTTTCTTCCCATAACTTGGAACATTGCCATGACGGACACCAGTCTTGTGGGATGGGGCGGTCTCTTGAATCTGTCTGTGCAGGGTTGTTGGTCTCTGGAGGAATCCAAGCTTCCGATCTGTGTCCTGGACTTGAGGGCGATTCGCCTTCTTTCTTTTACTGGACCTGTCTTCTGTATGGATGTCTGATTCGCATTCATTCAGACAATGCTACGGTAATGGCATACATCAATCGCCAGGGAGACACCAGGAGTGTGTCGTCAGTAACTTAAGTACATTGATCTTGGATTTGGCAGACCGTCAGGTTCCAGTGGTGCACATTCCAGGAGTAGAAAACTGGCAGGTGGACTTGCTCAGACAATGTCTGGATCTGGGTGAATAGTCTCTACAACTTTGTCACCACTGGTTATCGCTGAATGTGGATGTTATGGCTTCTCTTCACAACAAGGTGGACATATTGTGTACAGAGTGAGGGATCCAACAGCTGATGCGGTGGATGGCTTGGTAGCTTCATGGGATCAGTACACATTAATGTATGTCTTCCTCCACTGATGCTATTGCCTTGTCTACTGTGCAGGGTAGAACATGAAGGAGTTCCAGTCATTCTTGTCACTCCAGATTGACCACGCAGGGTGTAGTATACTAATTTGGTCTGTTGGCAGGTGATCCCTGGCTTCTTCCAGATCGGCCAGATCTGTAATTGCAGGGCCCAATCTTCCACCCTGTTTCTAAGTGGAAGATTGATGTTTACATTTTAAAGCAGAGGATATTATTGGCATTTCAAGTGCTGCATTTTTTTCTTAATAATGGATACAAGAAAGGAAACCTTTTTTGTATAATAAAGAAATGACTTGGGTAGTTTCAAAGGGAGGTTTTTCTGGGCCCCGACAACAAACACAGCAACCCGGATCCTACCTTGTGTAGATGCTGAAGAGCAGAAGATGGGTTTTGTTCACAACATATGCAGATGAGCCGGGAAGAAGTCTAATCACTGCTGCACACATAGAGGACTGGGAGAGGAGAGGGTAAACACCGGCGCATGCTTAGAAGGCAGGCACAGAGGATGGGGACATGGCGATAGGGAGAGAGCTGCAAGGATAGAGCTGCTGCCCATCCATATATTTATGGACGCGCAGCATCTCTTAAGTGCCATCAGTCAGTGATGAGAGATCAGTGAAGAGGATCTTGACAGTATTGTCGGGATCTCGCCTCCCTGCAGTGCTTGGCCACGCCCACTATCTGGTGATTTTCTGGAAAATGCAAAGTCCCTGCTTGTTATTAATGTCAGAATTCTCTGCCCACGCCACCTCTCTTTAAAGTGCTGTTCGCAGTTAAAAGACAGTAAAATTCTTTCTCTGCAAATTTTATTACGCTAGTTTGGTAGTGGCAGACTTGCACATTATATTGGAGAGCTGAAGTGTGGTTACCCCAACTGTGGTGAAATTACAAATTCCCATAATGCATCTGCCTCTTGTCTGTCAGACTTCCAAAACAGCTAGATGCTCCTATTGGATATCTAATAAACTTGTCACCCACCTTTCTCCTGCATTCCAGGAGCCAGATGTAGAGTGTCTCTACACCACTCTATAGCATTGAAAAGATAAATGCTCCACTAGAAGTACTGAATGTATCAGTGGGTTCTTGACACAAGTAGAAACGGTTCAGCTTCAGAATCTGTAAAGGTTTACATTTTGTAGTGTGTTTACCACTGCCTACTGAGTACATATACTCTGTACCTTGCCTAGAGTTTACACTGACAATCCAATTTATAGAAAGCACATTGTAAATGTATGCTATTTAACATGAATATTTCCCCTTTTCCAGGTCTATGTAAGCCAGCTATTTATAGCAGTGGGCATCTGTTTGCCTGGTAATGGGCTGACAAGTAGGGATGAACCAACATATTGGCAAAAAATGGGACTTTGGCAAAATGCCTAAAGTACCATCTTGCTGATGAAATTGCGGTGCATCCCTAGTTTTCTCTCCTCCCTATTGTGCGTCCCACACTGCCCCGCTCAGCCACTTGTGAATGCATGCGAAGCAGAGCGGTGGTGTGCTGCCTTCGCCTGTAGCGTCATATAATTTTCTCTCCGGCACGTCCACTTGTGAGCTCGCATAGCTGAGCATGCGGAGAGTAAAAGTTTAAGCAGCCAATCGGTTCACGCGTATAAACCCGCGCGTCACAATGCAAGTCCATCTGGTTGTTATACGCAAGGCGATTGGCTGAAGATGCAGTCATTCATCTGGCTGCACTCGGCTCATATACTGCATGCGAAGCTCCGTGCCCGACTGCTTTGCTCTGCACAGCTTTGCATGCAGTGTGTTACGGGCTTGAAAGATCAGTATGGAGTGGTGTGGGGGAGGAGAAAGCTGTCACAGGAGGCTGAGCTGGTAGGGGAGTCAGCTGTCAAAATAGACCAAGCTCTCCTCCCCGGCTCAGCCTCGTGTGACAACGAGTCAGGATAGAGAGTGGGTACAAGCAGTCAGGGATCAGTGATTGCTGACTGTAAATTGATATGTTTACTGTGTCCACAATTATGAATGAACAGGAAGTGCTCTAAATCACTTCCTGTTCATTCATGATTGTGGAAATGGTAAACATGAATGAACAGGAACACTCAGTATAGAGGCTTCTTGTTCATAACAGGGGCTGCAGAAAAAGATTGAGGACTGTCCATCCTTTTTTTTTATATTTTAACTACCTCCCTGGCCATGAAGGGGGTCTAAACACCTGGTCTTCAAGTGGTTAAAAGGGAAAAGATCAGTGGTCTCTTTAGATCCCTGATATTTCCCCAGAGCCCCTGACCGTAAAGTAAAAAATATTAAATAAAACATATTTTTTAAAAATAAGTTTTAAAAAAAAAAAAGTATTTACTTCTTTTTTTTTTTTTAAATGTTAATTTTTGGTTTCGACTTTTTTTTTTTTTTTAAGTTGAATTCTAGGTCTATACTGTTACTGCTTTTGTATATATTTATTTTTTTCATTTTAATCTCTTTAAACCTTCTTGACTTAATTTTGTCCACTATTGAGACTTGTATAATTTCCATAGGGACCGGAGTGGCAGCGATGGGATGAAATACTACACCACATCTCTCTCCTGTTTCTTAGCCTGCAGAGGATTATCTCAGGTAAATACAACTTGGAATTTCCTTCTTTCTGACATTTTTATTTAAAAAAAATGTTGTGTAAAAAGTTGTAATTGTCATTTTACACTGATGCTAACAAGCGTCTGTAGGTGACCGGTTCTCTTAATGGAGACCAACTCCCCTTCCTTCTAATACAGAAAATCAAAGCACGGCATTGTGTTATGCAAATGTGCAGGATTTCATGTGCAGCCTGGATTGTGATGGCTGAGACAGCAAGCACGGGGAACCCTGAAAACCACGCGGGGGGCGCGAGCAGCCTGCTACAAATGATCTGGGCTGCTCAGATTACTTATACGAAATGGGCAGCGGCTTCCCTGCTCTACATTTAGCACAGCTTGCCTGCTGCAGGGCTAAATGTAGAGCAACACCTGCCCGACACGCAGAACTTCATGTCCCGGGTGTCAGTGTATGGGATTTGAGCATCCCTGAATGTTGGATTAATGCTTGAGGGTCATCTTGCAGCAGGACAAATCTTCCAAGGCTTCAGATGGCATCAGGTTTTTTTCCTGGATATACCATACCCTTTCAGGCCCTGCTGCTTAGAAGCATCCCCACACAATGATACTGTCACCATCATGTTTCTTAGTGGGGATCGTGTATTTGATGTGCAATATTGTGCTTTTACCAAACATGGTATATAGTCTCAAATACAATTCTCAGTTTTGTGGGCTCATCAGGCCATAGCACCTACTTACTTATGATTCAGTCTCAAGTGCTTTCCAGCTAAGTGAAGGCAGGATGTCTTGTGAGTTTTAGAATAAATTGGGTTCCCTTTTTTGCCAATTTCCTAAAAGTTATGACTAGTGAAGCACCTAGGAAATCATGTTTAGGGGTTAATTTACTAAAGACAAATTGGTTGTTCACTTTGCAAGGGAAATTGTACTTTGCTGGGGAGTTTCCCCTTAGGCCCCTTTCCCATGGCCAATCCAATCAGGTCCACCTGTCGGTTTTAAAAGCAGACCCGATCGGATACCCAATGCAAGTCTATGGGTAGCTCTGTGTAAACGGACGCTGATATACCCCTAGACAGACATGGGGTCGGGTAATTGGTCTTTTTCCTTAATTGCAAGACTAAGGGGAAAAAAAAACTGTACATCCTCTCTGTATTGCTGTGATCAGGAGAGGATCCATGCACAGATCCTCTCCTGATCAGCTAGTGTTAAAGGGGCCGAAGTTTAGTAAGTGAGGTGAAGCTCTGCAGACTTCCTTCACCCAATCATGTACAAGGAAAAATCCTTCTCTCGTTCATTCAAGATCCCCACATGGTGTTCTTCAATCTTTCACCTATAGGTTTATATCATTCAAATATGTGAAGCGGTGTTGTCACCCAACACAGTAAACAAATCATGTATGCAAAAACCAAATAACAGCGAACAATTCAAAATAAAAAATAAAATTTTCTCATCCACTGCTTGTCAGGCCTTGTTCACACCAAAAGTGTGCGCGTTCCAGAGCGGTAGCTGGTGGAACGCACCGCGATCGCTAAGAAACTTCCCCCCGCGTTTCGGGGAGGGGGCGTGGCGGTGCATTGAATTCAATGGCAGCGCTTCCCCGCCCCAGAACGCGGGGGGAAGTTTAAGCGATCGCGGTGCGTTCAAGCAGCTACCGCTCTGGAACGCACACGTTTTTGGTGTTAACAAGGCCTCTGTCAAAAGTATTTATCTTTGAAAAAGAGTCTCAAAAGTGACTAGTATAGTCGCAAACGTTCAGTGTGTTAAACACATGATTGAAACAAATAGGTCTATTCACAAAGCAGCCGAGTGAACGACCGACTCCAAGTCTTTCCCAAGCTCCCTGCTGGGAATTTTTTTTTGTTTGTTTTGGGATTGGGGCAGCCTGTGAGTGTTCCTCATGGTGGGGCACATATGATAGTGTGACTTGTTGCGCTCGGTGTTCCCCAGGCAGACAGTGCACCGGCTGCAGCAGGAGGTGGCCTGACCTGGGAGATGGTAACATTTTGTGTATCCTGTAACTGCTAAGTACATTGTCCCTCCACTTGCCTTGGTTGGGGGCTGAAGTGGTCTTGTGTACCCCTCTTTTCCCTGGTTCCCTGTGTAGTGGTTACTGGTTTGTCATACACTGTGTGGGCAGTGTATGAGTGATTTCCCTCCCATTTTCAGGGCTTTGCCCTGCTGTGCTTCTGGCGGCCACGTCTACATGTGGCTGCAGTTTCACTGGGCCGTTCTGGATGTTCCAGCAGCAGTAGCGCCATGTGGCAAAACTCCTTATGTTGGCAGCCACAGTGGAGGTCCCGGCCGCCAAAGCTCTAAATGACACTACAGGGTTTAGGTAGTCCTGGTGGATGGAGCTCCAGGAGTCTAGGGACTGTCAGCCTTCGCAAGCTCTGCTTTCTCCTGAAGCTCTCACATGCGTGTGCCATGCGGTTGGGTTAACTGGCAATTGAGGCTATGGTTCAGGGCATGCTGTAATCGGCCACCGCCATTGGGCTTCTGCCCATGTGTGACATCACTTCCCCCATGTGACCTGTAGCTTCTCAGGGTCCATGCATTCTATGCTGCATCCAGGAGCCCTGCTGACGGGCATATTGTGTGACAGCGAGTCAGGATGGAGAGCGGGTAAAAGCAGTCAGTTATCAGTGATCAGAGTGCTTGAAAATTAATTGAGAATGTAGTATGTTTACTGTGTCTCCAATTACGAATGAACAGGAAGTGCTCTACATCACTTCCTGTTCATTCATGATTGTGGACATAGTAACCTGTGCTATATGCACAGTTTATGAATGGACAGTAGCACTCAGTATAGAGGCTTCCTGTTAACAGGGGCTGCAGAAAGAGATTGAGGGCTTGGTGTCCTGATATTTTCTTTTTGAAACGGAAAAAGATTGGAGTCTGTATTAGCCCCTGATATTTCCCCAGAGTCCCCAACAGTAAAGTTAAAAATAAATATATAGAAAACAAATTGCTAACCTTTTTTTAAATGTTTTTTGTTTGTCCTGGCTGCAGAAAGAGATTGAGGGCTTGGTGTCCTGATATTTTCTTTTTGAAACGGAAAAAGATTGGAGTCTGTATTAGCCCCTGATATTTCCCCAGAGTCCCCAACAGTAAAGTTAAAAATAAATATATAGAAAACAAATTGCTAACCTTTTTTAAAATGTTTTTTGTTTGTCCTTCTGTCAAATTTCCATTTCTGTGCACCTCTAGTGCTGTTGAATTTGTGCCCTCAGACCCTTATTTGCTTCCTAGGTGAGGGTCCATCCTCTATCTCCCTCCCCGGAGGGTTTTTGCTGTAGTCAACAGGCTGCAGGACCTGTGGCATGTTTGGAAGTTTTGCCCCTCTGCTATTTTTCTCCTCTTCTACTTTTTCTCACCCTCTGATATGTTGTCGCCGGTTCTAGGTGAGGTGTGACCATCTTCCAGTCTGTCACTAGGACTTTGAATGTCTTGCGTCTTTGGCGATTGCTACACCTGTGGAGTCAGAACCTACTAATGTACTCTTAGTCTGATTCTTACCTTGGCTATTACACAGTCATTCTCTTTGCACTGTGGGTGGCCCTGCAGCTTCCGCCAGTATCTTTTCCAGTTTGATCTTCTTGTGGGATGTTGCATTCATGTTGATTTTGGGGGTATCTGGCATATGCGAGTCCTTTTTGGTGGGGGTTGGAGCTTTTTCCTTTGACAGACTCCTGCTCCTCCTGCTCCTACTGCTCAGGACCTGTTGCTATGAATTATTCCTGTTGTAGATCTGGGGGAGTTCTGCTGCTGTCCTAGTCCTGTTCTGCCTGCGTGGAGAGGGACCTGTGCTGCCGGATTCTGTTAGTGCAAAACGGGTCCTGGAGTACTACTGTTGACCTGAGGCTTGGCTGCCAGGTTTTCGACTTGTTCGGTTAGGCTATTGGTGGAGACCCGATGGTGGTGCAGGCTGTTGCCTGCTCATTAAATTTTGGCTGCCTGCAATCTTGACCTGCATTATGTGGATTGGGTTTTCTTGAGGAAATCCACAATAGTGTTAGTCTAGTAACCTGAAGAGGGTCTTCTCCCCTTTTGGGAGGTGGAAAGGTTTCCCTTGGTTACTCTGGATCCTTGGTCTAAGAAGTCAAAGCCCAAACGGACCACCAACAGGCTGAGTGTAGCCTAACTGTTTTCTTTCACCCTGTCGACTTCTGCTTTAAGGGGCATTCCCCTTCTCTGGGTCATGGGATAGAACCTCCGTTTGCCTCTGCGGTCTTGGGTGGTGATGCTATAGTTTGGGCGTAGGAGGTGGTTTCCAGGGACTACTAGCTACCTTTCCTTTTTCGGCCCAATCCTTGGCTTAGACCAGTGGTGGCGAACCTTGGCACTCCAGCTGTTTTGGAACTACAAGTCCCATGAGGCATAGCAAGGCTCTGACAGCCACAGACATAACTCCCAGAAGCAGATGCATGTTGGGATTTGTGGGAGGGGGGGTGGTCCCCGTGTTTTAAATGTTCAGACTCCAAGTCCTTATCTGCCCCAGAGCCAAAACACTGCATTAGCAAGGAGACAATGAAGGGAATCTTATTTATCAGCAGGGCCATAGCATCCAATAGAGACTGAACACCAGGCTACTCTTGGGTTCTGCTGCTACCTGTTTTCTGACTCCCCTATATCAAGCTTTAGAGTAAACTTAAATATAACATGATCCTGACAGAGTTTGCACATACTATGCCTGCAGACCACTGAATTACAAAAAAAATACAATTAACATAGTCTAGTGATTTATAAGGCTGCATTTAAGCCTTCACATCGGTGTGACCGGAAATTGTTTTATGATGTAAAAGGGACAAGAGGTTTGTTTTAAATTCTACAATGCCAAGTTAAGTGGTGTACATATCATTGCTTAAGGATAAGCATCTGGTTTTCACCATAACCAATGTGACAGGCTTTCCAAAACTTCATTAAAGGAGAATTAATGAGGTGAGTGCTTTTCACTCACCTCCATAGTTCTAGCCGACCTGTGACAATGTGACTGTCACAGGTCGGCTCAGTAGATCGGGAGGTGAGTGAGCACATACCGGCGTTCGCTCACCTCTCAATCCTGTCACGGCTCTCTGCCGGATTCCCCCCTACCCGCTCCGCCAGCGCTGATGGATGGACGGGGGAGGGGGCGTGTACAGCTGGCTCTGCCTTTAGATAGGCAGAGCCAGCTGTCAGTCAAGCAGCTGGGCGGATCCAGACAATTGTCGGGATCCGCTGCGGCGGCACACTATAACGGGAGCAGCACCTCGCAGTATACTGCGGCGTCTCAGTATACCGCGAGCTACAGCTCGCGGTATACTGAGCCTAGGGTGACGGGAGGACGCTAGTTTGTGTCCTCCCGTTACCCAATGGAGAACTATGGGGAAAAGCCTTAACCCCATAGTTCTCAAGTTACTGTAACAAAGCTGAGCCTAAATTGCAAACGTCTATGGACATCTTTTTGTCATTTTGGATTGTATCTTGCCCAGTTAGGACCTGTGTACATGAGCTTATATTTGTGGCAGAACGGTTCTCTTACTATACAACTCAGTGGGGAATGCAAAAGCTGTTTAGGAGGCCCAAATGCCCCTATGAATTAATGATGACCTCAGACTGATCTCAAGTGCAACACATCCCTACTGCTGCAAGGGTGCTGGTTTTACAACCCCAATTCCAAACGGTGGGACGCCGTGTAAAATCTACATAAAAACAGAATGCAATGATTTGCTAATCCGATTAACACATTTTATTCAGAATAGAAATGACTGTATTTTTCAATCCATAAGACACACTTTCTCTCTCCCCTCGCCCCCAAAAGGTGGGGGAAAAAAACATGTGTGCGTCTTATGGAACGAATCGTTTCAGGTGCTGGGGTGAGTAGTTTCGTTTTTTGTACATTTAGCCCTGCTCTGGACAAGCAGAGCTAAATATATGCAGTGAAATGAGATCACTTGTATCAAATCGTGCGGCGGTGATAGTGTCTGGACCCCCCTGCTGTGGTTTTCAGGGTACCTTCCTCTGGGCAGGGGGGGGTGCCACGGTCACGTGAGTGACCATGGCATAGGAGCTCACGACAAACGGAAGACTGTCCATTTGCTGTCTGCTCTGAGATTGTGGCGATGCGTCTTATGGTCCGGTTTTCCTTTTATAGAGTGCAAAATACGGTATGTCAAATGTTTTAAACTGAAAATATTTAAAAATTTTAAGAAAAAAAAGGTTATTTTGAAATTGATGGCAGCAACATGTCTCAAAAAAAAAAAAGTTGGGATAGTGCCAGGTGTACCATGGTGTAACAGCCCTTCTGCCTTTTAACACTCTGTAAACATATTGCAACATCCAGTTGCTGGAGTTTTGGAAGAGGAATTATAGTGCCAGGTGTACCATGGTGTAACAGCCCTTCTGCCTTTAACACTCTGTAAACATATGGGAACTGAGGAGACCAGTTGCTGGAGTTTTGGAAGAGGAATGTTGTCCCATCCTTGCCAATATAGGATTCTAACTACTCAACACTACTGGGTTGTCTTTGTTGCATTTTTTGTTTTAAGATAGACCAAATATTTTCAATTGGTGAAAGGTCTGGACTGCAGATGGAAGCGTATGCTACTCTAAAACCTGCATATATTTTTCAGCATTGAAGCTGCCCATGCCGCACACACTAATCACCCCCATACCATCAGCGATGTAGGCTTTTGAACTGAGCACCGATAACAAGCCAGAAAGCACAGGCCTGATAGAATAAAGAGATGGTGCTAGTAATGTTGTAGGTCATGTGATTGTGCAAATGTTTATCAAATCAATATTAAACAGATTAAAATACTCAATTTAAATGGATAAAAGCACACTAAAATCAGTGAACAAAAAAAAGAGACCCTTTTTTCTGACTAAATCTAAAAGATAGAACTGTATTGAGTTAGACAATAACAAATATTTGTAAGTTTTTAAATTGTGCCTTTTTGTGAAATGGTAAAATAAATAAAGGAATGCAAAACTAAATAAGTGACATGTTAAAAATAGTTGGTGTACTGAGGGGGTGAGAGAAGAAGGGAGAGACAGAAGCAGGAGTAGAAAGGCGAGTGCCAGATGGTGCGCTATGATCAGCATATTACAATTGAAGATATTTAATGAAAATGTTACAAAATATATAAAAATTCTCATTTAAATGAGAACTATGAGGTGAGTGATTTCCACTCACCTCATGGTTCTAGCCGACCTGTGACAAAGACTGTCACAGGTCGGCTCAGTAGATCGGGAGGTGAGCGAACACATACCGGGTAGTTTGCGGTATACTGAGCTTAGGGTGACAGGAGGACGCTAGTTTGTGTCCTCCCGTTACCCTAAGGAGAACTATGGGGAAAAACACTGACCCCATAGTTCTCCTTTTAATAAAGCCATATTCTCTGCAATGATCATTAAAGGTGATGGTGTAATATGCTTCAGTAGTCTGTGAGCTGAAATGTCTCAGTATGGCCATTCAGAGGATTGGTTGCTCCAGGAATGTTTCTGCCACACACCACAATCCTGACATGCCCCTTTGTCGATTAATTGAAAATACTCGGCTGCTTGTGAATGATTCATAGACAACAACGATGCACACATTAGGACAACATTTCTCCCCCCCCCCTTTTGTTACCTGCCAAGCAATAAGCAGAGGAGCAGCTGTCCCCCTATTCCAATGCTGTGGTCTAAAGTAACATGACATATCCACACAAGAATGGTAAATGCACCACTGAGAGGTGGTGGATTAGCTGGCTTACTACAGCAGGCAACGTCATTGGAAGATGAGGATCATGTGTGATTCAACAGCCACTTCTTTTTTCTTCAAAGACGTGCTAATGTAAAGAGTGCAATTTCCTTTTCCAGACCGCTTGCGAACTCCAATTCTAGACCGTGGCGATGAAATCTTTCGGAAGCCACAAATACAATTACCTTTCTATGAAGATGTCACAGAACAAGATGTGAATCACTGCCTGTTACTCTTCTGGAGACGGAGTACAGTTGGAGCTGATGTTCCCATTGACCTTCATAGTCGGTTTTACATGCTGAAGTCTTTACTCCTTACAGCCGTTAAAAGACCGATCCTATGAACTTGTACTATTACTTTGGATGCATAAAATGTAATCTCATTATTCTACTGGACTGTTTAACAGTTATGATTTTTTTAAGTGTTTTGTGCATAGCTGGATTCTGCACAAATTCTTAGCACTTTACCAATGTAAATAACCTATTTTTATTTTTTTTTCCCTTCTGTAAATGGCGTTTCTGTTTTTTTTTTTTCCTTCTCCATAAAAGGTTGTTTTTTGCTTTTCAATAAACTGCAAGAATGGGTTTTAAAAATGCAAAAGCAAAAAATAGTTTGCTGACCTCCCAAAGCAGTATCTGCTTTATGATACTACATGTTATGTACTGTGTGGAACTTGCTATTATCATTACCTGGCCCAGAATACTATTGTTTTATTACTAGGTATTGTTTTTAGGAAATTTACATGTGCATTTGGTATGTTTTTAACATGGGGGGGGGAAATGGAAACTCTACTTCTGTAACATTAATTTGTTCAAGATAAACTAATATATATTGGCATATGTAATATTTACTTGCAAGTTATTTTTTTACATTTTGTTATCATTGTAATTCTTTTATAATTGTAAATTTTATATTTCTTATACCGATTTGTAAGGTTTTACGGTAATGGTCATTTGTATCTGCGGGAGTGTGAATACTGCTCCCTGCTGAAAGACTATTGAGATTAGCTCACTTAGTCTGTTCTCAATCATTTGCATGGAGAGAAAGAAGAGCAGGAAGCACATTCATTGAACAATAGTAGTAGTAAACAGAGTCTGTAAATGTAATGAACTGCAATATGTACATATACAGTATATTTACCTGCTAAGTGTGTATATTTTTGATGTAACATATCATAGAATTATTCACAGAAAGCTGTGCACATGCCTATGTAAAAGTACTATAAAAGACACTAGTTTGAGTATGGTCATCACAACTGTAAAAGTAAAGCTGCTGGTTGGAGAGTAATGTCATGGAATTACTGATGCTCCAACTTATAGTTTTTAATGCATATGTAGTTGTCTTTCTGAACTTGATTTTTTTTTTTCTTTCACTGTCCCAAAATCAGTCTGAGATCTAACTCAATGAAAAGAGAAAAAAAAATAGTACATAAGGAAATTACCCTATGTGAAAAAAAGTGCCTATATGAAAAGCACAGCAAGAAATCTAGGCAGGTAAATTCTATGTAGATGTTCACTGTTCCTGTAAAAGATCGTGGCCCTCACCCTCCTGCAATCTCCCAGTTATTTAAAAGCTAAATTGGGGCAGGAAGTTAAGGACAAAATTGCTTAAAAAACAAAACCACTAATCCACCAGTCCGAGACTCCCGAGCTCAGCCCCCATTGCACCTACGCCTGTGCAGTAACTTTTTCGTAGACTTTATTGGGCCAATTTCCGGGGCACGCCCCCTTCAGGAGTGGTATGCCAGCTGGCAGATTGGCGATGCTTGTGTTCACTTGCATAGCATGGGTTGTGTACTCCCTGGTTTGAAGGATTACAGAAGTTATATGCTCAATACTGAAAAACCTTTTTTGAGTATAACCATTGATTTTTTTTACTTTTACTATAGTACTAATAATTCTTCACATAGGGTGGGCGCTTTGTTCTTTCTCTGTGGTTATGTATGTGAAGGATCCCTGGTCCTTTTTTTGGAGAGCAGCACTCAGTGTGATGGTCGTTTTGGTAAGGTGAAGAAATATTAGCTGCTGCTACACTGACTATGATTAAAAAAAAAAAAACACCTCAAAAGGCAACACGAACATGTGGCAAAAACATGATAGATATGACTGGTGCTATGCAGACTACGGTAAGTTTAGAAAAATGGGATTTTATTTCCCCATAAAATCTTATTTTTTTTTGTGGAGTCCACAGAAAGTTCTTAACCCATAGGATATATTGCAAAAACTGAGGGCTGTGTACTGCAATGGACTCCAAGGAACAAAAAAAAAAGATGTTTACAGGGCTGCACTGTGCAGGAAACAGGACAGTCTAGCTTGTTTGCAAATTTCAGTCTTTAAAAGTGAGATCTGGCTTTGCTTCATAACTGGGGGAAAAAAAAAAAATCACAATATATTATGGACAATATATTGCAGTTGTAATATGGAAAGTAAACAAAGGGAGCGCCTTTCCTAGTGCAGATCAATTTATTTCAAGCACTTCATGCTTATTGAAATAAATTGATCTGCACTAGGAAAGGCGCTCCCTTTGTGTTTACTTTCCACATTCCCAGCTTTCCCGGCTTCTTTGGGGCAGCATCCTGCAGTATGCCTGAGAAGATTTCCCAGTGAGGACTGATAGCTAGTGGCGCTTCATTGTTTTTACTGCAGTTGTAATATGCACCTAAGATAGTTTGTTTTTTTTCCCCTCCTTTAACACTGCCCAGTTATGTTAGCACACATCTGAAGCATGCTCTATTCATATAAAGAACCAGAGCTATGCTTACAAGTGTATAAAGGAGGCAAGAGAGAACAGGTTGACTATGGTAGCCATACATATCTGCAGGCGGCGGTGGGTGTGCATGCATATTCTGAGCACCTTCAGCCACATTACTACCAGTTACTACTAAAAATGACAGCATGCCTAAAGCTAGTTCAGATTGTTTATTGAAGACAGGAAGGGGTATGCAAAAACAGGTGCTGCCGTTTTCAGGGTCAACAGTAATGGGGCATATTTTCTAAGCTGCCCAATCTGACCTCCTGCACTCTGCCAGGTGTAGGTCTCAAACACGAGATCAGCACAGTTTGGCTGTTGTCGCATTAGGGTTGCCACCTGGACAGTCTATGTTTTGTGTCCTGTATGTGCTGTGTCTGGGTTTTCCCCGATACAGCACATACAGGACTCAAAGCCCAGACTGTCCAGGTGAATCTGGCACAGGTGGCAACCCTGCTTCTCATGTTTGGGCTGCATAACCCCTCCCCCCAACAGTACATGTTGGAGTAAGCTGCAGAAACCAACAGCCATTAAATTGTTACCCAGGCTAGAAAACAATCATCTCATTTTTATGGGTTTGAGTATGTTAGCACGAGTTTATTACAAGTAGGAATAGACCCCTTATTTGTGTGTTTTTTTTTTTAGTAATACAAATAAACAGTGTCCTTGAGTTTTCATGAAGCTCTGTCTGGCTACAGCAAACCAGCACAGCTTTGATGGCAAGGTCATACTTTTAGAAGCAGTTTAGGGATGTCTTAATAATATTTTCCTGCTCAACTTGATTTTGGGTTTCAATTTTTCAGCTTTAGCATATATCGTGGGAAATGGTTTTAATGTGGTTTACTGTTACTGTTCAGTGTCTCTTGCAGATTAAAAAGAGTTTACTTTAATGCCCAATGGAATCTTTTTTTGCTACACATTGTGATGTTTATGTCTTGTCTATATCAAATGAGACACAAACTATTTGTGCACCATCTCCTTAGAGTTGCCTAAAATATACCTTATTTCCTTTCATGAAAGCTTCATCACTTTAATGGCACCCATTACATTTTACAATTTCCATGCCCTAGGAGTTGTGAATATTAGAGGAGAAAAAGAACAAGTGTGGAAATATTAATATGAACTAACTGATCTCTTTGTAAAATGTAATGGGTGCCATTAATGTGATGAAGTTTTAATTCAATAAAATTATATTTAAGGGGATGATGGACAAATGGTGGTGTGTGTCATATTTGTGGCTCATTTGATACAAGACCCAGTGAACATTTGGAAAATAAATCTCCTATAATGCTATCATTTCTTGCCTAGTTTAATAAAAAAAAATAGGATTGTTGTTAAATCCTTTTCTGTAATGACTTCCGGTTCCAGCGCCAGATGAAGTAGACTGGTGCTTCAGAGCTCTGTCCCCGCCGCTCAGCGCACAATCCTGTTCTCTGACAACGCTCACTAACGTGATGGATATTACTCACCTCACACTCTTTAAATGATGGACAAATACCTGGCTCGCTCTTAGTCGGCTAGATGTTCACACTCTTCTCACCGCATATCGATCGTGAACGGAACAAAATGCCGTTTGCAGACAAAATCTGAAACGAGGCTCCGGCCGGGGGCGAGTCTCCAAAATGCTTCTCCCACGGCTTCTATTGATTACTAGCAGTTAGCCTCAGCAATGGCATCTTATCTGAAATCGGATATTGCCTCCATAATAGCTGCATCTATACAACAGCACATGGGTTCATTTAACGCTGCTTTAGAGGCAGAAACAAATCAGCTACAGGGTCTTGAACTGAGAGTTAGTGACATTGAAGATCATGCTGCTGATTCTCAATGTTTTCAACACACTTCCTCCAAAACAACTCTCTTCTTATTGGACAAAGTAGATGACTTGGAGAACAGAGCTCGCCGGAATAACCTGTGCTGTGTAGGAAGACCAGACTCCATAAAACCTGCTGATGTCCACAAATTCTGCTCTGCCACTATTCCTCAGGCATTGGGCCTTCCTGAGACATGCAAGGTTGAAAGGGCCCATAGAATTGGCCCGCCCGCAATTCTGACAAACCTAAACAAGTCACTCGTTACCTGGATTATTCAGACAAACATCAAATTTTCAAGGCCTATAGAGCACAATGCAATCTAATCGCTGGTGGACATAAGATCTTACTATCTGCAAACTATTCTGCTGAATTGTCCTAACTGCACCGCTTTTTTCACAAAGTCTGTCAATTCCTGATACACAGGAGGCTCAAATTTGCCCTGGCTTACTAGGCAATTCTGCGTTTTATGGCACCGGACGGCAAAATTATGCACTTCACGTCCGCTACTCAAGCCAAGAAATTTCTAGATACACATGTTGACGTCATGGCTTAGTCACCTATAAAGAGCCCGCCCAGCAAGAAGAAAGCTTGAAATCTTGTAACATCTTTCTCAAGCTTCCATTATGGACCACTCTCCCATCACCATCTTTAATCGACCGATCATTCCCAACGTGTATTGATCTCGTGTGCTTCAATGCTTTCTTTACTCTATGTATGTTTCCATATTGCTCATGGCTGGACATTGCCTTACATATTTTTTTTTTTTTTTAGGGCTGGGGAAATTAACGATTAATTCCTCAATTAATCGTTAAACTTTTTGATCGATTAAAATTCTTTTGATCGAAAATGAAAAGACTCACCTCTCCGCCGACTTCCGGGAGTCCCGTCGGAGATCCGGTGACGTCACGGACATTGACGTCGCCGGACTCCTTCCCCAAGTGGCTCCGTCGGCTAACGAAGGGAAGGGGGGAGGAGTCCAGTGACATCAATGTCCGTGGCGTCACCGGACTCCTCCCCCTTCCCTTCGTTGCAATCAGGTCCTTACATGAAATGGAATGGACAGGTGCTGCTACTTCAAATATTAAGCTAATACTTCTGTTTAAATCACCCTTAGGGCTTTGCTGTTTTACTATACTATGTAAATACATTTGTAATCCAGCACGTTATTATTCTGAGTTGCCCCACTCTAGCGGCAGCTAGAATCCATTCGTTGAGGACAAGCAGGTGGGAGTTATGTGCTTAAAAGAGAACTATGGGGTAACGGGAGGACATAATATCACCCAAAACTCAGTATATAGCAGGCTATTGCCCAATATATGCTAAGAGCGCTGCAGCTGAGACGGATCCCAATAATACTGTTAAGATTCACCCCTCTGGCTGATTGACAGCTGGCTCTGTCTGTCTAGAGGCAAGAGCCAGCTATACCCACCCCCTCTCATCCCTCAAGTCAGTGCTGGAGGATCGGAAAGGGGAATCCCTGTGGGGAGCAGTGACTGACACTCACAGCTCTCTGCAGGGAGATGATCGGGAAGTGAGCGAGCGACTATGTGTTTGCTCACTTCCCGATCAATAGAGCAGACGTGACAGTTTCAATGTCACACGTCGGCTCGAACTATGGGTATGAGTGTAAATCACTCAACTCATAGTTCTCTGTAAGTGGAAGGCTTTGAATTTTTGGCCTAGCGCCCAATTGTCGGCACAGCCCTATGTCTCAGAATTCTTCACGGCTGTGTCCTAACCTTGTCCCTCAATGGACAATAGAGAAACTTTTTTTTTTAAACTAAACAGTTTCCACTTTCAGTTTGGCACTTAAAGCTGAACGCCAGGTATAAATAATGTAAGTATCACAAATATGTCAAGCTCAACTAATGTAAGTATACATGTTTTATACTTTGTCGACCCACAGGGATCCTGTAAAAACACTGATAGCCTGATCTACTTCAAAGCGATCTTCCAGGTCCTGGTGCTGCCGCTATGCTGAGAGTCTTCCACTCTACTGTGAAAAAGAGGGTCGCTCCCTCAGCCCAGCTGCCATTTAGCAAACCCCTCTTTTTTTAAATAAAATACTAGGCGTTCTCTTATTGGACACTGGAGGTGTTGTCACAGCGGAAAGGTCGCTCATCATAGCAGCAGTACAGGTCTTCAAGGGTCGCTGCTCTAAAGCACTGCAGTAGCGCTACTACAGTGTTTTACAGGATCCTGTGGCCCAGCCAAGGTGGACCAATGTAAGTATACATAAAAATGTATACCTGAAGCAGGCCTCAAAATTTCTATTCACCTGCTCGCATTTGGTGAGTGAAAATAAAAGTGAGGGCGAGTGGAAATTTGGGTCTCAAAAGTACCAGTCCGCAGGCAGAGCTGCTCCTGTCTTTATTTTACGTGGGGGGGGACGTTAAAGTGTATGCACTTAAAAAGGAGAACTATGGGGTTAGGGCTTCTCCCCCTAGTTCTCCTTAGGGTAACGGGAGGACACAAACTAGCATCCTCCCGTCACCCTAGGCCAGTGGTGGCGAACCTTGGCACTCCAGCTGTGCCAAAACTACAAATCCCAAGATGCATCTGCCTCTGGGAGTTATGTATGTGGCTGTCAGAGCCTTGCAATGCCTCATGGGACTTGTAGTTCCAAAACAGCTGGAGTGCCAAGGTTCGCCATCACTGCCCTAGGCTCAGTATAGCTTGCGCTACCTGTGACAGTCTCATTGTCACAGGTCGGCTAGAATTATGAGGTGAGTGGAAAGCACTCACCTCATAGTTCTCCTTTAAAGACAGTTCCTTTAGAAACATTTCAGACCATGTCCATTTTAGTCAAGCCCATGTTATGTAGTTTTCACATTTAACTTACTATTCTGGCCATGGCTCTTTTAGGCTTTTTTTTCACATAGCCGATTTGAGACTTAGCCCCCAAAAATCAGCGTTCATCCCTGGCAGGGATGCTCGGGAATTTCAGATCAGCCCTGGTCAGCAGATCAATGACAGCCACAGCAGCTGTTCATATGCAACCACACATTGGAGTGATTGCATGCAAGTACAGATGAGCAGCCCTGGACAAAGACAGTTTGCATCCAGGGCTGCAGGATCCAGAAATGTGAGAGGAAAGCCAAGCTGTTATTGTGAAACAAGGAGACACCCTTAAGGGTCAACACACACACACACCAATCTGACAATACAATTTTTGTGCAATCCATTTTAGCTTTACCAAATCTATGTAATATGAGGTCCTACCTAATCCATCCAATAAATCTGCATCCAGACAAGCCCCTGCACTACATAGCTGTTGGTAGATCTAAAAGGAGATTGTGCAATCAGATTGTAACGTGTGTGGTGAACTTAAATCTATATACATTTAATTTTAAGCATCTGATGGCAGATTCCATAGGGTGCTAAAGTCCATCTTCAGGAACATGTAGTTCCCCGTGCTCCCGAGCCTTCGCACCCACTTCACTGCCATCCATTCACTATATTTTTAAAAACCTCCGCTTACAATTTGTTTTTTTAATTTACGCAAGTCGACAGTCACAGGACACTCTGTGGCGCCACTGTTTGCAAGTGCAGTGATCCAGTGCTGCAGCCCAGGCCCACTACCAACCAGTATTGTTGCCACCCATGGTCTAGATGTCATCTGGTTCAGGACCCTGTGACTACACTGCCAATGGGAGGCATCCCTAATCAGGTGACAATTAGCTAATATTAGGGGAGGGGTGGGCCGGAGATCAGCTTCAAGCATCCACCTCTCTTCTAGAACAGATCAAGTATGCTGCTTGATTATTGCACCTGAACAGAAATGTATGGGTATGCAGTTGTCAGACATTAACTCCAAAGTACCTGCCCATTGCCCCTCCATTGTGTTGGGGAAAAACCTGAACTACCAGGTGAGAGGCAAACAAGCACACATTCCCCCATCTCACAACACAGTGCTTGATGCACAAGTGTTATTGTGTGCCTAATCATTACAAGATGTTCAGAAATTCAGTATGTAGATGAGTTC